>NC_057865.1:82355934-82665934 GCF_019393635.1 Dromiciops gliroides | reverse complement strand
GTTGTGTGTTTTCTTGTAAGTACCATAGTTTCATAGCAGACAATTAAGTACCTTAAGATTTTTATTTTGCAGTATTGATTTACTATATCTAAGTGTGGTACCATATAGTATGAGGAGTCTGAAGTACATGTTTAAAACCTAAGAAGTTGTCCCAGAGGAAATTTTTCCCCCTCTGGTTTCAAAACTGGTTATGTGTTATGAAACACATTGTTATTTAAAATAGATCAATGTGAAAGTTGCCTAATAGATTACACAAATTATTTTATATGAACATGTATTAAACATTGAAATTTCAGGGTGCCTAGATATTGGTTAATCATTTATTGATTTATTGTGAGAGTTGTAAAAAAAAATCAGATTTCAGTATGTATGGCATTTTCCACATTATTTTGCATTTTAAAAATATTCTCTAGTTATTTCAATAAGTATGATTTGATTCCTTAATTAGGTAGTAAACTCTAGTAGGGACTGTGATTTTTATTTCTCTTTTTCTTGTGGAGCTACTAGTGTATTACTCAATAAATACTCATTTATTGAATGAATATCTCAAAGATCTAAACTATAAAAGTGTTAAATGTTTATGGCACAGATCATTTTATTATGACTTCTTTTTGTTAAGTTTAACCTAATGCCTCATTAAATATCATGGTTAGAGTTGCTAACAATCTGTTCTATGCCTCACCTATTTTCATTTTTAATAGATGATTTCCCTAAAACAATTTCCGTTTTCATACAGAAGCAAAAGAGTCCCCTTCTAGAGGCTCTCTCTGTGGAATATTTATGGACTTTGCTGCAGCTTCACAGAGACAGAGTTGTCGGAATCATGCCTTTAAACAGCGGTGGGTGACTTTAATAACTTTATGCCAATATGGATTTTTACCAAAATTCTATTATTCATTTTTGTCATTTTTAATTCTTACCACTTATTTCTGAGAACCTGATACGTAGTTTGTGTTATATTTTCAATAAAATCATGCTGTTCCTGTCCCATAATTATTCCTTTCCAAATGTAAATTATACTGTTAGAGTATGGTCTTTTTCTTTTTTTTCTTTTCTTTTCTTTTTTTTTTTTGCGGGACAATGGGGGTTAAGTGACTTGCCCAGGGTCACACAGCTACTAAGTGTCAAGTGTCTGAGGTCGGATTTGAACTCAGGTACCCTTGAATCCAGGGCCGGTGCTTTATCCACTGCGCCACCTAGCTGCCCCGAGTATGGTCTTTTTCAAAGGATCTCTTGGAGGAGGGTTCTTTTTGAAGGTGCATGTTCAGAGGAACATGAATGAACTGAAAAATACCTGACTTTTCTTGAGGGATTCTGGAGGAGAATGTGGATTATGTTATCAAGATCCTCTAAAATGAGTATTTTTTTCTCATCTCCTGTTCATAGTACCCTTCATTAAAATCATGTTTCCAAAGAATTCTTAATCAAAACAGGAAAATATGATTTGACAAATGTGAGAACATAATAATAGTATGATTCTCTTTATGATATTGACACTTACAAAATGAAACTGCCTGTCTTTTTTTAACCAACATGTTCTATTCAACCTGATCATCTAGTAATCAGGAAGCAAACCACTATATAAATATTTTCAACATCTGAGTTAGAGCTACAGTGTTTTCATTTAGCTGAATTTTAATTGTTGTGTCTGTAGGCCAGTTCTGGCTCAGGATGGTACCTCAGGTGTGAGATGGAAATTAAATGAAATATTTGTTCATCCATCTGACATTAACAAAAAGACTTTTACTTCATTACAGTAGTGGAGAACATTCATAGTGTTGAAAGGATCCTTAATAAGGATGCTACCTTGATTCAGTTGAGCATGACTTTCCTGCCTCTTTGTTGCACATGATTTAAGGTCAGAAACTTGAGGGAGGAGCTCCAACCCTTTGTGTACTGGCTATTTTTGTATAGGTATATATATGTATACACACATGTATATATGTATACACATGTGATACACATACACACATGCATAGCACACACATATACACCTATATGCCTATACACATACATATGCATATACATGTGTGTGTATAAGCAACTACGAAGTAAGAGCAAGTTGGAATGGGTATCCAACCTTCCTCTTCTCAGAAGAATTGGGAAGCACATAAGGAAAGTGTTTTCTTTATGAAGCAGATATACATTTGGGATTGTATGTAGGAGGCAAGCATTGGGAAGTTCTGAGTTTTCTTCATGTTATTCCTTTTATTGGTAATAATATGTATTAAAATTTTATTTAAGAATTCCATCTTGTAGTGAAAAGAAAATGCAATAGAGGGTATGTGTAAGATATATAATAAAATAATACAATATAGGAATATAATTTCTACAGTGTAATTATTAAGCTACTTTAATGCCAAGTTAAATGCAAAAATAAAATTAATATTCTTATACATTAAAGAAACTTTGTCATCACTCCAAGGCCCCACCCAATAGTTCGGGATTTCTCAGTAGATCTCAAAACATTACCTAGTAGATGTCCAACTCAGTTACCACTGACACATCCTCCTCTCTGTGGTTTCCTGGGTTCCCATAGGGAGAGGAATGCAGCATGGATTGGATGGGGGAAAGGCTGGAAGCAGGCAGACTAGCTAAGAAACTATTGAAGTAGTTCCAGGTTAAGGTAAGTAAGGACCTGTGTCAGGATGGTGGTCATGGGAATGGAAAGGAAGAGACATTTCCAAGGAAGAATTAGCAGATGAAAGAAAGGCAAGGCTAAGGACCTAAAGATGATTCAAAATTTTATGATTCTGGGTAACTGGGAAAATGGGCAGTACAATTAATTGAAATAAGGAAGACAGGAGGAAGAATGTTTTCTTTGGGAGGTGGATTTAGGGGAGGTGTCAGCAAAATGATTTTTTTAGTCAGTCATTTATTAAGTGCCTGTTGTGTACAAGGGCTTGCTTTGTGCTAAGTGCTCAGCAGGACACAGGTAGAACTGTCTACCAGGCAGTTGGAAATAGGGACTGGTTTATCTAGGGGGAGGTTGGGGATATATGTGGCAACTGGTGGCAAATACATTTGGAAGTCATTGTTATAGAAGTTGAATTCATGGGGTAGGAGGGAGTATAGCAAAAGAATGAGAAAGGCTGAAGATTAAACTTTGGGAAAAATGTCCATATTTAGGGCAAGTAATCCAAGGTTGCATGGGGTAGTGTGAAAGAACTGGGTTCTTTCGATCCCAGCCATGCCACTAACTGGTAGTGTGAATTTGGGTAAGTTTTTTTTTTTAAACATCTTTGGGTCTCAGTTTATTCAACTAGACCATGAAAGGGCTGAATTATATGATATTTAAGATCCCTTCTGTTGTAAAATTTATCTATGAAGTAGTATAACTTGGATATTGTAGGAGAGGAGAGCCAAAGGAGGAGAGAGTTTCAGGAAGGAGGAGGAAGTTAACAGTGTCAAATGTTGCTGAAAGATCAAGGAGATTGAGGCCTGAAGATAATAAAGGTCTTGTATTTGCTGATTAAGAGTCTGGTAAAGTGGAGACAGGTCCAATAGGATTGAGCAGAAGTTAGGTCAAAAGAGTTTAAGGAATCATTGGATGCCAAGGGAGCAACATGGATGGCTCTGATAAAAGTTTATTTAGTGAAATGAAGGTGAGAAATGAGCCAATAGCTTATAGGGGCATTAGGATGAAGGAAAGGCTTTTTTCCCTTTTTTTTTTTTCTTTTTAAAGATAGGGGAACTTACTAGCTGTGTGACCCTGGGCAAGTCACTTAACCCTCATTGCCCTGCAAACTAAACCAAACCAAACAAAAAAACAAAGAAAGATAGGGGAGATCTGATTATATTTCTAGGCTAAATGTCAAGAACAAAGAGAAAGAAGGAGATTGAAGATAAAAGAGAGGGGGTGGGTTATTGATGGAGCCAAGGTGCCAAAGTTGAAAAAAGATGTGATAAAGAATGTGAATGGAAAGTTTAGCCTTAGAACGAAGAAACAATTCTTCTGCTGAGACAGGGTGAAGGGAGGTAGTAACGAGAAGATCCACAGAAATTTTTTTTTAATTTTTTTTTTTTTTAGTGAGGCAATTGGGGTTAAGTGACTTGCCCAGGGTCACATAGCTAGTAAGTGTTAAGTGTCTGAGGTCGGATTTGAACTCAGGTCCTGACTCCAGGGCCGGTTCTCTATTCACTGCGCCACCTAGCTGCCCCCACAGAATTTTTTAGACAAAAATGGAAGAAATTTAGAAAATTCTCTCCAGATGTTCTTGTCTTCTCAGTAAAGAATTAGCTTATCTCTTGAGAATAAGAGAGGTATGGATGGGATTGAGAAGTATGGGAAAAGATTTGGAATAGCTGCTGTGGACAATTCAGTAGGGAGGTGATAAGAGGTGAATAAAATGCTGCAGGGCAGCATTTGAGATATTAGGGTAATTCTTTGTCTTTTAATAGTTGAGGTATAGAAATATTAAAGGATTGTGAATACTTATACCATGCTTCTTAATTTTGTGTTCTGTTGTCTAATTCCTTTTAAAGGTCACGTAGTGCAAAGTTACTTCGACTGATTGACTTGGATTTTTCATTTAGTTTTTCTCTCTTGGATTTGCCACCAGTAAATGAGTATGATATGTACATAAGAAACTTTGGTAAAAGAAATACTAAGCAGGTGAGTGCACAATTAAAAAAAGACTTTATTCATACCTTTTATTTCTGAATTTTACAGTAATTTCTGGATGAGTCTTCTCTATCTTTCCTTTTTTTCATTGTAACAAAGGAAGAGTTCATTAAAAACTACCCCTAATTAATCATGTCTGATAATACCTACAACATTCTGCTCCTGTTTTTTTTCTCTCTCTCTCTTTCTTTCTTTCTTTCTTTCTTTCCTTCCTTCCTTCCTTCCTTCCTTTCTTTTGCTTAGATGAGTAAAGCTTGTTTCATGGCCTCTTCTTTGGGACGCATAGTGTTTTTTACATTTACTTTGAATTCCCCTTCCTCTTAGTGTTCTTCTCAGTCATTCAGGGAACCAAACTATCAGTCAACAGGTATTGATTAAGCACCATATCAGGCACTGTGCTAGGTAGGCACCTTGGATTCAAAGACTAAAAGAAAGAAACAATCCTTGCTCTTAAGGAGATGACATGGACCTATTACAATATATACAGAACATATGTATATATGTGTGTGTGTTTATATATATGTATATGTATGTATGTATATATACATACCCACATTTATATAGAAATAGAATATAAACATGAAATAAAAAAGTGGTGCTTGAGCTGCATGTGAAGCATGGGTAGGATTCTGTGAGCTGTGAATGAGGAGGGAGTATTCTTGGAGTCATATCTATGGCTTTTTTTTTTAAACCTGTATCATTTCATACATATCTTTTGTGTTTCTCTTAATTCTTCATATTTGTCATTTCTTAGTTTATAATAATATTGGCTACATTCCTATGCCACAATTTATTTTTCCATTCCTCAATCAGGGTAATGAAGCTGAAAAAATACTCCCTTTGTTGTTACCAGTTCTTTGCTACCATAACATGCCTTTCTATGAATATTTTTGTAAAAATGAATGGTGGGGCAGCTAGGTGGCGCAGTGGATAGAGCACCAGCCCTGGAGTCAGGAGTACCTGAGTTCAAATCCGGCTTCAAACACTTAACACTTACTAGCTGTGTGACCCTGGGCAAGTCACTTAACCCCAATTGCCTCACTAAAAAAAAAAAAAAAGAATGGCTTATGAAATTAAAAGGCAAAATTAAAATAAAAGGTACATTAAAAATAAATTTACCTCATTATGGCAGACCAGAAAAGCAGAAATAGGGAAATTGGGATCTCAAAATGCTTTATACTTAATAACTGTGTACTAAATATAATTCAAGGGCATCTATAATTCAAGGGCTCACTCTACCTGTCTCACCACATCTCCCACTACTTAGCACTATCCTTAGCTAGAGGCAGACCAGTTTCTTCACTGTACTCCAAACGTGACATGTTCATTCCACTCTCCTTCCGATGTCTTGCCTTTCCTTTTGACCTGTCTCAGTTCTCTCTGTCCTTTAAATTCTACCACCTCCATGGATGACATACCCTGATAGTTCCCTTATCACTCTTTCAGAGGTAGTGTTTCTCTAACACTGCATTGTTTGCTACTGCCTTCTATCTCTAATTAGTCTCCTAATTCCTCAGTTACCTCATGTGTGTATTTCTCATCTCCTCAATGCTTTTTCTTTTTCTTTTTTTGTGGGGCAATGAGGGTTAAATGACTTGCCCAGGATCACACAGCTAGTAAGTGAGAAGTGTCTGAGGCTAGATTCGAACTCAGGTCCTCCTGAATCCAGGGCCGGTGCTTTATCCACTGTTCCACCTAGCTGCCCAAAGATTATATGTTTTGAGGGCAAGAATCATGGCTTCTCTTTCTCTTGTGTCAGTCTCTAGTATATATTTTAACTTTAAAAGAGCTACGATGGGGCAGCTAGGTGGCATAGTGGATAAAGCACTGGCTCTGGATTCAGGAGGACCTGAGTTCAAATCCTGCCTCAGACACTTGACACTTACTAGCTGTGTGACCCTAGGCAAGTCACGTAACCCCCATTGCCCCACAAAAAAAAAAGAAAAGACTATGATTTCATCCATGTGGGTACTTCCTCAACTGATGTGTTTTGTTCCCCAAACACGCCTTTTAGGTGTTTTTTTTTGTGAGCTGCTATGTCTGGTAGCTGGCCTTCTGATTAGGAACATTTGAATCAGCTGAGTCTTTGGGTGAAATATGCTTTATGTCCATCCATTTCAGGGAACACAGTGGGGCTTTCGTTGCTTGTTAGGATCTGACAGATTTTCTGCTTCCCTACTGTAGCATTTGAGAAGCCAGTTAATTGCCTTCAACCACTGTGAAGCATCAGGGTAGGATTTTGGTCAGTGACTGTCATTTAATCATCATTAAATATGTGTCTACTCTGCGCAAAGCACCCATGCTACAAAAATAAAATCTTGCTTGTTTACCAGACTGAATTGAAATGAGTTTATGAAGTGTAACACCTTGACAATTATTATCCCAGTGTTTGATCTTGAGAAAATAAATTATTATTTAGCCTTCTTACTCCTTTTTTTGTTAACCTTAATTTGAATCTTGCTTTTATAAACTCTAAAATGATAGCTTTGTTAAGGGACATACTTATAGAATAACAAAAAAATTACACATTTTGATTTAGGTAAAACAGGTGCTAAAGCAGTGATGCATACAAGTTCTAGATAGTTTTGAGAATACAATTTTTACTTTACATCTATAAAACAGCCTCGTTTAATGTCACTGATAATTGAGTAAAACAAGATTTTCAGATGTGTAAGGCATATGAGAACTTTACCTAGATTTCTTTTCCTGTCATGATTAGTAGGTATGTTGACTAGACGCATATCATATACACACGTGTAAGGGTATGTATATCTGTATCTATATCTATACTGCTTAAAAAAAAAAAACTAGCTTCTTATGCACTATAGGAAGCACTATGTATCAGTTTTGGAGAAATCAGCCCCCTCCACTAAAGTCCTCTTTAGATGCCTTATTTTGTTGTGGAAATGACCCCAGGGACTCTGATTCCTTTATCTGCCCTAATATTATTGGCTGAAATTTGATAGAGATAAATATGAGGTCATATAGTTGTGGTCTAAAAATCAACTTCACAAATAAAGAATGAATCAGGTGTGCCTTAGGGAGCAGTGTTTCTGAAAAAATATCTAGGAGTTTTAATAGATTACATATTGACTATGAGTCATCAGAATGTTATGGTAGCCAAGACAATGTTTACACTACATTAAAAGAGGCACAGTGTCCCAGACTGTGTATGCAACAATACCATTTTACTCTCTCCTGGCCAGATTACATATAGGGTTTCGCATTCTGATTTGTTGCCACATTTTAGGAAAAAAAATTGATTATCTAGAAGTATAATTAGAGAAAAATGAATTGTTCAAAAGAAGGGCACCTAGGATGGTGACAGGCCTTGAGACTGTTCCAAATGAGCATCTTACCCTGGGTCTTTGAAAACCAAGCCAGTATAGCAGAATCTCTGGCCACTCCTACTTTATTGTAAAGGCTTTTAAAATGGATCTCTTTGTCTTTTATTTGAAGACCAACCTAGTTAAGTTTAGGAAGATTCATCACTGGAACATTGAAAACCAGGCCATGGATGTTTTTCAAGACAGTAATCTGTTGAGGTGTGTAGGGCCATGTATGCGTCTAGGAGGAGAATCCACACTAATCATGTCAAATATAAGGAATCATCATGATCTTTAAAATCATAATTGTGGCATATCTTTGTACTTAAGGCATATGTTCAATATAATGAAGATAATGTCGAAAGAGATGTTCAGACTGATGAAATTGAAACCCATGAAGTATGGACCCAGCATCCTGGTGAAAGTACCATTGTATCCGGAGGTAAGTCATTGTTTAATTATGTAAAAGCCTTGAGGTCCATTATATTTTATTTTTCTAATGTGCCTTTTTTCCCCTTTAATGTATGTCTTCAGATAGTTCTTATACTGCTGGTATGGAAAATAGTTTATTTATTTAAAGGAATAAATCATACTTCTATTTCAGTACATTCATTTTAACTTTGAAATCTTAAATTTAATAGAATATCATTACTATAGTTTTTATTTTTTAAATTTAAAAATTTTTATTCTATTTTTTCATTACTATAATTAAGTAATGCATACATGGCCATTCAAAATATGGTCTACCACTGTATTACTGTGTATTTGTAATAAATAATCTTTTCACGTATGAGTCCTTTCTGTGGCCCTCTCAATTTCAGGCATGATCCTTCATGGAGATGGGGGTATATTACATGTACATATAACATGTATATAACAAGTATATTATATGTACATATAATAAACTTGTATTGAATAAAGAGTCACAGGGTTGACTTTTTATCTGGAGAATAATATTTAAAAAAATTAATATATGCCCATTTAGACATTTTGGGATCTACATGTTCAGCGCTTATGTAAAAAGGATTTCATGTACTGGGTGGTTGTTCAAGCCAGATAATCTAAATAAATGATTTTTTAAAAAACAGAGGTAGAGTGTAGGCCTTCCAGGAGGTATATATCAGTTCTACATAGATGCTTATAGTCACCCTAGGACCCCCTTTGGGGCTGTCAAAAGGACTCCTTAAGCTCTTCCTGATGGATTTAAGGCTAAGGGGATTTAATAGCGCTCTGGGATCAGAGCTACTGTTTAGTACTATTTTAGGTATATGAGCTGAATTTTCTGCTCAAATCTGTCTCATACCTATTTATGGTGTGTAGATAGGTGACCCTGTGTTCTAGAAAGCACCTGAGAAAAAAATCTTGTCAGCTGCTAACAATCTGCAGAGGCTTCAGGTGTGAGCTGGATAATAGACCACATGTGTGCTGAAGACTGGCCTAGTTAAGTTTAGAGAGACAGTCATACATTTTTTGGCAATAGCAGCTCTTGAATAGCTGCTAAGACTACAGGAGAGGTTGGGAGGACCCAGGCTGATGAAATTGCAGATCCTTGAAGAATTAATATAAATGTAAGTTACATAGACTTTGGTGAGTTTCCCTGGGACTTATTATTTATAACATTGTTTCTGTGGGAAAGTGTAGTCAAAGTTCCCTCCTTTCCTGCCACAAACATTTGTTAAGCATCTTCTGTATTGTTAAGCATTGTCAAATATGGAGACCGGAAGAGGCTTCAAAGCATGGGTTCTATGACAGAATATATGTCTGAGAACTGCCTTAGCTTAGTCTGGAGATGCTCACCCCCAAATTGGCTACAGGATAATGAATTTTTTAGCTATGGCAACTCCACAACACCATCTACCAAGCAGCATCGGGGCTGTGACGTGCATTGAAAGAAAGCATGCACATTGATAGATTCCTGAAGTTCAGAGCACCCTACTAGCAGCTGGAGAAGACTCAGTATTTAGGTCAGACATAGTCCTTGCTTTCATGGACCTTACAGACTGTCTGGAATTGGGGGTGACACAAAATTACATTCCTGAAATATACAGCATTAAAAGATAAGTGCAGTAGTTGTAAAACAAAGTGCTAATATGCAGTCTGATGGGGGAGGTGGTTATCCTCCAGGTGCATCAGAGCCTGCTTCGTGGACAAAGGGGGAATTTACCTTGGATAGGGATTCAAGAGGTAACAAAGGAGAGAGGGGATTATAAACTTAGTAAATACTTCCCCTAATACGTTAAAAATGGAATCCCATAGAATGCAAATTTTTGGGAGTCTATCATGTATAGAAGGCATAGGAGTGGGAGGGTATGAAAAAATCATTAATTTCTTGTTTGAATGACTATAGATGCTTGTCTTAAATTTCCATGACTTTTAAAAGAACTTGGCCATATGTTATCTCATTTAATCCTTACAGACTCTTATAAAGTAACAGACAAGGTATTATATCCATTTTGTCGATGGAGATTTTGAGACTGAGAAATTGTGACCTGTTCAAGGTCATATAGCTAGTGTGTCAAGGGACTGAAACTAAAATAGCTCAGGGCTCTTCACGCTCTGTCATGTTGTCTTCCACAAGCCAGCTTAAAAATTAGCTTTTGGAACACAGCCTGGTCATAAACTGGGTACATTTATACTCCTTTGAGTCAATTATTTCATTTTCAATGTTATTTTAAAATAAGATCAATTGGTATCCATTAAAGGCTCATAGGGTCCTGGCATTATACTAGGTGCTGATCTTTGTTATGTAATTATAACTGAAATTGCTCACTCACTGTTAATTCTTCAACATATCCCTATGAGGGAAGGGAATTATTACTATCCTCCTTTGTAAAGATGAGCCCTACTTTCAGAGAGCTAATATATAAACATGTGAATTTATAAACTAGATAAATTAGTAGTAACTTCATTTTATGAAAGGAATCTATAAAGGTGACATTTAAATATTTAGCTTCCTTAGTACATTTAAAATAGAATTAAATTTACAAAAATTAAATTTTCAGTCATACAAAATAGCACGTAATTTGGAATCAGGAGATCTAGGTGTGAATGACAGATAAGTCATTTCACTTTTCTTTCTCTTAATTCCTTTACTGTACCAATGGGTGAATCATACCTTCATTAACTCACAGAAGTCTTGTTTGGTGATCAGATAAGATAATGGACTTTGAGGGGGCAGTTAGGTGGTGCAATGGATAAAGCGCCAGCCCTGGATTCTGGAGGACCTGAGGTAAAATCGGGCCTCAGACAATTGACACTTACTAGCTGTGTGACCCTGGGCAAGTCACTTAACCCTCGTTGTCCTGCCCCACCCCCCAAAAAGATAATGGACTTGGTAAGCTGTGAAGTATGAATGCCATCTATATTATGATTCTTATTATACTCCAGTACTTCAAGGATCTGTAATTTGATACATATGTTTATATTCCATTTACTGGTATATATCACAACCTCTCTGTGCCATAGTAACGAGTTCCTGTGGCCAAACAAGTTCCCCCCATTAACCTTCTGGTCATGAGCTTCTTTTAATTTAGCTAGATGGACCATCATATGTCAGATGCATAGTCTGCCATGCCAACCATAGCATTACCTTATCTCTGTATGGGATAATAGAGTAGGACCTGGGTGAACAATGATGATGATGATACTCATTGTAAAGGCATGTATGCAAGAATGAGCATGGGGTATCTGTATAGAGAGGCAGCATTGGGTAGTGGATAGACAACCAGCATCAAAGTTAGGAAGACTGATGTTCAAGTCCCGCAACTGAGATCTCTTGGCTTTGTGACCTTGAGCAATTTAGTTACCTCAGAGGTAGGACTGCTGATCTGCATTGATGAAGGAGTTTCCTCATGCGAGTTCCCTATACCACTGAAATCACAGGTTTGGTTAAAAAACTACATCTGCAGAAACTTAGGGAAAATATGCATGGTATGTTATTAGGGGATTTAGAAATTTATAACCTATTTCCTGACAGCTTCTTAGTTACTTTGTTGTCATTGTTGTTCAGTAGTTTTAAGTTGCATCTGATTCTTCATGACCCAATTTGGGTTTTCTTGTTAAAAGTACTGGAGTGTTTTGCCATTCTTTCTCTAGTTCGCTTGACAGATGAGGAAACTGAGGCAAACAGGGTTAAGTAACTTGCCCAGGGTCACACAGGTAGTAGGTGTCTGAGGTCATATTTGAACTAGGGAAGATGAGTCTTCTTGACTCCAGGCCCAGCATTCTATCCATGGCACTATATACCAAGCTGTCCAAAATTTTTTTTTTTTTTAAGTGAGGCAATTGGGGTTAAGCGACTTGCCCAGGGTCACACAGCTAGTAAGTGTTAAGTGTCTGAGGCCGGATTTGAATTCAGGTCCTCCTGACTCCAGGGCTGGTGCTCTATCCACTGTGCCACCTAGCTGCCCCTTGTCCAAAATTTTATACACCTTTGAGCTGGAAATTTTAGTTACTAACATCTTGAAATTACAATATGCCTCTTACAGATTCTCTTCTTATCGTTTTGTGGTACATTATGCTGTATAACCTAATATCTTTTTTCAGGTACTAAAAACAGCAGAGATATGTCTGATGGTACATATGTAACAAAGATTGACACACCAAGGTTAGCTAATTTTCTCCGGGCTGCTTGTCAGGTATAGTCAATGTTCTACAAATGCTTATACATATAATGTATAGGGAGAGGTTAAATAACTGGGCTATCTATGTTGCCTAAGATAATAAAAATGATGATCAGAGTAGTATATATTAAATATTTATGTATGCATGACATTTCAACTTACTCTCTACATTTGGTATGTTGTTTACAAAAAAGTAAATTGGCAAAGACACAATCTATGGTTATTTGTTTTGTATATTCTGAAGTTAATATAGACAAAAATGTTAGGCACACATATAGCATACTGCATCATTTGTAGCAAATAAACATGGCAATGAAACAAAAACAACACAGTAATATTTATTTTATACTTTATCATTATGGGAACTTGGAAAAACTATGGTGAAATTGTCCATCAAATCAAACCACGCAAAATAAGGCAACCACTAACAGAACATGCTTAGTTCCATGATTTAGCACCATTGTCATAAAGGATTTTATTGTTTATTCATTTTGAACATTTACATATATGGATATATGGTTTTTGGTTATACCAGGTCCTGTTGATCTTCTTGGGGAGGTCAGAGAGAGAATGAAATTGAGGTTTGGATGAGCAGAAGAGGTTAAATGGGTTATAGTTGGATATGGAAGGAGAAAGGTATAGGTGACAAGGTAAAAACATGATAAGTGGGGCAGCTAGATGGCGCAGTGGATAGAGCACCGGCCCTGGAGTCAGGAGGACCTGAGTTCAAATCCAGCCTCAGACACTTAACACTTCCTAGCTGTGTGACCCTGGGCAAGTCACTTAACCCCAATTGCCTCACTAAAAAAAAACCCAAACAAACAAACAAACAAAAAAAACCCCACCATGATAAGTCATGTTGGAGATGGAGTATTTGGTCTCACGTCTTTGTTCTTTACCTCCTCCACCCGTTCTGTCACTAAATCCTGTCATTTATTTTTTCCCGATGTCTCTCAGAGTTATCCTTTCCTTTCCACTTACCATTTCTCAACTAAATTATTGAATCAGTCTTCTAACAGGACTTTTTGATTCTGATTTTTAAAAAATTCTGATGTTTCCTAATCCATTCTGCATATTGTTGCTGGACTAATATTCCTAAAGCATTGAATGAATGAAATAAACTTAATTACACTCTTTTTTATTTTTATTTTTATTTTTTAGTGAGGCAATTGGGGTTAAGTGACTTGCCCAGGGTCACACAGCTAGTAAGTGTTAAGTGTCTGAGGCCGGATTTGAACTCAGGTCCTCCTGACTCCAGGGCTGGTGCTCTATCCACTGTGCCACCTAGCTGCCCCAATTACACTCTTACCATATGCAAAGCACTGGGGATACAATAGGGAAAGCCAGGCAGTCCCTCCTGTCCAGTAGCTAACATGCTAATGGGAGAGACAACACATATAGGAGGTTTCATCTGCAAGTTGGAAAGGCCCAAAGATTCTTATGGTACAGAGGTAAAGCAAATTGCCTTCATTATGATACTTTGTAGCACCAGAATCTATAGTAGGGCCCCATTATCTACCACTTCAATGTTGTGTTCAGCTTTCAAGACCTTCATAATCTGTTTCCACTCTGCCCATCTACCTTATCTCTTTCTACCTTTGATAAAATTTTTAGAGGGCACTACTCAGTGAGGCATAGTATCTGTTTGAATCCAAGGCAAACTGTTCAGCATCACAGTAATGCAAGTCTATGTTCCAACTATGCCAAAGAGGCCAAAGTTGACCAGTTCCATGAAGACCTACAATGTCTTCTAGAAATAACATTTAAACAAAGATGTTTCATTCATCATAGAGGATGGGAATGCTAAAGTAAGAAATCAAAAAATAATTGGAATTACAGACAAGTTTGGCCTTGGAGTAGGGTAGAGACTAACAGATTTTTATCAATGTAACTGGCTGGTCGTAGAAAATACAATTTTTTAACAACCCAAAAGACAATTCTACACATGGATATCACCAGATGGTCAATATCAAAATTAAACTGATTACATGCCATGCAGTGAAAGGTGGAGAAGCTCTGTATGGTCAGTTCAAACAAAACCTGGACCTTATTGTGGTTTAGATCATGAGCTTCTTATTGCAAAATTCATACTTAAATTGGAAAAAAAATGGGGAAAACCATCAGATTGTATGTTGTTGTTGTTCAGTTATGTCTTACTCTTTCATGACCCCATGGACCTTTCTGTACTCTGCTATCTCCCAAAGTCTGTCCAAGCTCACATTCATTGCTTTCATGACACCATCTGTCCACCTCATCCTCTATCGTCCCCTTCTCCTTTGCCTTCAATTTTCCCCAACATCAGAGTCTTTTCCCATGAGTCCCATCTTCTCATGTGACCAAAGTATTTAAGCTTCAGCTTCAGTATCTGACCTTCCAGTAAATAGCATTTCATCTCCTTGCTGTCCAAGGGACTCTGGGAAGTCTTCTCTAGCACCACAATTTGAAAGCATCTATTCTGCAGCGCTCAGCTTTCCTTTAGTCCAATTTTCACAGCCATATATTACTCCTGGAAAAACCATAGCTTTTACTTTCTGTACCTTTGTCAGCAAGGTGATGTCTCTGATTTTTAGTATACTGTCTAGGTTTGCCATAGCTTTCCTTCCAAGGAGCAAGTGTCTTTTAATTTCTTGGCTGCAGTTGCTATCTGCAATGGTCTTTGACCCCAAGAATATAAAATCTGACACTGATTCCATTTCTTGAATCTTCTTCTTTGAAATATTTTTTGTTGCTTTATCCTGTATAATATTGCTAACTTCTGTCCATAGGTCTTCAGGCATGCTCTCTACCAGATTCAGTCCCTTAAATCTATTCATCACTTCCACTTCTTATTCATAATGGATTTTATTTATGTCATAAGAAACATTCCAAAAGAAAAAAAGCAAAAAAAAGCAAAATGGCTGTCTAATGAGGCTTTACAGTTAGCTGAGGAAGAAGGAAAAGAAAGGGAAAGGAGAAAGGAGAAAGGGAAAGACATGCTCAGTGGAATGCAGAAGAATTCCAGATAATAGAAAGGAGAGATAAAAAGATTTTCTTAAATGAGCAATGCAAACAAATAGAAGAAAACAATGGAATGGGAAAGAGATCTCTTCAAGAAAATTAGAGCTAGGCAGCTAGGTAGCGCAGTGGTTAAAGCACCTGCCCTGGATTCAGGAGGACCTGAGTTCAAAGCCGGCCTCAGATACTTGACACTTACTAGCTGTGTGACCCTGGGCAAGTCACTTAACCCTCATTGCCCCACCAAAAAAAAAAGAAAAGAAAAGAAAAGAAAATTAGAGATATCAAGGGAAAGTTTCATTCAGATATATGGGCATGATAAAAGACAAATATGCTAGGGACTTAACCGAAGCAGAAGAGATTAAGAAGAAATGACAAATTCCAGAGGATTCATGATGAGACATGCTGTACTCATCCAGAGAAAGAACTGTTGAAGCCTGAATGCAGATAGAAGCATAATATTTTTAACTTTCTTAATTTTTCTCACTTTTTTTTTTCTTTTGGCTTGTGATTTTTTTTCATACTATGACTAATATGGAAAGATGTTTTGCATGACTGTACATGTATAACCCACATCAAATTGCTTACCATCTCAGGGTGGGAGGAGAGGAGTGAGAATTTTGAACTCAAAAATTTTTTTAAAATGAATGTTTAAGGGGCAGCTAGGTGGTGCAGTGGATAGAGCACCGGCCCTGGAGTCAGGAGGACCTGAGTTCAAATCCGGCCTCAGACACTTAACACTTACTAGCTGTGTGACCTTGGGCAAGTCACTTAACCCCAATTGCCTCACCAAAAAAAAGAAAAAAAAAGAAAAATGAATGTTTAAAAAGGATCTTTATATATAATTGGGAAAAATAATAAATTATATTAAAAAAGAAGAGGTGGCAAGAATATACAGAAGAACTATACAAGAAAGATCTTCATATTACTGATAACCATGATGGTGTGGTTATTGATCTAAAGCCAGACATCCTGGAGAATGAAGTCAAGTGGACCTTAGAAAGCATTGCTATTTAAAATTTTAAAAGATAATGCTTTTAAAGTGGTGGACTCAATATATCAGCAAATTTGGAAAACACAACAGTGGCCACTGGATCAGAAAAGATCAGTTTATATTCCAATCCTAAAAAAGGGCAATGCCAAAGAATGTTCAAATTACCAAACAACTGCACTCATTTCATGTGCAGGCAAGATTATTCTTAAGATTCTGCAAGCTAGATTACAGCAATATGTATACTAAGAATTTTCCAGAAGTGTAGGCTGGTTTTCGAAAGAGGCAGAGGAACCAGAGATCAAATTGCCAACATTTGCTGGATTATGGAGAATGCAAAGGAATTCCAGAAAAAAACCTCTATTTCTGTTTCATTGACTACACTAAAGCCTTTGATTGATTGTGTAAATCACAAGAAAATATAGCAAGTCTTCAAAGAAATGGGGAGTACTTGATCATTTTACTTGTCTCTTGAGGAACCTGTATGCAGGGCCAGAAGCAATAGTTAGAAGTAAATCTGGGGGGCGGCTAGGTGGCGCAGTGGATAAAGTGCCGGCCCTGGATTCAGGAGTACCTGAGTTCAAATCCGGTCTCAGACACTTGACACTTACTAGCTGTGTGACCCTGGGCAAGTCGCTTAACCCCCATTGCCCCCCCCCCCAAAAAAAAAACCCAAACAAAAAAAAAGAAGTAAATCTGGAACAGCTGATTAATTTAAGATTGGGAAAGGCATACAATAAAGCTGTATAAATGTCACCTTATTCTTTTACTTTATATGCAGAACACAAAATTCCAGGCTGGATAAATCAAAAGCTAGAATTAAGGTTGCCTTGAGAAATATCAGCAATTTCCATGATGCAGATGATACCATTTTGATGGCAGAAAGTGAAGAATTAAGAAACCTTTTCATGAGAATGAAAGAAGAAAGTGTAAAAGTTGGCTTGAAGCTTAATATCGAAAAAACTAAGATCACAGCAAGTGGCCCCATCACTTACTGGCAAACAGAGGGAATAGAAATACAGACTGTCAGGTTTTATATTCTTGGGGTCAAAAATCATTGCAGATGGCCACTGCAGCCATTGTGATGGCAAATCTGGATAGTATACTGAAAAACGGAGACATTACCTTGTTGTCAAAGGTCCAGATAGGAAAAGCTATGGTTTTTCCAGTAGTAATGTATGGCTGTGAGAGTTGGACTACAAAGAAAGCTGAGTGCTGCTTTCGAATTGTGGTGCTGGAGAAGACTTCTGAGAATCCCTTGGACAGTAAGGGGATGAAATCAGTCAATACTTAAATCAATTCAGACTACTCATTGGAAGGACAGATACCAAAGCTGAAGTTTAAATACTTTGGCTATATAGTGATTCGTTGGAAAAGATCCTGGTGTTGGGAAAAATTGAAGGGAAAAGGAGAAGGGGACAGCAGCAGATGAGATGGACAGATGGTGTTATGGAAGCAATGAACGTGAGCCTGGACAAACTTTGGGAGATAGTGGAGGATAGAAGGGCCTGGTGTGCTGTGGTCCATGGGGTCACAAAGAGTTGAACATGACTCACTGAATGAACACTCAGTGAGGAAACTCCTCTTAACAGTGTAAACAAGCAACTGTTCTGCAACTTATGGTCTTAGAGAGTTGCCTAGGATACTGAGAGTTGTTAAATGTCTACTGTGTTTTGACCACCATTTTAGGGAATAGTAAAGATACAAATTAAGAAATGGTATCTAACTACATGGAGCTTAGCTGATAGTCTAATTTACTCTTTCTTCAAAGGAGGACTTTGTTGTATGTTCTTGAAAAGATTAGATAAAGAAGATGTAGTCACTAATCACAGAAGCTTATAGACTAGCAGGAGAATAAGATACATGCTCTAAAACTACAATACATGATAAATGTTCAGGAGTAGAACAATTTAAGTGTTCTGGGAGGTCCGAAGAGGAAATGACCCTTTCTCAGGGCATATGATCATGGAGGCAACTGTTCTGTTGTGGAATGACCCCTGGTTAATATCTTATTGCCACATCTCAATTTTTCTCTTTAAATGATGGCTGTGCATGATTGAATATCTCTAAAACATTGATGTGAAAATATAACACTTGCCACATTCAGGTATGAATTACAGATGGTGCATGGCACATTTCTTTTCATCTTCACAGAACAGACCTTGTTTCCTCTCCAGCTTTTTCAGACTAGAAATGTTGTTTTTAGCATTTCAATAAAGCTCAACAAATGTTGGCTATGTACTACATGCAGAGTTCTGTGTTAGACATTGGGGACAATATTCATTTGGGGTAAGATGATTCCTGCCCTTACAGAACTAACTGTAAAGTAGGGAGATAAGCCACCTATGCTGATCACCATAATAATATATGACAGTACAAGTCAAGTACATTAGAATGGGGCAAAGCAAATTCTGCACTAATTACATCAAATTCTCCTGTAAAAGAACAATTTAAATAGCCCATAGAGGTTGTTAGAATATTGCAGTCATTTGAAATCAACTTCAGATACTCTCCAGAAAAAGCAGAAAATGAACTTTTCAAACTATTGTACTGATTTAACTGTTGAAATATGATTATGGCTGGCAAATTTTCTAGGGGGAGAAAAGCAAAATAATTTTGAAATAAATGTGAAAATCCATATTGAAAGCATAACTCTTTATGTTGGCAGGTGATTGCTGTGTTACTTGAGGAAGACCGTGCTGCAACAGAACCCAGTTGGAATATCAGGTCTCAAGAAAATGCCCTTAATATCAGTGAAAGCTGCGCCCAGATGAACACTAACCTGCCATTCCTACAAAGTAAGACTGTAATGTCTATTCTTCATCTAAAAACCTTAATTGATATGATCAGTCAGTAGTGATGAATGGTTCAGGAACTGAGGACATTGACTTTAGAGAGCAGACGATTTGAGGGGCACCAGAGGCTGGGGAGTGGACCACATTTGATAACTAGATTCAAGTATTTGAGACTGTTATGTGGAAAGAGGGATTCAGTTTATCCCGGATAGGCAGAAGGTAGAAGTCATAGCAGCTGATGAAAGGTAGATTTTTTTTTCTCAGTTTGAGGAGGAATTTTCTGAACAATCATAGCTGTTCTGGAAGTAAGGTGACAATTCACCTAAAGCCAGTCATTTTCAAGCAAAGACCTACCTCTTAGGAAAGATATAGAGGCAAGCATTCAGTAGGAAGTTGGGGTAGATCATCTCTAAGGTCTTTTATATCACTTAAGATTTTATGATTCTCTGAATCAAGAATGTCCCTTTGGAGACAGAATTGGTCACCAGCATGGCATTAAGCTTCAGAATCACCTGAAAGTCTTTGAAGCATTGATTTTCTTTTTCTTTCTTTCTTTTTTAACATTTCTTTTTTTAGTTGTAAAAATTACCCTCTTTTAATTTTTTCCATTTTAAATTAACAAGTATTTATTTTCTCTCCCTCCCCTCCCCAGCCCCAATTTAAAGTAAGAACAAAGCCCTTTTTAGCAAACATGAATGGTCAAGCAAAAACGAATACCCCTCCTTGTCTGTTTCTAAAAATTCAGCATTTTGAATCCATCACCTCAGTGTCAGGAGGTAAAATGGCATGTTTCACCCTCCATCCTCTGGAATCATGGTGGGTAATTGCATCTATCAGAGTGCTTAAGTTTTTTGAAGGTCTTTATCCTTATGGTAATGTTGAAGCATTGATTTTCTATAGACTTCTATATATTTGTGAAACCTAGACCTATCACATACCACAACTGCTATAATTTGGCAACAGTGTACCAAATTACCATAACAAAATATGTAAAACTTATTGATAACAATATGATATTCAAGTGTAAAGTGCTTTGCAAATTTTAAAGTGTTCTTTTAATTAGATTAGATAAAACATTTATTAAGCAGTTAAGACATGATGCAAAATGTAAATGTGAATTATATAATTTTTATTATTATAGAGAACTGATTTTCATAAAGAGAAAAAATGCTTTAAGGAAACCCTAATTCCAAAGGGAAGTTTGTAGAATTATTAGATTGAGAATCATCTGAAACAAAACTCCCATTTTACAGATTAGGGAACTGAGACCTGAGCGTGAAATGAATTGCCCATTGTCATAGAGATAATTCAGAGCAGTGTCAGAAACTTGCTGACCCGGAACAATTTATAACTAATGAAGTTTCTATTTTTGAACAAAGATTTCAGGCCAACTGAAACGATAGGTCTGTTGAATAGTGGATACAGTCACTTATCAAAAGTTTTATTTCATGATTGAACCTATTTGAACGTAAGTACCTTGTGCACAAGGATTATTTTGGTTTGTTTTTTTAGTGCCTATCACAGTACCTTGTGTATAGTAAATGGCTTAATAAGATGTTTGTTGAATTGATTTGGATTGAACATAGTAGAAAAAACCCATACTGGTTTACTCAACAGACACAATTACATCATAACCACTGAATTTTTCATTGTTTCAGTATTTTAAGTTAGCTTTGATTTAATTGGGATTTTATTTCAGTAACTTGCTTTTCATTTAAATGAACTTTTTTCTTCATTTCTTCCCTAGATCGAAAAGTATCCTCTTTACATGTTTCTCAGATCCAGAGACAGACTTTAGTTTCTGTTCATGAGTTACCAGAAAAGCCATTTTCTGATATACTGGATAAAAGATTTATTCTCTGTGTATGGGATATTTGGCAGCCTTCCAGCCCTCAGAAAGTTTTAATCTGTGAATCAAAGGTACAGTTACAGTTGATCTTTTCAGTCTGTGAATTATATACTTATTGGCCAAAAGGATGGGATGGAGGGCTTTGTAATTCATTGACTTGGATGTGGATTGATAAGAAAGGGAAGCAGAAAAGAAAGAAAAAATGATGGGAATAAAGAGCATCAGATAACATTTTTAAAAGGGAGCAAGAAAGGGTGAGAAAAAGTTTGTATTCCTTTTTGTTAGACACTAAGATATAAAAGGTAGTTTTCAATGTCCCACTGGTGGTCTGCTTCATCATCTTTTTTGTTTTTGTTTTTGTTTTTATTTATTATTATTTTTTGGGGGGGCGGGGCAGTGAGGGTTAAGTGACTTGCCCAGGGTCACACAGCTAGTAAGTGTCAAGTGTCTGAGGCTGAATTTGAACTCAGGTCCTCCTGAATCCAGGGTCAGCGCTTTATCCACTGCACCACCTAGCTGCCCCATATCATCTTATTAACGAAGTAGAATGATGCTCCCCCTGGCTCAGAGGTTTGACTCAGGAAAACCTATGGGAAGAAGTGATTGTGATTGTTTGAAGGCAGTTCCTATGGTCAAGGAAGATTATTTGGAAGGTTTAAGCTTTGAGCTTGAGAAGAACATTTTTTTTTTTCTTTTGGGGGCGGGACAATGAGGGTTAAGTGACTTGCCCAGGGTCACACAGCTGATAAGTGTCAAGTGTCTGAAGTGGCATTTGAACTCAGGTCCTCCTGAATCCAGGGCCAGTGCTTTAGCCACTGCGCCACCTAGCTGCCTAAGAACATTTTTCAAATTATGATCTTATAGCCAATGTTTGTATTCTCTTATTTGGTTTGAACTGTTACACTGTTGCTCTGTTACAATTAAGAGGGCTGTGGATTTTCCCTTGAAGATGATTATCTTAAGAATTCTTTTGCCTACCTTTTGATGGAGATTTGTTTTGGAGAGTCTCAGAGTTCAGTTTAAGACATACTTTTCAATAGTCAGTCAAGAAACATTTATTAAGTACCTACTATGTGCCAGACAGACACTGTAGTGGATACTGGAAATATCAAAAAAGACAAAAGGCAGTCCCTGCTCTTAGTGGGCTCACAGTCTAAAAGGGGAGACCATATATAAACAACTGCATATTAAAAAAGCTACATATAAGGTAAATTGGAGATAATTAACATAGGGGAGAATTAAGAATTAGAATTAAGGGGATCCAGAAAGGTTTCCTTTAGAAGGTGAGAATTTACCTAGAACTGGAAGGAAGCCAGAAAATCCAGAAGGCAGAGATGAGGATGGAGAGCATTCCAAGAATGGGGGATAACCATTGAAAAGGTCTAGAGTCAGGAGATAAAGAATCTTATGCAAAGAATAGCAAGGAGGCCATGTCACTAGTTTGCAGAGTATGGAAGGGGTTGGCAGTTAGGTGGTGCAGTGGATAAAGCACCAGCCCTGGATTCATGAGGACCTGAGTTCAAATTCGACTTCAGACACTCAACACTAGCTGTGTGACCCTGGGCAAGTCACATAACCCTCATTGCCCCACAAAGACTAGAAAAGTGGGGGAGGGGCAGGTTTTGAAGGACTTACTCTTTTTTCAAGATCTGGGTTGAGAAAAGGGAAATTTTAAAATTATTTTGCTCTTCTTCCTTTCCTTGCAAACTTGAGCTACCTGCCTGAGGGTGTGGAGAAAAATAATTTCTTTAGTAATTAGTTGTCAAGGATTGAAAATATATTTTATAAAACAGGTACTTACTATAAATAAAATGGCAGGAGTGGGAAAAGAGAAATCAAGTAAGTCAATGGAGCAGGAAGAGGCTAAATGTAAGGGTTTCCACAGCTCAGCAAAAAAACCCAAGGATTATATTTGTGTTGTAATTGTAATTTTAGAACAGTTTAGTGATTGAAGTTTTTTTTTTTCTGGGTTTTCTTGAAAGGTCATGTGCTGCTGCTTTAGCCCTTTTAAAGCAATTTTGCTATTTGCTGGAACAATCCATGGCTCAGTAGTTTTGTGGGATCTACGCGAAGACTCCAGGATGCATCACTATGTGAAGTTAAAAGATTGTGTTTGGACATTTAGAACAGCGACATTTTCTACTGGTCAGTTTTCTTTTCAAAGAAATAGTATGTGTATATGTGTGTGTATGTATGTATATATAATATATATATGTATTTTAAAATTTAAATTTATTTACCAGTATTCACCTAGATCTGCTTATACATTATGTCTTAGGAAGTGAAGAAGTAAAGACAATGACTGTAGACAGTTTTTTTCCTAGAAGTTTGAAAAATTAAAAATAAAAGGTCTTTTAAAAATAATATTTTATTTTTCCCCAGTTATATATAAAAACAATTTTAAACATTTGTTAAAAAATTTTTAAGTTTTAACTTTTCTATCTCCTTTTTTTGCCTCCCCCCCCTTTTTTTTTTGGTGAGGCAATTGGGGTTAAGTGACTTGCCCAGGGTCACACAGCCAGTAAGTGTTAAGTGTCTGAGGCTGGATTTGAACTCAGGTCCTCCTGACTCCAGGGCCGGTGCTCTATCCACTGTACCATCTAGCTGCCCCAACCTCTCCCCTTCTTGAAAGAGTAAGCAATCTGATATATAGGTTATACATGTTCAGTTGTGCAAAACATATTACCATATTAGTAATGTTGTGAAAGAAGACAGAACCAAAATTTTAAAAATGAAAAAAAATCCAGAAAGTGAAAAATAACATGCTTCTATCTGCATTCAGACTTCATCAATTCTTTCTCTGGGGGTGGTTAGCATTTTTCATTATGAGCCCTTTATAATTGTCTTAGATCATTTTGTTGCTGAGAATAGCTAAGTCATTCACAGTTGATCACTGTACGGTATTGCTGTTACTGTATACAATGTCCTCCTGGTTCTGTTCAATTCACTTTGCATCAGATTATATAATTCTTTCCAAGGTTTTCTGAAATCAATCTGCTCATCATTTCTTATAGCCTAGTAATGTTCCATTGCAATCATATACCACAGCTTGTTCAGCCATTCCCTCATGGACATTCATGGGCATTCCCTCAATTTTCATTTCTTTGCCCCTACAAAAAGAGCTAACTATTTTTGTACAGATAGCTCCCCCACTCCATACACTTCCATGCTGGATCAAAGGGTACTCACAGTTTTATTTTATTTTTTTAATTTTTTTTTGTGTGTGGGGCAATGAGGGTTAAGTGACTTGCCCAGGTTCACATAACTAGTAAGTGTGTCAAGTGTCTGAGGCCAGATTTTGAACTCAGATCCTCCTGAATCCAGGGCCAGTACTTTATCCACTGTGCCACCTAGCTGCCCTTGTACTCACAGTTTTATAGCCTTTGGGCATAGTTCCAAATTGCTCTCCAGGATAGTTGGATCAGTTTATAACTATACCAACAATTCATTCATATCCTAATTTTCCCACATCCTCTCCTACATTTATTATTTTCCTTTTCTGTAATATTAGCTAATCTGAGAAATGTGAGGTGGTATTTCAGAGTTGTTATAATTTGCATTTCTCCAATCAGTAGTGATTTAGATAATTTTTTCATATGACTGTAGATAGCTTTGATTTCTTTATCTAAAAACTTCCTATTTATATAATTTGGCCATTTATCAATTGGGGAATAAAAAATAATTGTTAGCTAATCATTTAGTCATTTGCCAGGCAGTCTATTTCTTTCTTTTTTTTTTTTTGGTAAGGCAATTGGGGTTAAGTGACTTGCCCAGGGTCACACAGCTAGTAAGTGTTAAGTGTCTGAGGCCGGATTTGAACTCAGGTCCTCCTGAATCCAGGGCCGGTGCTTTATCCACTACACCACCCAGTTGCCCCCCAGGCAGTCTATTTCAATGATTATTTTTTAAACAAAATTTATTGACTAAAAAAACTAAAAAATTATTGAAAAAACAATGGCTGTCATTTTGACATAATAAATAATCTAAGTTAAAGAGAGTCAATTCCAAATTTTGTCATCTTTCCCTTGGTAAACTGATGTTATGGTGTCTATTTGGGGATTATAATGTCAAAAAATGTAACTCAATTCTGTATCCTTAACTATATGAAAGAAAATAATTTCTGCTTTAACAAATGACCTAGCTAATTATACTTATTAAAATTATTTTGAATTGTACATAGGTCAAATAAAATGACCACAAATGGGATTGCAGTTAAAATCTTTTTAAGGTACATATTTCTAGGCTTTGAGGAAGTCAATCACTCATCTTAGTAACGTTTGGCACAATTATATTCCAATAGGACAAAAAACCCCGTAGACACTCCCTGGGGAGATCACTGTAATAAGGCACTTTGGGTTTAAATAGATGGAAAGCTTTTTTATGTATAATCGATATGTAAAATCTGAGCTAATAGGATAGAGAACTAGGGAAATATGAGATATGGGAAAAGAATGTAGGTAGATACCATGATTGAAACCCCCAGTCTCCTTTTATTCTCTGTCATCTTTACAATCAGTGAAATTTTTTTAAAATGAAAATTTCTTAACTATATAACTGGTACCATAATGTCAGTCTCAACTGTATAATTTTTCTTTCTTCTTCTTCTTCTTCCTTTTTTTTGTGTGTGAGGCAATTGGGGTTAAGTGACTTGCCCAGGGTCACACAGCTAGTGTCAAGTGTCTGAGGCTGGATTTGAACTCAGGTCCTCCTGACTCCAGGGCTGATGTTCTATCCACTGTACCACCTAGCTGCCCCTTTTCTTTCTTCTTATAATTGTTTACCTGTGTTGAAAGGTTTTTCCCAATTCAAAGTAAAATATTTTATAACTTTGATTTCCTTACTCAAAAACTTTAAGTTTATAGTCAGGATTAACTGCTGTGCCTAAATTTACTGATACTATGTTTTTAACTCTATACACAGTGTATGTAGAAAGTATGGAAAAAGGAAGGGAATACAGATCTGTATAACACATACTATGTGCTAGGCCCTGTGCTAACCACTTTTACAAATATTATCTCATTTGATTCTTAAAACAATCCTGTGAGGTGGATACTGTTATTTTCCCATTTTACAGTTGAGAAAACTGAGGCAAACAGGTTAAGTGACTTGCCCAGGGTCTAATAGCTACTAGTAAGTGGCTGAGGCTGGATTTGAACTCATGAATAGTGCCATTCCTTCTGGAATGAGCATATCCATTGGCTTCCCCATATATAAACCCATCAGTACTCTGATTTCCCTTAGACTCTTCCTGATACCAGGTCCGGCACTCTATCCACTGTGCCACCTGGACTGACTTTGACTGATAAAGGGACTCTTTTATATAACTATTTGCTATTTTGATAGGAAGTAACTACTTAATGCTTAGTAAGTTGTCTGTAGAATTTTGAAAAAGGTGCAAGATGAGTAACATTTCCTTGCGTTGTTTTCTTGAGTCGTTTATGCCACACAGTTGGAGTCACTGAAAATTAGTCATCAACATTTTTGATTATGTATAGTAAACTTCATTTTATTCAGAATGATTAGGAAATATATTGCTTTGATTAATATAATACTGTGGCTAACTAAGAGTTTTCATATATACCATATGTGGACTGTCAATTTTAAAGAAATCGAATTTAATAAAATAATACTAAAATGCTACCAAACATGTTGACTACTATAACGATTGGAATGATGCCACCTGCTGGAGACTTACTGTAGAAAAGCTCCGCTATGAAGTGAAGGTCTCTGAAGGCAAGACCATGTGTCTTTTCTTTGGCGTCAGGAAGTTTGCTTGTGGGAGGAAGAAGGGGCAGGCTGACACTTTGACTCACTCTTTCCTGAGGACTCCAGTGGAGAAGGGAGCTAGAAATATGCTCTCCCTTTAATAGATAGATGAATGTAGGCCTTTCTCTCTCTCTTTACCAAATTATTATTCTCCTTAATAAATGCTTAAAAGTCTAACTCTTGCTAAAGCTTATAATTTATTGGTGACCACTCATTAGATATTTTAGACAGTATAGCTAGAATTTTAGCCCTAACACTTCACTATATGTGTGATCTCATCTTTGTGGGTACTTCCTCCAGTAGTGTAGTTTGCTATGATTTTATCATATGCAAGTCTTCTTGACCATGCAAATCTCCTTTAATTCCTAGAAAATGTCATCTTTGCTCATGTTTCTACTTCCTTATTTCCTACTTATTTTTCAAGCCATTGAAATCTGACTTGTGCTGTTAACAGTGTACTCAAATTGTTTTCTCCAGGGTTACCGAAATATACAGCTAGTGTCTCTCCCTTACGCTTCTGTCTTGAGTCAGCTGTGTGCTGGACATCTTCATATGGATGTCCCACATGCATCACAAAACCAGCCCATCCAAAATAGAACTCAAAACTAGCATTGGGTATTGTTTTGGCTTTTTAGAAATAAATAGTGGTGCAGCTAGGTGGCGCAGTGGATAGAGCACCGGCCCTGGAGTCAGGAGTACCTGAGTTCAAATCTGGCCTCAGACACTTAACACTTACTAGCTGTGTGACCTTGGGCAAGTCACTTAACCCCAATTGCCTCACTAAAAAAAGGAAGAAAAAAAAAGAAATAAATAGCATAGTTAAAGATGATCAGTTCTTGATTTTGTCATTCTTCCTCTGAGGAATATCATTTGATATTGTGTTGTTACAGTTCCTATTTGGCAATTCTAGTAACTGGAACAGGAGTAACTCAAAACTATATCTTTGACTTTAAGATAATAATTTACATGTTAAGACACCAAAATAGAATTGATTTCCCCCCTAAACACACTTCTCACCTTCCCTTTTTCTGTTGAGAGGACTACCATGCTTTAGTCACCTAAATTCATAAAGCATTCCTTGATTCTTCTTTTCCATTACGTATCCAATTACTAGTGCTCAGTTTTTTGTTGTTGTTGTTTTTTTGTTTTTGTTTTTGTTTTTTTTGCGGGGCAATGGGGGTCAAGTGACTTGCCCAGGGTCACACAGCCAGTAAGTGTTAAGTGTCTGAGGCCGGATTTGAACTCCCCTACTCCTGAATCCAGGGCCGGTGCTTTATCCACTGCGCCACCTAGCTGCCCCTAGTGCTCAGTTTTGTTGTTCCCATTTTCCATGTTTCTCACATCTCTGACTTTCTTTCCATACACTCCACAGTCACACTAGCTCAGACCCTTATTTCTCCTACTTGGTTTATTTCAATAACTCTCTAATCAGTCTCTTTGCCCAATCCATTTTTCATTCAGTTTCTAAGTTGATATTCCTTAAGCACAAATCTAAACTTGTTATTCCTCTGCTAAAGAAACTTCAGTGATTCCCTATTGCCTTTAGTGTAAATGAAAATTCCTTGGTTTGTCCTTTAAAGCCATTCATAATCCAGTTCCAGCATCTCTCTTCAAACTGATTTTACTTTGAATGAATGAATGAATGAGAATACTTTTATTAAATGCTTACTGTGAATGTGCTGAGCTAAGCTCATACCATTACAATAAGGGAGACAGTTCTTGCCTTTAAGTTGACCTTCTAAAAGAGCAAGATGGCACATATAGAGAAATATTAGCCAGGAAAGGGAATTTTCTAATGGGAATTCAGAGTGGTACTGGGTTAAATGTAGGGCAGCCAGTGGATATGCTCATTCCAGAAGGAATGACACTATTGATTTGATTACTGTGACTAGAGAAAGAGGTAGTAAGCAGCAAGGGGAAGCAGTAGGTTAAGGGGATTGTAGAGTATGTGGGTATGTGGTGGCATGCAGATAGCAAGGTGGCCTAGACCTATGGGTCATTGAGATGTGAAAGGTGAAGTATGGTCTGTGTGGTCTGGGTCCTGCTAGTAGATATAGTGGGCTCAGTGGACTAAGTTGCACTAAATCTGTCATCTTTCAAAGGGTCTGGGGCTCTAGGGCAGGAGTTCCAAAGATGATTTTCTAAAAAAAATGGGAGAAATACTTTATTTCCACAAAGAAAATGGAATGTTAAGCAATAATGAATCATAGAATAATTAGAACTAAATCTAGTAACTTATCACTTTTAGTATAACTGGTTATAAAGCTAATACTTAAATCTCTTTGGAACATGTTTTTCTTTGCAAGACTGCTAATTAGGTATTTTACGTTTAACTTTGGCATGGGCATTGTCGAAACATCCAAGATAGGTGGGAGTTTCCTTTCAGGGGACCTCTCTCTTTGGATAGCATTGCAACAATTTGCAGGTTTTCCAGGACCTTTCACAAGTTCTATACTAGGAGGTGTGAGATTTAAAATTGGATATACGAGCATTAAACTCCCCCTTTTAACTTTTCCCTTATATATCTCCCAGACCACTAAGAAAAAGAAGCCTCCGAGCTTTAATCAGTGAGGGATTAGTTTTTATTGTTTGGGCATTAATTAGACAACAAAAGGTGATACCAATTAGGGAAATAGGAAAGTAGAAATACAAATGAATAATCTTACTCACTGAATCCCAAACTGCCCGCCAGGCTGAGAACCAACATCGAACACCAAACGCGTGCACTGCCACAGCTAAGCTGAAAAGCCAGAGAGAGAGAGAACTTCCCTTCCTCCCTCAGTTTTAAGCTGGCATACCGGAAGTTCGTCATGGACTCCACCCCAAAAGGGAGGTCCTTCAAAAGCTGCTTCAGTAGCATGCACTCAACTCTCAAATGATTCAGCTAAAACTTCCTTTTTTTAAACCACATTCCCTCCTTTGTTTCATTTGAAAAACGAATGAGTTTGCTCAATGAAACAGCCAAAAATAATATCCTATGCTAACTAATAATATGTTAATATCAATATAGAAAAAGGGAGAGAGAGAACTTTTGTCCAGAGGGGCAGTCCCTCATGAACGCGACACTTTGACATTGGTCTTGCAGAGGGAGGGCCTCTGCAGAGAGTACATGTTACGGATTGTATATAATAACAGAAGGAGATAACAAAACAAAACTGTTCATATAAAGTCTCTGAGTTCTCTTATCTTCTTGAAGTGGTAAGATGTCATCAGGAGGAAGCTGGATTCTGGTCTGGAACTGATCTGGAAAACTGGATTCTGGACTCTGATCTGGAAAGCTGGATTCTCTTCTTTAATTGTTTGAATTGCTGGATTTTTACTAAACCTTAGCATAGCGTTGTCAATGATCAAATTAATAAATTTCATTATAGAGGAGAGACAAGGCATTTGCGATCCTCTGGTATAAGCCTGGCCATTTGGGTCCACATTCTGCAAGGGTAAAGGTGGGCCAAAGGGCCTAAACTAGACCAGTATGCCAGCATAGGAAAAGACTTTTACTCCTCAACGCGAGTCAAGTCTTATATTTTTGGTAGCCACCTCTAGGAGTTGAATTAACTTTCCCAAGAAATCTGGATGTCCTGGGTGTAGAGATCAATGTATAATGTGGAGAGATCTGGTCCAGGTGAGGAGAAATGAGGAAGTAGTTCCAGGCACATGGCAACATGACCTAGTTGGAATAACTGGTTGGGTGGATCAGGTGCAAAGGCAAACATTGCCTCTCTTTTAGCAAAAGTGCCATACTTACTTCGTCCCATAGCCAGCATTCCACTGCCATACCTTTACTTAGGCTATCCCTGATATGTGGAATATTCTCCTTCCTTATCTCTGTCTCTTGGAGTCCCTAACTTTCTTTAAGGCCCAGCTCAGCTTCTATTGCCTCCACAGGGCCTTTCCTAATCTTCCAAATGACTTTATATAATGAATGAATGAATATGTACATATGTATATAAATGAACATTCATATATATGTATAAAATGTATTTGTGTGCTCTTTCCCCTCTTGCTTACTAGAATCTAGTAGAATGTAAACACCTCAGGCTAATAACTATTTTTGGTTTCAGTCTTTATATGCCCATGGATTAGGACAGTGTTTTGCACATAGCAAATGATTAATAAATGATAGTTCAAGTGAAGTTTATCTCACTTATTCAGTAGGAATCCACCCATCATGATGGGAGCCTTCTTCTTGGCCAGTCATTCAGCAAGCATGCTAAGACAAACATGAATACAGCCATCTCCTTTAAGGAACTATTTGGGAAAATGAGATGTACACGTATAGGTCTGTAGACAATACATACAAAATACAAAGTAATTTCCAGAATGAGGCAGTAGCAGTTTGGAGAATCTACAAGTGTCTCATGTAGGAACTGATATTTCAAATGATCTTTGAAGGGAACTTTTGGGATTCCAAGAGGTGGAGATGAGAACCTAGTACCTTTTAGTCATGAGTGAAGGCATGGAGATAAGAAATGGAATGTCATCTGTGATAAGCACCAGAAGGGACAGTTTGTCTGGACTGAAAGGTTTCTGAAAGGGGAGTATATAATGTATAACTGTGCTGGGAAAGTAGATTGAAGTCAGATTGTGAAAAAACCTCTTTACAAACAAATTAAGTCTAGCTGAGTAATTGATTTCAACTGATGATTATTGAATATGCCTTTGGTGATATGTTAGCTATAGAACTAAAAAAAATCACTCCCAGTTCCTCTGGGATACCCCTATAACTCTGAGAGGGGATGCAGTAGCTTCCCTTGGAAGACTGTGAATGTGAGTTGGGAGACTATTCAAGGACCTGGGGGACATATGGATAATGACTGAGCAAAGGAAACTGATTTACAGTCATGATTGATAAACCAAGAGAGGAGATAGAATTCAGGAAGACATGGCATTCTCCTTTCCCAAAGCACCTTGTATTCATTTTACATACACTATGTATATTTGTGTGTGTATTATTATAGCATATATATATATATACACACACATATTATACAATTACATACTCTAGGTAACATATGTACATATATTATCTAAAGATTATATAGATTTATGTTGTCTCCTTCATTAGAATTTAAGTTACCAGAGGGCAGGGACTTATTTCACTTTTGTATTTGAACTTCCAGAGCTTGGCACAATGCCTGGTACACAGTAAGGGCTTAATAAATGTTTTGTTGATTGATACTAGTGAAGCACATGAGCTGTCTATCCTGGCTACGTGACTGGCTTATCTCTTCTCTCTGTCCTACATTCCAACTGAATAAGCTCAACATTAGTGATTTTAAGGTAATTAGACATGTCAAAGTACTCCCAAATATCATTATGAATATTTATTATGATGGTAAAGCATTGTGGATATAGTAGGCACAGGAGAGTTGACTTTCCAGGTCTTTGTGCTTTTTATCATTTGTCTCTTTCTCCAAGTGCCAAAAAGAATCCCAATTACTTAAGATTTGTTTGGATTCTTTATAATTGGTTGTTTGCTGTATTTTCTTTTATGTCCAATAGTCAACCCACAGATCGGAGGCTGGAATGTCACAGTTTCAGGTTTTATACAGAAAGAGAGTATTTCATACCTCCTCTCCCAGAAGAGTAGCCACTGAGGGCTTTCTTTCTTAGGCTTCAGCTTCACTGGGAAGAAATTGGGCTCAAAATTACACTGTAAAGTGACCTCTACTTAGTCTTCTGAAATTTCTATTTTTTTTTTGTCCAGGGGAAAAATTGTTCCTAATAGTCTTTACATGGTGGAATTGATGTCTGTATGTGAATAATGTATTTCATTCTTTTCTGCTCATTAAATGATAGCTAGTTAATGGTCATAAATGATTCTTACTGAGTTGCTTTCATTTTGGGGGCAAAAATTATCCATTTTTAAACATTTTTTTTGGCCAATTTTTCCTTCCTGAGTGTTAGTGGTTGTGCTTCTCTCTGTTTTTTGTTTGTTTGTTTATTTGTTTTGGTTTTTTGGTGGGGCAGTGGGGGTTAAGTGACTTGCCCAGGGTCACACCAGCTAGTAAGTGTTAAGTGTCTGAAGCCAGATTTGAACTCAGGTCCTCCTGACTCTAGGGCCGGTGCTCTATCCACTGCGCCACCTAGCTGCCCCTTCTCTCTGTTTTTAATAGAGCTTGGAATTAATATGTCTCTGTTTACTTGCTGCTTGATTATCAACATCATTAATAATTCAGCATGATAGACTGAGTCTTAGTGTTGGGGTAATATTGCAGCTGCTGTTGTAGCCAAGTCAAAATTATAAAATGAGTTTTGGTTATGTTTAAAACGTGATTATTTGTAAAAATATAATCACTTAAAACAACATAATCATTTTAATGTAATACAAAAATTACAGTTCTTTACTTCATTGGGAATACAGTAATTTATGAATATTTTTTCTTCCTGTTGGTAAACATGCATCTTTAAATTAATTTCAGGTATTCAGATGCCTGATAAATCTGATGGTTTATAAAATAGAAGCTCATTATATCACTATACATTGCATTATGCTAAAGAACTGTGCTATAGATGAGACTAAGCTCTACAGAAATACTTCTAGTACTTCTAATTAATTATTTAGATCAATTAATCCATTCTCTTCCAATCTTTAAAAATTTTTTTTTTTTTTGCTGGGCGGGGCAATGAGGGTTAAGTGACTTGCCCAGGGTCACACAGCTAGTAAGTGTAAAGTGTCTGAGACTGGATTTGAACTCAGGTACTCCTGACTTCAGGGCCCGTGCTCTATCCACTGTGCCACCTAGCTGCCCCAATTAATCCATTCTCTAATGGATCCATCTCACATGAGTTTCAAGGGAGACCTGAGTTATTCCAAATTCACACCTAGAACAGGTTATATTATAGTAAATCTCCAGTCCATATCCAGCATGTCCCCAAAATCTTGGTGCAGTTTTAAGCTTTGATAATCTTATGTCAGCCTAATTTTAAAAGTATCTTAAAACTACAAGTTTTATGATTATACTGTGGTTACACTATTCAAACCTATTGGTTTGTAGACATTGTAGACATTTTTGTCTACAGTACTCACCATCTTCTCCACCCTCTCTCTGCTACTATACTCAATGACTGTTATTCATCAACCTTCTAAAAGGAGGTTAGTTGAGTTCCTTGAACTCATTTCCCTTAACTAACAATTTCACTTTGTTTCAGGTGCCAATTATAGTGATTAACTTTTGACTTCACCCTTATTTGAAACTGCTGTACATTCAGGGTAATCAACTCTGAAATTATCCTCTCAGATCACATTCTCCTGTCCTACCTCTTCTAGTTCCTACTCCTGTTTCTTTGCCCTCATCATGACCTTGATTTTTCGACATTTCCCCACTTTCTCAATGTTATTCTGGCTTCACTTCCTTTTCTACTCTGCTTTGATTTACTGGCCAACCACTTCAATATTGCTATGTTTTCCATACTTGAATTCTTGTCTCCTTGACCTTTTTGTTCTTTTTGACCTTAAAACTTTGGACATTATTGAAATCCCAACCTCTTCTCAGCTTCTGAGCAGCTATAAGCTTTTGGAGGAAATAAAACACTGCAACTAGACCCACTACAAATTTATGCAATGTAATATAAACTGATTTTCATGGCAGTTCTATTATTCATCTCTGTTGACTTCACATTCACCACAACAGCTCTTTAAAAGCACTTAAAAGGCAAGCTCCCTTGTAAGCTTCCTGAGAACCTTGTTTCTGCATCACATATATTTTTGTATCATCAGGCCCTGGCAAAGTGCCTTGTTGACACTAGGCATTTAATAAATGTTTTTTGAATTGAATAAAAAAAGTCTCAAATGGCCTCATGCTTGGTACTTTACTAAATTCTTCACATTCCTTAAAAGTTTACAAACATTAAGTATTAAATTGGTTTGATAGATAACAGCTTTGAACAACATTGGAGAAAATACTGGTATAATTAGATTGGTGGAGAGAAAATGTAGGAAATCATTAATCCAGTGGAATTGAATGAAATAATATCTTGCTAAAAGGAAATGGGTATTAAGGAAGTGCGGACATGCATCACTAAATCAATCAAGCAAGCATGCATTATAGCTAGGTGGTTCAGTGGTTAGAGTGCTAGGCTTGGAACCAGGGAGAGCTAAGTTAAAAATCCTGCCTTACTAGTTATGAGACCTTGGGCTCATAACCTATCCTGTCTCAGCCTCAGTTTCTTAGCACCTTCACAGGGTTGTTGTGAAGGTCAACTTAAATCGCTATATTAATCCTAGATATTCTTCACCATAGTTGATTCAGGATACAAAGACAAAAACAAATAGTGTCTGGCCTCAAGAATCTTACATTTTATTGGGGAACCCCCCCCCATATGTGTGTATGTATGTATATGTAAATGCCATATAGATATATATGCATATAAAACTAAATTAAAAAGTAATTTCAGGAGGAAAGGCCCCATAGAGGAAGGGGTACTGAGTTAAGGTTGGAAGAACATTGGAGATCTGGAGAAATAAAGGTGAAAAGGGCATGCATTTCAGGCATAGGGGACAACCTATGGAAAAGTCATTGAAATAGCTGGTGGAATGTCATGTATGAGGAACATCAGGTAACCAAGTTTGACCAGGTGGTTGAACGGGAATAACGTGTACTAAGACAGGAAAGGTAAGCTGGTTCCAGTTGTGAAAGGCCTCAGATTCCAAATAGAGAAGTTTGTATTTTATCCTAGAGGCAGTAGGTAGCCCGTGGGGTTTTAGAACAGCTGGACGACATATTCAAGCCTGGCCTTTAGGAATATCATCATCTGCAGTTATGTGGAGAAGGTATTGGAATAGGTAGACACTTGATCTGGTGAAGCGATTGGTCCTTTCTATTGCAGTTGTCCAGGCAAGAGGACTTGAGTTATGTGATGAAAAAAATATTATCTGCCTCCAGAGAGAAAACTGATGAACTTTGAGTGCAAATTGAAGTGTATGTTTCTCACTTTTTTTTTGCAATATGACTCATATTTTGCATGATTTCATATGTATAATTGATATAATTTTGCTTCTTAGTAGATGGGGAGGGATGGGAGGGAGGAAGAGAATTTGGAATGCAATTTCAAAAGAAAAGAGTGTTAAAAATAAATAAAAATATTTTAAAAAGGGGACTTGAGCTGGTATAGGAAAATAGGGAAGCTAAGAAAGGTGTGGATTTTGAGGACAAGGTAAGTTCTGTTTTGAATATGTTAAGTTTGAGGTGCCCATGAGACTGCCCATGAGACTTCCACTTTGAGAGTGTCTAATGGACCATTGGGGAAGTGAATCCGGAGTTGAGAAGAGAGGCTAGAGTTGGATAAATAGACCGGGTAATCATCTACTCAGAGAAAATATTTGAACAAGTGGGAGTAGTTGAGATTTCCTGAGAGAGTGGAGACTTAACTCAAGATAGAGCATTGTAGTACGCTCACATTTGTGAGTGGAACATGAGTGGTGACTCAGCAAAAGAGACTGAGAAACGGGGCTGCTAGGTGGTGCAGTGGATAAAGCATTGGCCCTGGATTCAGGAGGACCTGAGTTCAAATTCGGCCTCAGTCACTTAACACTTACTAGCTGTGTGACCCTGGGAAGGTCACTTAACCCTCATTGCCCCACAGAAAAATCCCAAACAAAAACAACAAAAAGAGACTGAGAGAGAACAACCAGACAAGTCAGAAGAGAATAAAGAAGCAATGTCCTGAAAACTCAGAGGAGAGTTTCCAAATGGAGAGGGATTATCAAACACTATGGAGAGGACAAGAAGACTAGGAATTGAGAAGACCACTGCATTTGGCAGTTAAGGAGGCAGGTCAGAAGGGTAGTCAGAGTGGGAAAACTGAGAAAAGTTTTGGAAACACCGTTGTGTATAGAAGGGGCTGGTTAGGAAAGAATAAAAAGATTCTGATAGTTCAGTGAAGGTCAAGTTGTGATTAGATTAATTTTATTCACAAGGGATCCATTAAATATGGTTGTAGGACTGACATTAGGACAGTTCATCAGCATGTGAGCAGGAGTAGATGTGGTAAGTGATGGGGATGACCCGAAGTTGGGGATTGTACATTAGTGTTAATATGACAAGGATGTGAGGGATATTAGAGGACCAGACAGTATAAAGTGGAGTTGGTAAAAAACTATAAATAGCAAGACTGGGAAAGGAGGAAAGTGAAGTTAGAACATCAACTGTAATCCTTGTAAGGTTTTCATGATGTAAATTTTGACCTTCTTTACAGATTTTAAGAATAAATTATTTTTTTCATTTCTGTACCATAATGTGAGTGCAAATGTGAAGGTTCAAAAAAGTACAATGGTTTTTGTTTTGTTTTAAAAACAATAGATGGTGTTCTTAGTATAGTAAACCACAGAAGTCCTGTTCAATCGATAGAACCTGTTTCAACATCTTTCTACAAAAAACAGAACTTTGTGCTTTCATCTTTCTCTAATCAAGAAGGTATGTGATTTGTAATTCTCACATAAACATATTAAATTGATTTTTACTTATGAATAATTTATATGTTTTTTTCTTATTTTAATTAGAAATAACCGGTTTGTCATTCCACATTGCTTCATTGGATGAAAATGGAATTCTTAATATATGGGTGAGTAAACTACATGAAAAAATTAATATTTGTCTTCAAACTTAAAAATAATGAGGGGCAGCTAGGTGGCGCAGTGGATAAAGCACCAGTCCTGGATTCAGGAGGACCTGAGTTCAAATCCGGCCTCAGACACTTGACACACTTAGTAGCTGTGTGACCCTGGGCAAGTCACTTAACCCCATTGCCCTGAAAAAAGAAAAAGTATTTTAGACCATTGAAATGAGCATTTGCCTTCTCTCTGTTTCTTTGTCTGTCTCTGTTTCTCCATCTCTCTGTCTCTATCTCTCTATATATGTATATACATATATGTGTGTGTGTGTGTGTGTGTGTGTGTATTTGGGTTTTTGTTTGGTTTTTTTGCGGGGCAATGAGGATTAAGTGACTTGTCCAGGGTCACACAGCTAGTAAGTGTCAAGTGTCTGAGGCTGGATTTGAACCCAGGTTCTCTTGAATCCAGGACCGGTGCTTTATCCACTGCGCCACCTAGTTGCCCCATATATGTTTTTTTTTTTAAGCCTACAACTTAAAAACATAGCTCCATTGGTCATGTTATGTCTTTCCTTTTGCACAGTACATTTCATGCAACATTTTCTAGGCATTTCCTTGGCAAATACTATTTACTACTTCTTCCCTTCCTCCTCCTGCTGCTACTTCTACTTCTATTACTACTACTATTTAGTATTATTACATTAAAATTCTGTAGTTCCTGAAATTGTAAGAAGCAGGATAGATCACCAAAGGTCTTATGAGTCTGTGATAAATGATACCATTACTGTTTCTATCTCTGATCTCTGAAGTTTTAGGCCTTGGTGATTATGAATGCTATGAGACCAGTAACAGAAATCAGAAAATATGGCTTATGAACAAGAAAGAAGTCAGATGAATTTGATTTTAGGTATTTTGAGTCTAAGATCTCCCTGGCATCTTCAAATTGGAAATATCTACCCTACAGTTGGAAGTTCTCTGGAAATCAGGAATTAGGGAATGATCTACATAGAAATGATATTTGAAGCCATGGAAGTGAATGAGCCTACAGAAGGAGAAAATGTAGAGAAGGAAGAGAACAATAAAGTAGAATGAGTAATAATGATAATAGCTGGCATTTATGCAACACTTTCAGATTTGTAAAGCACTTTATATATGTTAAGTTAATAATTTTATATTGAGTTTAATAATTTTAGTTTTTCTCACAGTGTTTTTGTCACTTTTAAATGTTAGCTAAAGCAACTTGATGTAGTCAAGTTTTGCTTAGAATGTTTTATGATTATTATTGATCACTAATTTTCTAATTTTAGGTGGTGGTTGAACTACCAAAAGCGGATTTTGCAGGTTCCCAAAGTGATCTAGGTAACTACAAAGTATAAAAGGAACAAATATGATTGTGAATGCTTTAAAAAATCCTACAAGAAAAATGAAAAGGTTTTGAGTCACTTTGAAACAATGTGTTCTAGGGGAACATGCCATTGTAATACATTAGAGATAGCTAATTAAAAGTTTAAGAGTATTTTACCATATTACATTGAATATAAGTGTGTTATGTGAGTAACGTTTTTGTTAAGCTCATGTGACCAAGGAATGAGGTACTAGGTTGCACAGTGGTAGAGTGCTAGATTTGGAGTTAGGAAGACCTGAGTTCAAAATCCCACAGTAGTAATTTCCTTAGCTGTGTGACCCTAGGGAAGTCACTTAAATTTTTTAGTTTCTTCATCTATGAAATGGGGTTAGTAATAATGTCTACTTCACAGTTTTGTTTTGAGGATCAAATTATATATAAGATATGTAAAGAGCTATGTAATTTTAAAGTACTTTATAAAATGCTAGTTATTGTTATGAATATATTTTTAGTTAACAGAGCAATAACAGATCATATTTATCCCTATTGTTATGAAAGCATTATTTAGTAGTATTTTTCCAAAGCAATGGAGATCTGTAGTTTCCAATATTGTTTTTAGACCAGGAAACTATATTTTTTCCTTAATTGAAGATAAAAGGAATCCTGTGCTTGTAACTGCAAAGTAGGAATTTCAGAATACATTTTCATGATGTTTCTGAAAGTCAAACTCATTAAATATGTTAGATTAAATATAAGAGATTTTGCAAAATTTGTAAAATTCTAAATAACAGTAGCATTTTCTTTCCTTACCTACAACTTTCACCATGGTAAAAATACCATTGATTTGAGTGGTTTAATTAAGTGTAGTTAGCTAGAGTTCTCCTGAATAAAGGGTTTGCATTAAATCTTGACTATTTTAGACAAAGTAAATATGAAATAATTTAGAATCTTTTTTTTTTTTTTTGGTGGGGCAATTGGGGTTAAGTGACTTTCCCAGGGTCACACAGCTAGTAAGTGTTAAGTGTCTGAGGCTGGATTTGAACTCAGGTCCTCCTGAATCCAAGGCTGGTGCTCTATCCACTGTGCCACCTCGCTGTCCCGTAAAGCATACTGAAGGCTAAAAGCTATTGTCTTGTCTAGAAGTGATTTTGACCAGTACTATCTGGTCTCCATTTCTTTGCTCGTAATCCCAACATAAATCTGAAATAATGAAGCACTCAGGTGTATTTTCAACAAAGGATAATATTTATAGTCTAAAATTTCCCAAATTTTGGATTTTATTTCTAATTATCAATAAGAAACTATAGTTTAATTGCAGGGACTTAATCTGCCATCTACTGCCATGTACTGATAAAGATTACAGTCTTGGTTTGGAGGGAAACAGATGTTATTCTCATTACCGCTCACCACTGAAGATAGGAAATTCATCAGTGAATAGCATTAGCAGTGCAAAAGCTTAGAATGAGTCGGCAGAGACAGCTAATGACAGCAATGAGGGTTTGGTTTTGGGTTGTTGTTGGCCGTATTAGGGCAGAGAGGAAATCCAAAGGAAGCATCAGGCCACTGCTCAGGCTCGATAGAACAAGAATCACTGGAGACAGAGAGGAGGCAGATTTACTTATCTTATTTTGCTTCTGTTTTCTCTGCCATGGAGGATGATCTCTGGACTGGAGAGGACAAAACAAATATGGTGACTAAGGAGTTGATACCCAAGATAGGTAAGGAGATAGTAACAGAGATTAAGTTGCCCTTGATCACAGTTAAGTCACCAGGTGCAGATGGACTTCATCTTGGTTACTGAAAACATTGTGATTGCCATTCATCCATCAGTAATCTTTGAAAGATCAGAGGGAATGTGAAAGATGTTGTAGGATTGGAGAAGGGCAAGTTTCCAGTTTTTAAACCAGGAAGAGAATAAAGTGAGCACACTATAGCACAGTGAGTTGACTTTGATTCCTGAAAAAATTCTAGAATATGTTATTAAATGAATGCTTAATAAGCACTCAAAAAGGAATTGGTGACCACAGAAGATAAGAATGGCTTCATGAAGAGCAGGTCATGCCCACTAACAATTCTTTTTTTTTTTTTTTTACAAAGTTTGTAAATAGGGAGAATGCTTTACAATTGTTGTGGAGATAATGGAGAGATGTGGATTAGATTATGTATTTATAATGAAATGAATTCACAGCTGATGGAATGGCCAGACTCAGAGTAGCCACAAATTAATGGATTGAGCTTCTCTAGTGGAGTGCTCCAGTATTCTGCGCTTGTTTGTATGCAGTTTGACATTTTTATCAGCGATATAGCTGTGGAAAGGACCTTTGAGATTGTGATAAGAGCACTATAAACTTTATGTAGGCTAGGTTGGTTTCTCTTTAAGAGAGCAAGAAGGCCATTCTTGGGATTTGGTTGGTCCTTTTGTCTCAGGCTTGAACTGCTGTTGTGGTTTCCTTTGTCAGACCACATCCAGAATATTATATTCAATTATGGTAGTCACGTTTTAGGATGAAGATAGATAAGCCAAAAGGCATAACAAACAAGGAGAGCAACCAGGCTGATGAAGGACCCTGCTGTGATGCTATATAAGAGTCAACTGGAAGGGTTGGGGATGCTTGGTCCAAAGAAGAGAAAGAAGACTTGGAGTGAGGGGGATTAGAAACATAATCCTGATCTTCAAGCATTTCATAGAGTGTCCCCTGACAAAGATGAATTAGAGCTGTTCTGTTATCTCAGAGTACAGAACCGGGAGCAGTGGATATGGAAGTGGCAAAGGGACAAGTTTAGGCTTGATGTGAGGAAACATTTCCTGATGATTAGAGCTCTCCAAAAGTAGAATGGACTGCCTGTAGGAGATGAAAAAGGCTCTCCCTCATTGGAGGTCTCCAAACACAGGCTCCATGACCATTTGTGTGGGGTATGTTGTAGAGAAAACACATTTTCAGTGATAGGCTGACTTCTGTGAAATAGTTAATAGCTTCTAATTCCTTTTCTTTATCTTTTAAATTTTATTTTTAATAATGAATGTAAGATGTCTCTATTTCCTTGATTTCTGAAAATAGTTCTGTATTCAATGAAGTGTACTTCAGGAATGTTTTACCACTAATTTAATTTAAAGCAATATAACAAGATTTAGAATAACTTTATTACACTATAGGGAATTTTGACAAATTCTTAAGTTTAGGGCAGAGATGTGGCTTGTATTAGTCTGAAAGTAGCTTTTATATGTTTTAGGTTGTGAAAATGCTGATAAACTATTGGAACTATTTTGAATATAATTTGTGGTAAAAGCACAGTATTCTATAAAGACATGTTCCTCCACTCCTTAAAGAGGAATAGTGAACACTTTTGAATCAGGAAAAGTCATCATTCAAGGCTATTTCTTAAAGTAATGTTGGTTGAAGGTGATTTCTTATGAGGTGAAAACTGTGCTTTTAATGAAAGGGGAGAATTCCTTCATTAATATTTCTAAGTTAATATCCCATTTTCTTCCACAATCATTTATTAAGAACCTTTATGGGGTAGCTAGGTGGTGCAGTGAGTAGAGCACCAGCCCTGAATTCAGGAGGACCTGAGTTCAAATCCAGCCTCAGCTAGCTGTATGACCCTGGGAAAGTCATTTAACCCCAATTGCCTCACCAAAAAAAAAAAAATAAATAAAAAGAACTTTTGTACAAAGTGTTAGGGAATAGATCAAGAAAGTAAAACCAGAATTTCATTTTTTATCCAGAGCTGGGCTCCTACATTGCCCACGAAGATGCTTTACTGATTGAATATTAATAGAAAACCAAATTTTAGATATCACATTAGTCATCTTTTTGTGTTACATATCAGCAAAGTATACTATGGAATATATACATATATATGTAAATACATATACATAATTACAAGAGAGCAAAGTATACATTAAATCTACATGTTTATTAGTTATCAATTTAATAATTGTTATTTAGCTGGATCATAAGTATAGCTCTATGCATGCATAGTCCCTTAGGCAGTTGGATGTTGGACATCACATCCCTCTGGCAACTCCTGAGCGGGCACTGGTGCCAAACTGTATTGGCTCTGCCTCTCCTTTGGATCCACCAATGTCATGGAGAGGGAAAACCTGCTGCATGGGCAACAGCCTGTTATCCATATTGATCTGCCCAGGCCAGCGCCATGGAGAGGATACTCCAGCTACTCTTTTTGGGGTAGATACAACACGGGATGCGGCAGTTACCGGTTATAAGTCACTCAGGAGCTGCGGCTCCCACATCGGACTGCACAGCCACACTGTGGCCTGTGGCTCTTCAAGGCGCTGATCCATGGTCGTCCCCGACTGGTGGAGGCTTACTACTACTATATGCATGCATTTAAAAAAAATTAATTAATTTTAGTTTTCAACATTTGTGTTTACATAAGATTTCAAATTTCAAATTTTTCTCCCTCCCTCCCCGCTCCCTTAGACAGCAGGTAATCTGATATAGGTTTTATATATATATATAAAATAACATTAAACATATTTCTGCATTAGTCATGTTATAAGAGAAGAATCAGAGCAAAAAGGAAAAACCTCAAAAAAGAAAAACAACAGCACCAGAAACAAATCAGTTGGGAAATGGCTGAACAAGTTGTGGTATATGAATGTAATGGAATTCTATTGTGCTGTAAGAAATGATGAACAGGAGGAGTTCAGAGAAACCTGGAAGGACTTGCATGAACTGATGATGAGTGAGATGAGCAGAACCAGAAGAACATTATACACAGTATCATCAACATTTTATGTGTTGATCAACTGTGATAGACTAGATTCTTCTCACCAATCCAACGGTACAAGAAAGTTCCAAAGGACTCATAATGGAAAAGGCTTTCCAAATCCAGAAAGAAAAAAAAAGGAACTGTGGAATATGGATGCTGATTGGACCATACTATTTCTTTTGGTTTTGGTGCTGTTGTTTTTCTTTTTTGAGGTTTTTCCTTTTTGCTCTGATTCTTCTCTTATGCATGCATTTTAATGATAATGATTCACACTTTGCCATCATTTCCTAACATAAGACATTTAAATAATAACAAGTTACTTTATTTTTTAAAGCTCTTTAATTACCATCTTTACAAATAGAATAACTTATTTTTGATCTGTCTATTTTTAGGTTTAATACCAGGAGGCAAGATAAAATTGGTACACAGCTCTACAATTCAGTTGAATAATAGGTAAGCCATCTATATCATGTTTAATATGCTAAAAATAACAGATTTTTTTCTTATTAGGCTCTTTAACCTCCCTTAAAAAGCAAGCTAGAAATGAAATATTGCATTTAGAAATAAATACATGATGAACATTGGCAACCATTATACTATTTTTAAAATTTTTAAACATTTAAAAAAAATTTTTAACAGGTGTTTTTTTTTTTTGGTGGGGCAATGGGGGTTAAGTGACTTGCCCAGGGTCCCACAGCTAGTAAGTGTCAAGTGTCTGAGGCCGGATTTGAACTCAGGTACTCCTGAATCCAGGGCCGGTGCTTTATCCACTGCGCCACCTAGCTGCCCCCTATACTATTTTTTTTTAATGAAATGGTTCATTGGTAAGAAGCATATATACTTAGTTAAATTTGTAAATAAATAACCGAATTAATGATTTTGTTCATTAGATCAGGGGTCCTTAACCTTTTTTTGTGTCATGGATCCCTTTGGCAATCTGGTGGTGCCTATGAAACTCTTCTCAGAATAATGTTTTTATGTGGATAAAATGAAATAAATAGGATTGCAAAGGAGACTATTTATATCAAAAGTTATAAAAATATATTTTTAAAAAGTTCATAGACTTCAGGTTAAAAATTTCTGCCTTAGGATAGATGCATTTTTTGCTTTGTTTTGTTTTTCTGTTTTTGTTTTTTTTTGCAGGGCAGTGAGGGTTAAGTGACTTGCCCAAAGTCACACAGCTAGCAAGTGTCAAGTGTCTGAGACTGGATTTGAACTCAGGTCCTCTTGAATACAGGGCCAGTGCTTTATCCACTGCACCACCTAGCTGCCCCCAGGATAGAGATGTTTTAACCTTTGTAGATCATTGTTATTTGATATGTGTTTTAAATCTATTTAAAATATGCCATGTCATTATATCAAGCATCTGTGATTTTGTTAGTGAGGGAGCTCCCTCCACCTGTGAAGATTGCAACTTTTCTTGTCATTTTGTGGATGAGTTTTAGAAAATTGCCTGAGGCTTAGAGAGGCTGCTTGATTTGCCTGTGGTGACCTGGTGTAAGAAGAGAGTTGAATCCAAGTTTTCCTAAGTCTGTATCAGCCATGCGATATGGCCTCTGTTTAGTTAATATATGACATTAAAGTTAAATCTTCCTTAATTCAGTTTCTTGAAGTAGAATGTAATATTTATGTGAAACTTTTATTAGTTTGGGAACTAGTCCAGAAATAAAAATCCCTCTTTCTGCATGTATAAATCCTTTTTGCTACATTTGGCTAACTGAAAATTGGAGCAAATTTCATAAGAATTTTATCTTATTTGTGGCATCTATTTTGTGATATTCTATCTTCTAACAGTATAACTTGGCAGTGTGAAAATAGGAATTAATTTTCATGCTATCTTTATCCCCACGGAAATCAGGTTTGTAGTTATCAAAATCCCATGATTTTGAAGACAACAATGTTATTGCTGATAATGGACATGCTTGTTTTATCCCTTATCTTTTTTTTTTTTTTTTGGGGGGCAGTGAGGGTTAAGCGACTTGCCCATGGTCACACAACTATTAAGTGTCAAGTGTCTGAGGCTGGATTTGAACTCAAGTCCTCCTAAATCCAGGGCCAGTGCTTTATCCACTGTGCCACCTAGCTGCCCCTTTTGCCCCCTTATCTTACTTGAAAGCTTTCTAGTTTATCCCCATTATAGATAATTCTTGCTCTTGGTTTTTTGTTTTGTTTTGTTTTGTTTTTTTGCAGGACAGTGAAGGTTAAGTGATTTGCCCAGGGTCACACAGCTAGTAAGTGTCAAATGTCTGAGGCCTGATTTGAATTCAGGTCCTCCTGAATCCAGGGCTGGTGCTTTATCCATTGCGCCACCTAGTTGCCTCCTTGCTCTTGGTTTTAAACAAGATACTACTTATTATTTTTAGGAAAGCTTCATTTATTTCTATGCCTTCTAATTTTTTTTGTAACAGGAATGGGTATTGCATTTTGTCAAAAGCTCTTCTTGCATCTACTGAAAAAATCATATGATTTTTATTGGTTTTGTTATTATTTTTAGGTTTTTTATTTTGTAATTAATTTTTAGTTTTAGCTTTTAGTGTTCCTAATATTGAACCAGCCCTAAATTCCTTATATAGATCCAGCCAGGTCACAGTGTATGATCTTTGTAATATATTATTATAGTCTCCTTGCTATTATTTTATTAATTTAAAAATCAATATTCATTAGAGAAATTGATCTTTAATTTTCTTTGTTAATCTTGACTCTCTTAGGTTTAGGTATCAAAACCATATTTTGTCACATAAGGATTTTCATATGGTCTCTTTTTTGTCCATTTTGCCCCAAGTAATTTATATAGTATTGGAATTAATTTTTATTTCAGTGTTTGGTAGATTGTACTTATAAATCCATCTGGTCCTAGTTTGTCCAGAGAAAGAACTAGTAAAGACTGAATGCAGATTGAAGCATATTTTTTAAAACCTTTATTTTTCTTTTTTTGGTCCGTCTTTTCTTTTGCAGTGTGGCTAATAAGAAAGTATATTTTTCATGACTGCACTTGTATAATCTATATCAAATTGCTTGCCTTCTTAAGGAGGAGGGAGAAGAGAGGGGGAGAAAATTTGGAACTCAAAATTAAAAAAAATAAATGTTAAAATTGTTTTTACATATAATTAGAAAAAATATAAAAAATTTAAAAAGAGAAATGAGAAGGTTTGGAATAGCTTCTCTGGAGAGTGGGATAATGCATTGATTAGGGAGGAGTAGTATGGTTTCTTTTATGCATTGGAAGCTCAGTTGAGTTGAAAGCACCTAAATTTGTAGTACACTCAACACTAGGTGCCAGGGACATTTAGTGACTTTCCCCAAACTACACAGTAGTAGGGAGGATTTGAACTGAAGTCTTCTGATTCCAGAACAGATGTTCCTTTATATCTAGTCCAATCTCTTTCACTTTACAGCTGAGGAAACTGAGGCTGAGTCATGTGAAGGGACTTAATTAAGATCATTCAGCTAGTTAGTGATACAGTAGGATCTAGATCGAAGCCCTTTGGGCTTGGAGATTACAGTTCATTCATTCATTCATCAACTATTTCATTGAGTACTCACTATGTGCCAGGCAGTGTGTTTGATGCTGGGAATATAAAGACAAAAAAGAAATAGCCCTAATACATTGGGCCTGCTTCTTCTACTATTTCTTTTTCTTTTCTTTTCTTTTTTTTCCCCCTGGGGTAATGAGGATTAAGTGACTGGCCTAGGGTCACACAGCTAATAAGTGTCAAGTGTCTGAGGCCAGATTTGAACTCAGGTTCTTCTGAATCCAGGGCACCACTTAGCTGCCCCCTTCTTCGACTATTTCTAAGGTTTTTTTGTTTTGTTTTGTTTTGTTTTGCAGGACAAATGAGGGTTAAGTGACTTGCCCAGGGTCACACAGCTAGTAAGTGTCAAGTGTCTGAGGTCGGATCTTCCTGAATCCAGGGCTGGTGCTTTATCCACTGTGCCACCTAGCTCTCCCCCACTTTTTAAAAGTTTTTTTTTTTTTAAAGGAAATAACATGGGTGGTATTTGGATTTGTAAATTATCATCAAAGAATAAGTCTTTGAATTTATTATTTCTCTGAGTCACATGCCTTTGGGTGATTCCTACAGAGAAATATTCAACTAATTGTTCCTCACCTAGAATACTATCCATATTTCACAGCATGTTTTTTACTTTTGTCTGGTGCCCTTTCAGTTTTTCTTCTTAGAGAAAAAAACATAGTTAAATGCTAGTCTTCTTTTCAAACATCTCCAACTCCTGTTATGTATTAAATAAGAAAACCACAGATGTAACTGAGGGTTTTCTTCTGGTATCTGTGTCCATTAGCAGGCAAGGTCAAGACTGACATATATAGGAAACATTTGAATACAGTGAACTGTCAGCATAGTATCAATCACTTTTATCATTTGTTTGATTCTCATAACATTCATGTTGAAGGCAGATAGTGTTTTATAGGTAGAAAAATTGCGGTAGTAGCAGGTTAATTATCATGTAAAAGGTCATTGCATAGGTTTACTTGGATCTGAACTCTTTTAACTCTTCCCCCAGTATTATATCAAATAGCAAATTTCCATAATGGAAAATAAGCAAAGTTTCTGCTAAGTAATCTAACTATGAAATAAATGCCCATGCCAAATATTTAATGAAATGTTAATGCTATTTACATATCCTTGAGGTTTTTAAAGATGGATTCTATTCACATTGTTTTTCAATTGTATTTTCTTAGCTTTCCCCCCAAAGTTAACACAAGTTTGAGGCCTATGCAGACACTGATTGTTAAGTTTTTGCCTTCAGATCCTAATTGTTTCATTATTGGTACAGATATGGTAAGTAAAATTTTAAATTTCCTTCTATAACTGATTCCTTTCATTTCCCAGGATTTTCCCAAAATGTCTTTTAAAATCATTCCATGTTTTCAATGTGTCAATAAGTTATTTTTTCCTCCTTAACCTAATTTTTCCTCCTTAAACCTTAACCTGTTTACTATTCCCAGAATAGATGGCAATTGGGGGCTGATAAGGTCTACGAATGGGAGGTTTTAGAGATAAAGAGAAGGGTGCCATAGCCACCACCCTCATTTATGTCCCCATCACCTCTTGCCTTTATTATTGCAACAGTCTAATAATTAATCTCCCTGACTCAAGTCTCGACTTGTTCCATTTTATCCTCCACAGCTGCCAGAGTGATTTTCCAAATTGTAGGTCTGACTGTATTACCCCACAAACTCCAGTGACTCTCTTTTACCTTTAGGATATAAAACAACTCTGGCATTTAAGACTCTTCAAACCCTGGCCCCATCCTACCTTTCCAGCCTTGTTATACCTTATTCCCCTCTAGCCTAGCTATTTCTCATGTAGGACACTATCTGTTACCTCTGCATTGACTGTCCCTCATGCTTGGAATGCATTCCCACCTCCGGTCTGCTTCTTAGAATCCTCTTGTACTTAAAGACTCACCCTAAATCCCATTTTCTGTAGGAGGCATTTTCTTTTCTCCCCTTAGCTTGTAGTGCCCTTCGCCTCCCCCTCCCCCCAAAGTTACATGGTAGTTGTGTCCTATGGGCCTTGTATATACTTATATATGTGCATATTGTCTTCCCTGTGAGATTGTAAATGCCTTCATTTTGGGAATTATTTAACTTTTTTTAATTGCCAATGCTTACTTAGAACAGTGCCTGATGCATATTAGGTTCTAATAAATTCTTTTTGATAGAGTGATTAAAATACATTTATCTAAAAACTTTTGTTTACTTTAGATATATATCACCATTTTCTTCATATTAATAGGGTGTTATAAGTCACGGTGCAAGACATGATTCAAAGGTGTCTCCAAAGCTGTTCAAACCTCAGCAACGTGAAGAAAGACCAGTGAAAGTTACTGTGATTGACTTTTCGCCATTTGGAGAACCAATGTTTTTGGTACAAAAGTTTTTTTTTTTTTAATGTATTATTCCTACTTGAGTTTATATTCTGTTTGGGGAGCATGATACTTGCAGAGATTTGCCTGTAAAAATATTGTGCCTGCCAACACCGTGCTTGTTCTTTAAACAAATAGGATATTAATAACTTAGATTTTTAGGGAGAACAGTGGGATTTTTAAAAAAATTAGTAACTTAGTTAAAAAGCTGAAGATCCTATATCAGTGCTTCATTTTGGGAGGGAGGAAGAAGCCCTGAGTTCTTGAAGGCTGCGGTAGGCCAGGGTAAGCTTTGGCAAGTTCTACAAAGCTGCCAAGGGCTGGGAGTATGTGCTGAGTGATTTAAGTCGTGTGAGTACCAGCCAAAGGGTGCTGTCATTGTCAGAAAGCTGGCTCCCAGACACTTAATTCTTCTTGGTTTATAAAAACCACTTCCAGGGGCAGCTAGGTGGCGCAGTGGATAAAGCACCAGCCCTGGAGTCAGGAGGACCTGAGTTCGGATCCAGCCTCAGACACTTAACACTTACAAGCTGTGTGACCCTGGGCAAGTCACTTGACCCCAATTGCCTCACTAAAACAAAACAAAACAAAACAAAACAAAAAAAACCCACCTCCCAAGGCTTGGAGTGATAGAGATTTGCGTTGGCAGATTAAATCACAGATCCTAGTATTTTTGAAGTACGCCATATAATTAAATGTACAAGGTTATGTTCTGTGAAATTTCCCCTTGATTATCTCTTGAAAAACAGCAAAATTGCCTTTTGATTGTCCTCTTTTCCTTTACCTATCACTACTTGTAATGTCTTAATTACATCTGTAGTTTAAAATAGCTTATTGAATTGAAATGCTTTTCTGCACTCCTTTACCCCAATATCCTTCTTGTTTACAAAAAGCATGTTCTAAGGAATATACAGATTTGGGTGACTAGGATCTTCCTTGATCCTAAAATGAATGTATAATCACTCCAAATAGTGCATTGGTATATTAGTAACGTTTTTGCCCTTGGAGATGAAACAATTAATTACCTTTTTTGTTCAGTAACCTTTTATGTGTGCCCCATAAAATCTGCAACCTATAGTATTCAAGGGGATTAGTCAAAAAAGGTGATCATAATGATGGTTTTCTAATAGTCTAGTTTCTGTTTAATCAGAATGTGAATTATTAATAATAATATTGTTATATTTTTCAATGAAATACAGAATGTATTATTTTTATTGTAGTTATTACTGGGGTAGAACAATCTAGGCTCAGTAGGAAAAAATTAGAACCAGTTTTTTTTCTTTTGCTTGAAGAAGTTGCCTGATTTCATTCACAGTTACCTTTTAGTGCATGTGGTAAGTCATATTCTGCAAAAGTAGTAAATTTTTAAAAAACCTCATTCAAAAAAAAATTTTAAAAAGCAATGAGATTTTTTGGGAAGATAAGAATTATAGTGGTGCCAAAACACTTTTTTTTCATTGAACCTTAGCTGTTAAATAAGTGATAAATGAGATCATGGATCTGCTTAAATTACCTGAGGTTATAATGATAAAATAATTGTTGAATTTCTAAATTTTATCAATACTCATAAGCTCAGCTTTTCTAGATTTTTGCCTTTTGCTTCCCAAATGTTACATATGTCTGCAGATTTGGTTTTAGCCATTGTATATATTCTCCCTTGGGAAATAACTTTTCAAAAATAAAATGAGTGGAATCAATTATACATTTTTTCAAGGGACATTTAATTCATGTTATGTTGTCCAAAAGGAGTTTTAACTCCTCAGTTTACGTTATCATTTTGAGAGTGTGAGAGTTGGTGGGTTAGAGGATTTTGCTTCTGTGGAGATTTTTACTTCGTTAGTATAAGTAGCAAATGGGTAGAACAGATGTGTGATACCGTAAAGGTAGTTGCCTGTTCTTTTGTATCCAAAGGCAACTTTGGTAGCCTATATATTAAGAAATTCTCTGATATTTAAGTTTTGTTTTGTTTTTGGTGAGGCAATTGGGGTTAAGTGACTTGCCCAGGGTCACACAGCTAGTAAGTCAAGCGTCTAAGGTCAGATTTGAACTCAGGTCCTTCTGAATCCAGGGCTGGTGCTCTAACCACTGCGCCACCTAGCTGCCCCTATTTAAGTTCTTATTAACAATTGCCATCTATTTTAACTGTGCAGTTTTTCATAACCTCTCAACAGTATCATTTTTATGAGTTGTTTATTTTTGGTTAGCCTAATTATTTACTTTTTTCTTTCTGTGGTATAGGCTGGCTGTTCAGATGGAAGCATTAGGTTACATCAGCTAAATTCTGACTATCCAGTTTGTCAGTGGAATAACAGCACCAATGGCCAGGCAATTATTGCCTTAAAGTGGACCCAGACAAGACCTGCTGTATTTTTGGTCCAGGATGACATATCCAACATTTACATTTGGGACCTGCTAGAAAATGATTTGGGACCTGTAGCCAAAAAACTCATCTCTCCAGATAAGTAAGTCATTTAAAATTTGTAATGGATTGTCAGAAGCATTTCTTTGCATAAGATCTTTGATGTTCAACCTGTGATCCTATGATCTTTCCTTCTCTTTTTCAATTGTTATGTGAGACCACTAGGCCATATCAAACTGTTATGGATTCTGAAAGAGTGCCTATGTTTAAATCATACCCTACAACTTTCTTCTTCCTTTTTAAAAAAATTAATTATTTCAGGGCAGCTAGGTGGCGCAGTGGATAGAGCACCGGCCCTGGAGTCAGGAGTATCTGAGTTCAAATCAGGCCTCAGACATTTAACACTTACTAGCTGTGTGACCCTGGGCAAGTCACTTAACCCCAATTGCCTCACTAAAAAAAAAAAAAATTACTGTTCATATCTGGTTAAATTCCAGGTTATTTGAATATTAGATCCATACTTAATACCCAAGTAAATGCATCTGAGAGCAAAATAAGTTTAAGAACATAAATCAAATTTTAGCTTTCGTTGATGAATTTATAAGCATACATTGTTCCCTAGTTATTTTAGTGGGTGTAGGATTTAGGAATAGGGATACACCAAGCTTCTCTGCATATTTCATTTGCAAGATATGACTGTGTTATGTAAGTATTCTTGCAGTCTCTGAATAGCTTTAGTGAATCCATTGTTTCATTTACATGCCTTATTTGATGACATTTTAAATTCCAATTAACCTCATGGTCTAATCTTATCATTCTCTTACTTTTGAGCTTTTTATAGAATTACTGTAAAACCAATGACTATTTTAGAGTAATGCCTTTTGGATATATCTATAAGGGAGCAAATAATTGGGTGACAGGCTTTTAGAGTCCATCTCGTCGAACACCCTACTGTTATAAAGAACTGAAGCCCAGAGATCTTAAGTGACTTACCTTATCAAAGTCACAAAGGTAGTAAGTGACAGAGTTTGGATTCAGATCTATATCCTCTGGCTCCAGACTCAGCATCCTTTTCAGAGCATTATTATTTGTATAGTAAGTTACTTATTAACTATTTATAATCAAAGTTATTTGAAAGGTCATCTTATTGTGGGCTACTAAGATAATTGCTTCTCAGAAGTGGAACAGCAGAAAAATGTGAAGACAAAGAGAGACTTCTAAAATATGATTATCAGGAAAGAAGAGGAGGACAAATATAATTGGTAGTTATACATTGCTAGATACCCTCCATATATTTCTGTTGTTATTTGCATTGGGCTTTTTGCAGGAGGTTACTAATTGCTACTCAAAGACAACTGATCAACCTAGCCTCAGTTTGGAGAAAATCTAGGAAGACTGTTATAAGTAGATAAAGCCTTTCTTAGGTACCTCTAGGGAGGTGAGCAGGCAGGTTTCCAAAACAGTTTTTCATATGAATTGGCAACAAGCTACCAACAATAGCAAGGGATCTCAGTTGTAGCAAGTATGGAGTAACTGCTGTGTATTCACAAATTGCACATTAGCCTTCTTTATGGAAGAGAAGGGAGAATAAAAGGTTCTCTTCTAAAATGGACAAAGGGATTCAAGGTAAAAACAAAAAAAGATAAAGAATCTGAGGAGATTCTGACTTGTACCAGATTGATGGGTGGGAAAATTGGACAAAGAGAAGGCAAGCAGGATCCCTGGACTCTTGGAACGAATTGACTTTTCCCACAAAGGGAGGGGTAGAATAGGCAATGTCTGAAGAGGAAGAAAATTCTGTGTATCCAGGGAATGTTGACTTGGATCCACAAGTGGTGATACTGATCATCAGGTAAGGGTTAGAAGACAGAAAGATCAGTAGTAGAAGTTGTTGATTCCTGGCTGAGGGGCACTGAGGTAGCTATTTGTAGAACTGATTGACATGAATGCTGGAGAGATCTGCTGCCTTTGCAGGAGGCGTATTTAAGATGTGACAGATGACTTCCAAGACTTAGCAAACTGGAGGACCTTTGCCATTTGTGGTGAGCCATTTGGGGACAAATGATAGTTTCAGAAAGGACATAAAAATGTTGCTAGGGATTATGAAGTACTGAATGAGAAAATGAGGTTAGAGATGTAATGATAGTTTAATTGTTTCCAATTAAATGCAAGGACTTTTTTTCCCTCCATCTATGGTATTCTATAAATAAAAAAGAATAAACCCTTTGTGTTCCCTACCCATTTGTATTTGCCAACTTCATAAACTTAATTTATGACTAAATGATATACCGCTAAAAATAGCATGCTTGGTTTTTAATTTATAAAGGAAAGAAAAAATAAAGGAAAAATGTCTAAAGGCACCTAAAATGTTCAGTAATAATAGAAAGAGATTTGAAAAGTTGAAAACTGTATTTGTACTTCTAAATAAATACTCAAATCCAGAATAAGGTACACAGAGACATGACATTTTTACTCCTCAGTTTATAAATTTCCTAAAAGTTTATTTACAAGTAAATTGTTTGGACATCAGACTATATTTTCCTATAGAAACAATATAATAGATAGTGGCTAGGTTCCCAGCTATCCAAAACAAATTACATGATAAGTTTCCATTTTTTTCTATCAGAAAATATGTACTTGATTCCAACCATGGAAGCCAATTTTTCACCTCTCCCTTCCCATCTTGCTGTTTCTAGAAAAGAAATCTTCCACCCTTCTTCTTGCTACCTTGCAGAAGAGAGGGGGACTCCATTCTCCCTGCCACTCTAGTCCCCGATGCATCATCTGGAGAAGTGGATTCTTCATTCCCTCCCTTAACTCTATCACCTATCAGTGAGAAAGGACTCCATCTTAGTGCCCCAGCTCTTCTCAGTTTTTGTATTACCTGATTATGACTTCTGGGATCCTGTCCAAATTAAAGACCAAGCAGTAAAAACTAAACATATATTTTTTGGCAGTATATCATTCAGGCATAGAATGCATTTATAAAATTGGAGATACAAATTAGCAGGAATTTTTTTTGTTTGTAGATTAGTCTTATAAAAAACTTTATATAGACGGGAAAGCAAGTCTTTGGGTCAGTAGTTATTGATGTTGTCTTGGTTTTGGTTTTGGTCACGATGACTGATTTTTGTTAAGAGAGAATTCCATATCTTTCACAATAGGATAAATATTTTAGTTCTCCACTCTGTCATGATTTAATCCTTCAGTGCCTGAGAATAGTTTTCATCTAGATTATAATTGCTCCTTCAGGGCAGAGGCTGAGTCTGTCCTTCTCAGTTCAGTTCAGCAAGTTTTTATTAGCATCTCATATTTTCAAGGCACCATAACACATGCAGAAACAAAACTGCCTCTGCCCCCTGGCATCACGTATGGGAATATATGACATATACATCTTTAAGATAATACATGCTAAGTTAAGAAGGGAGAAAGCTCTCGCAACTGGGAAAGCTTCACCAAGGAGATTGCAACAGAGCTGGAAAAGGCAGGATCTTGAAGGACATGTTCATTCTAAGCTAATTCATTTCTGGCTTAGGCTAATCTTGGGCAAGTCAGTTACCTTTGGTTGACTTTTCTTATCTCTAGGACCTAGAAGAATAAAAGAAATAGTTGTGTTATTTCCATACCTGGACAGGTTAGACCAGGAAAAGCAGATCACCTTTCTCTAACAATGCTAGAAGTAAGGAGGAGAGATGTCAGAGCTGTCTGGAGATTTCACACCTTCCCGTGCACTTTTCCAGTTTTCATATAAGTAGCTCCTGTGACAGCAAATACTTTGTCTGGGTTGGTGGATCTGTTCCTTTAAAAATGATTTTTCTTTTTAATATGCAAACCTGCCTTTTGACATGAAGGAATACAGAATACCAGTTGGCATCATGAAAATATACATAAAGCAATAACTGTCTGTAGTTTATGGAGTTCATCATTGCATAATGAGTAATGAAACATCTATAAATGTTTTGTTTTATAGTGACGCAGTCTGTGTGAAACTGCATTATCCAATTTTAAATCTTATCACTTATTTTTATTTGAGGTAAATTTTTCATGGTTGTGTGCGAGGTATGGTGAAAAGACGTTGGGATTGAATTTGGAGTCAGATGAATGTCAGTTCGATTCTGGGCCCTGCCACTTACTACCTGAGATGCTTCCTAATGTATAGAATCAGGGGAGTTGATCTCCAAGATCCCTTCAGCTCCAAATCTATAATCCTATAAAGTAGAGAAAAAGAGGAGGTGATGAAGGGCATCCATGCCCAGTACAGTTTATACTTGTGAATGGAGGCAGGAGATAGAGGGGAACAGATAATGATCCAATTTGGTAGGAATGTAGAGTATCAGTGAACAATAACAACAACAATAGTTAACATTTGTGTAATGCCTGCCATGTGCCAGGCACTGTGATAAATATTTTATAAATATTATCTCATTGATCCTCACAACAACCCTGTGAGGAAGGTATTATTTTTTGTTTTGTTTTTGTTTTTGTTTTTTGTGGGGCAGTGAGGGTTAAGTGATTTGCTCAGGGTCACACAGCTAATAAGTGTCAAGTGTCTGAGACCGGATTTGAACTCAGGTTGTCCTGAATCCAGGGCTGGTGCTTTAGCCACTGTGCCACTTAGCTGCCCCGGAAGGTATTTTTATTATCTATTTCTTGTTAACCCCATTTTACAGTTAAGGAAACAGACAAACAGAGGTCAAGTGATTTGACTAAGGTCAAATACCTAGTAAGTGTCTTAGGCTGCATTTGAACTCAGGTCTTCTTAACTTCAGGCCCAATGCTCTTATCTGCTGTGCCACCTTGCTGCTTCCATCAATGAATATTTGTTAAGCCCCGAGCACTATGCTAAGTGCTGGGGATGCCAAAGGACACAGAAGACAGCCCCTATCTTTGAGGGGCTTCCAGTCTATAGGGGGAGACAACATACGAATGACTAGGCACAACTAAGCCACGTAGAAGATAAATAGGAAATAATCATCAGAGGGAACACAGCAGAATAAAGAGGGATTGGGAAAGGCTTCCTACAGTATGTGGGACTTAAGGAAGACCAGGAACGCCAGGAAGCACATATGAGGAAGGAGAGCATTCCCTACGTAAGGGATAATCAGTAAAAGTGCCTTGAGTCACTGGATTGAAGAGCATCTGGCAGGAGAGGGTCATAAGGTGTAAGACTGGAAGACTGGGTTATGAAGGGCATTGAATGCCAAGTAGAGGAGTTTATATTTGAACCTAGAGGCAATAGGAAACTGCTGAAGCTTATTCATAGAGAGGTTCACTTGACTGGACCTGTGCTTTAGGAAAATCCCTTTGACCGCTAAGTGTGGGATGAACTGGAAGGGCAAGAGACTTGTGGCAGGCAGGTTGGCTAGCAGGCTATTGCAATAATCCAGGCATGAGAAGACAAAAGCCTATACCAAGGTCTTGACAGTATCAGAGGGGACAAAGGGGGTTTATTTCAGAGATGTTATGAAGGCAAAGTCGACAAGCATTAGCAGTAGATTGGATATGGGGAAGGGGATGAGAGACAGGAATTGAGGATGACAGCTAGACTGAAAGTCTGGGGCACTGGGCTGATGGTGGTGAATTCCAAAGTAATAAGGAAGTTTGGAAAAGGAGAATTGTTTGGGGAAAAAGATAATGAGTTTAGTTTTGAACATGTTGAGTTTAAGACATCTAGAGAACATGCACTTCAAGAATGTTCCCTAAGCAGTTGGAAATTTGAGACAGAAGGTCAGCAGAGAGGTTAGGGTTGGATAAGTAGGTTTGAAATGATCATAGACATGATAACTCAATCCAAAGAAGCTGATGAGATCACCAAACAAAGGAATATCAAGGGAAAAGAGGACCCAGTACAGGGCCCTGTGGCAGGCATGATTTGGAGACAGAGAAAAAACATTGTGTGAAGGGGAACAATGTGTAATAAAGTTAGACAGATTAGATTATGGGGAGCACTAAATGCCAGGTTAAGGAGATTGTATTTAATCTTAGAGGCAACAGGGAGCCACTGAGTATATTTGAGGAGAGGAATGATTTGGTCAGACCTTAACCTCAGGATGATAACTTTGGCAGTTGGATGGATGAGAGAGGATGAGCTGGAAAGAGGAGAGACTTGAAGTAAGAAAATCAGTTAATTAGGAAGCCTTACAGTAATCCAGGTGAAAAATCATGACCCCTGAACCAGAGTAGTAGTTGTATAAATGGAGAGAATGAGAGAATTACTGTGGAAATGGAATCAATTGTATTTAGCATCTGTGATGGGATAATATGTGTCTGGGGACAAGAGGTTAAAAGTCATAAGATCAAAGAAGCATAGATTTAGACCTTCATTTTAGAGATGAGGAAACCAAGGCACAAAGAGAGTGAAGGACTTGCCCAAGGTCACTGGTAATAGTAGGTATTTGGACCCAGGTTTTTTGATTCCAGAGTCAGTATTTCCTCCTGTGTTATGAAAGGCAGTAGTACCCTCAGCAGAACTGTAGAAGTGGGGAGGAGATGAATGGTGGTTGGGAGCGGGGTGGTGGAGGTGGAGCTGAATTGCTGTTTTGGACATGTTAATTGGACATGTTAATTTTGGAGAGGTTAAATTTGAAGTGCTAATAGAACAACCAGATGGAGATGTCTATTAAACAGTTAGAGACATGGGACTGGATTTTTTTGTAGCTCCTCCATAGGATCACTTCAGTAAACACTTGACTAAATTATCAAATGGATAAATTAATGGCTTCAGGCTCCTGGGATGGTTCTATAATGGACTATAACCAAGTTGCTCCCATTTCTCAGAAGCCTGGAAATCCCTGAAGATCTCTGGACCTAGTATCTTAACTCCTTCCAGGCTAGCCACAGAATGTAGTATTTGTCACCGTGGTCCCTTCCTAATTGGTTTTTCTGTCTCAAACTTTTCCCCAGTATAGTCCATCTTTCGCCCTGCTGCCAAATTGATTTTCCAGAAGTCTCACCATGTAACTCCTACTCAGTATTCTACAGTGGCTCCCAAATAAAAATTCTTCTGACTTCAAAGCCCTTCACAACCAAGCCCCAACTTACCTTCTCAGCCTTCATACTGTCAACCCATCCTCTTGCTGTTTCTCTCACAGAACATTCCATTTCCTCTCCCATTTTCTTTGCACTGGCTGTCCCCAGGCCTAGACTGTTCTCCTTCCTTACCTGAACCTCTTAGTATCCCTCGTTTCCTGCAAAACTCAGCTCAGGCTCCACTTGCCATGTGATACCTTTCCTGTCCTCCCAAAATTACCTTGTATTTATTTTATATGTATCCATATGTACATATTGTTTTCTCCAATAGACTGTAAACTCTTTGAAGGTCAGGGGCCATTTCGTTTTTGCGGGGGGGGGGGCAATGAGGGTTAAGTGACTTGCCCAAGGTCACATAGCTAGTAAGTGTCAAGTGTCTGAGGCCTGATTTAAACTCAGGTCCTCCTGAATCCAGGGCCAGTGCTTTATCCACTGTGCCACCTAGCTGCCCCAGGGACCATTTCATTTTTATCTTTTAAAGCTCCAGCACCTAACACAGTGCCTAGCACATAGCAGGGGCTCAATAAACGCTTGATTTAGTGATTGCTTATACCCTCTATTGGTCTGAGAGCTGCTGGCCATAGAAAACTCATTCTTATTTGTTTGAACATAATCTAGAGAAGTTCTTGTTGTTGTCGTTGTTGTTGTTATTGTTTTAATTATCCATTTTTGCTCCTTGGTTTGGAGGGGAAATGGAAAAGAAGACAAACAAGGGCTGTTGTGTGTATCTTTATAATTGATCTGGCTGCAAATAAATGCTTTCTCATTTTAGGCTCATAACTGCTACAGTCATGGGTGATCCAGAAAAGACAAACAGATTCCTTGGTCTGGCACTGGCCAAAACATCTGGGATCATTGAAATTCAGTATCTAAAGAAGAGATGGGTGTTACCCAAGAAGGAAGAACAAAAGAAACTGCGTTTGCTTTTGCAGGACGCCCTCTAGAAACAGAAAAATAGTTTTCTAAGGGATTCATAAAAAATGAGCATTACCCAGAGAATTTTCATTCAATGATTAAAAATGCATTAGGTGTTATTAAGAGGTGTATATTTTAATAGCTACCACATCTATGTGCATGTATATTTCTGTATATAGAATTTATATATATTCTGTATATAATTCATTTAATTATTGACTGCAGTGTTTCTACTAAAATCAATATTTTTGAACAGGAAAAGAAATGACACTTTAATATCTATTGAACTTAAAAGGAAAAACACATTATAGTCATTCCCAATGTATTGTTTATGAAGGATCTTTGTATATATTTTTTCAGAACAATTCTAAAATATGATCATCAGATTTATTACTGGTTTTTAAATCACCCACCATGAAATGAATTTTAATGGACTATTTTCTTATTCACACAAAAGTATCTATGCCTGTCCAAATTAAAAGTGGTTCCAATGTTGAAAATTTCTTTACTAGTTTTTCTTTTCCTCAAAAACGCCAGCCTCATTTTTGGGTACCATTTTAGCAGTGTTTATCCAGTCTTGTATCATTACCCCAATAAAAAGAGAATTTAGAGTAGAGGAAACCTGGGAGTGACAGTCTTTCCCCATGTTAGACTTGGAAGAAGAGACTTTAGAGACTGTGTAGTTCAGTTCTTTCACTTGACAGATGAGGAAACAGGTCTAGCAAGGCTTTCTTAAGCTGGTGTAATCAGCCAAATAGAATCCTGATTTTCAGCCCAGTGTTCTTTCTATTACATCAGGCTAACAGTTCCTCCAATTCACATGAAGAAGTCGACATTTAGGACCACTTTTTTTCTCCCTTCACGAATTGTTAAAAGGTACATATGGCCCTTTAGAGACATTGAAAGCTCCTGTTTCTGTGAAGAACAATTCAATTCAACAAGCAAAGTACGTAAAAATCTACTCCATAGACAATTAATATGGGAGTTATCATTATTAGTTCCACTCTTGACAAGATGTAGCCAGAGAACCTTCTATTTGAAATGGAATTTTGCCATCATCTAGTCTAACTTTTTTCCTGAATTCAGAAATCCTTTCCACAACTCTGACATGGTCTTCCATCTTCTTCCTAAACATTTTCAGTGATGACTAGACTAGTTCCTCATTTCATAAAAGTTTTGTTATTGTATCACTCAAAATATTAGAATAAAAGTTCTTTCTTACATCCAGCTAAAAATCTACCCTACTGTACTGCATCATGAATCCACTGGTTCTAGTTCTGCCCTCAGTAGGCTTTCAAATATCTGAAGACACCTACCGTGCTTCTTTTAAGTCTTCATCACAGTTTCTTCTTTCGTTATTTATGTAGCATGGTTTCCGAATCATTCATGATACCGGTTACTCTCCTTTGGACACACTAGTTTGTTAGTCCTCTAAAATGTGGTGCCACTAATAGAAGACAGTATTCCATATGTAGTGTGAGTATCCATCAGACAACACTTCCCTGGATCAGGACATGTGCTTCAAGCTAATAATTTTTCTTCTCTTTTACTGATGTCTTTTGTTCTTACATCGCCTTCATTTTTTAATACATCCTCTCCTCTGCAACCCAACTCTAATAATTATAATGCCTTTTCTTAACTGCCCCACTAACCTCCAGCTAGTACTCACAGTGTCCTTGGGGAATCACTACCCCAGGTTTCAAGGTACCCTCGCGTCTACCCTCCTAAAACAAATATACACAGTGTCAGTGCCAAGAATGGGTTCATACATTAGAGAGGTACACAGAGGGCATCCAAGTAGCCAGCGTGACTTAGAACCCCTAGTACCCTATGACTCCAAAGATCTTTTTTGGTACGTCCGAGCTGCTTCCTGATGGGCACAGTATCTTTTCTGGAGACATTGCTCTATTTGTTTTCCTGGGCTTCCCACAGTATTCCACAGGTACACCTCCTGGACTTGAGTCTGTCTTAGGAGCAGCATCTCCTTTTGGTCCCCACTGAAAGGTGCCATGGCTGATGAGAGTGGGGAAAAGAGGGGAAATCTTTCCTACCCAGGTTCCCCTTTCTTTCTCGCTCTCGCTCTCGCTCTCGCTCTCGCTCTCGCTCTCCCTCTCCCTCTCCCTCTCCCTCTCCCTCTCCCTCTCCCTCTCCCTCTCCCTCTCCCTCTCCTTCTCCCTCTCCCTCTCCCTCTCCCTCTCCCTCTCCCTCTCCCTCTCCCTCTCCCTCTCCCTCTCCCTCTCCCTCTCCCTCTCCCTCTCCCTCTCCCTCTCCCTCTCCCTCTCCCTCTCCCTCTCCCTCTCCCTCTCCCTCTCCCTCTCTCTCTCTCTCTCTCTCTCTCTCTCTCTCTCTCTCTCTCTCTCTCTCGCTTGCTCCCTTTTCCCTCCCAAGAGGCACAAGGGAAAATATAAGCAATTTCATGGGCAGAGTTCTTCCTTAATAGCTAGCTCTCTTCTCAACTATCAGGGATAACTAATTCCCTTAGTGAGTATGTCTGCAGAGCTGGCTCATTTGCTTTTTTTTTTTTTTTTTTGCAGGCAATGGGGGTTAAGTGACTTGCCCAGGGTCACACAGCTAGGAAGTGTCAAGTGTCTAAGGCTGGATTTGAACTCAATAATTCCTGAATCCAGGGCCGGTGCTTTAACCACTGCACCATCTAGCTGCCCCCTCATTTGCTTTTAAAAGACAATTGGAGGTGTTACTGATCTGGGAGCAATGAATTATAAAGTTTTCGGTTTTTTATATACTTCCTTTACAAGCTGTGAATTGACTATCTCTGGCCCTTTAAGGCTATCTGTGAATAAGCAACTCAGAGTGTGAACTAGTCAAGGTTTCACCCTTTACAGGGTGTGAATACAACCAAGTCTGAAACATTTCATTGGCTTTGTTACCTGTGAATTCAATACTTTAATCATGTGAGCTGGGGGAACTGAATTGATCAAGGATCCAATTCCTTGATCAACCCTGCTGCTATATAACAAAGAATTTTAAAAAACCAGTTCAACATCACAGGCACATATATAAAATCCAGAAATATACAATGTATTCTACTTTCATAGTTTCCCACCTAAGAAGGGGGGGGGGGAGTGGGGAAGCTTGTGGCCAAAATTGATCATTATGATTATATAACATTAACATTCAGTTTCAGTGTTTTTGTTCTCATTTATATCATTGTAGTCAATATGTATAATGTTTTCCTGTTTCTGTTTACTTCACTTTGCATGTTTTTGTCTTGCCATGCTTCCCTACATTTTTCCTTCCTTCCTCCCTCCCTCTCTCCTTCCAGCCCTCCCTCTGTCTGTCTATGTCTTTCTGTCTCACCCAGACTAGAAGTGCAGATTGGCCTGAAACTTTCACCTGTTCTTTTTTCCAATATGTGCCAGTTCACACCTCCTTAGGTAATGGTGGTCTCCCTTGCTTCGGAAGTGGGAATAGGCATGAGGATCATTATATTAGTACCAGATAGTGAGGAGTAGTACAAAATTCCCAAGTTCAAAAGATAGTAGCATCCTCAGCTGGGATCATGGGCTGGCATCCCCATGTTGCCCAGTATATTAATAGTTGCTTACCTCATAATAATATTCTACCACATGGATATGCTCCAATTTGTTTATCCATTTCCCATTTGATAGATATCTACTTTGCTTCTATTTCTTTGAAACTACAAAAATGCTACTATAAATATTTTGGTATTATAGTATCCTTTCTATCTTTGACCTTTCTATGTGTATGAGGGGGGCAATATCTATTTAGGAGTGGGATATCTGGGTTCAAAGGGTGCTGTGGACATTTTAGTCACTTACTATAATTCCAAATTGCTTTCCAAAATGGCTGGACAAATTCACAGCTCCACCAACAGCTCATTAGTGTTCTTGTCTTTCTGTAACTCTTCCAACAATTTTTTAAGGAGTGGTATACTGTTGGTTCATATTGAGTGAGTTGTCAACTGAAACTTCCAGTACTTTTTTTTTTTTTTAAGTGAGGCAATTGGGGTTAAGTGACTTGCCCAGGGTCACACAGCTAGTAAGTGTTAAGTGTCTGAGGCCGAATTTGAACTCAGGTACTCCTGACTCCAGGGCTGGTGCTCTATCCACTGTGTCACCAAGCTGCCCCACTTGAGCAGCATTTTTTTATTTTATTTTTTAATTTTTTTGTTTTTTTTGTGTGTTTTGTTTTGGTGAGGCAATTGTGGTTAAGTGACTTGCCCAGGGTCACACAGCTAGTAAGTGAGTGTCTGAGGCCGAATTTGAACTCAGGTACTCCTGACTCCAGGGCTGGTACTCTATCCACTGTGTCACCAAGCTGCCCCACTTGAGCAGCATTTTTTTATTTTTTTGTTTTTTTTTGTTTTTTTTTGTGTTTTGTTTTGGTGAGGCAATTGTGGTTAAGTGACTTGCCCAGGGTCACACAGCTACTAAGTGTCAAGTGTCTGAGGTCAGATTTGAACTCAGGTCCTCTTGAATCCAGGACCTGTGCTTTATCCACTGCGCCACCTAGCTGCCCCCGACTTGAGCTGCATTTTAAGGGAAAGAGAGGAAGGTCCTGAGGTAGAGGTAAGAAACAAGTACATTCCAGTCTCAGAGATCTGTTAATGTAAAGGGAAGGAGATAGGAAATAGTGTCCTGTGAGAAAACAGAAAGCCAGCTTGTCGGGTTAGGGTAGCTGGGGTACCGTCAAATGATACTGGAGAGAGAGTAAGGCCAGGTTGGGAAGTGTTTTAAAAGCTAAACAGAAGAGTTTCTCTTTTACCCTGGAGGCAATAGTAAGCCACTATGATTTCACAAAAAGTCTTACATATTCATGGCCTTTGATTATTTTTTGCCAGTATTCTTATGGTTCGTTTCATTATCAATCATTATGTATGTGCTTCTCCTTCCATCTTTTTATGCAGAACTTGATTTCTCTTAAGCCACTTTTTCTTTGTCTATTTCAGTTTTCTAGACCATGGCCATGGAATAATTTCTGTTTTCTCTATCACTTGCAGTATTTTTTTTTAAAACAGAATGGCTCATCCTGCATATATCCTGATAGTTGGCATCTGCATTGTCCATATCTCTCATCAAATTGTAAAGTCTGTTCTATATTTCCATAAAAATATCACTTTTATTTCCTCATTCGAATTCTTTGCCATTGAGTTTTTCTTGGCTTTATGGATTTCTTTACAAATATATAACTTCTTTTTTTTCTTTTTCTTTTTTTTTTCAAGGCAATGAGGGTTAAGTGACTTGCCCAGGGTCACACAGCTAGTAAGTGTCAAGTGTCTGATGCTGGATTTGAATTCAGGCCCTCTCGAATCCAGGGCCAGTGCTTTATCCATTGTGCCACCTAGTTGCCCCTCCAAATATATAGCTTCTTAGAATACAGTGTAACTATCCCATAAAGGAGTATATCTCCTTGACACTTACTGCTACCCTGTTTCTTTTGAAAACATTACGTTCTTCTTTAAGAAATAGTAATTGGGGCAGCTAGGTGGTGAAGTAGATAAAGCACTGGCTCTGGATTCAGGAAGACCTGAGTTCAAATCCAGCCTCAGATACTTGACACTTACTAGCTGTGTGAACCTGGGTAAATCACTTAACCCTCATTGCCCCAACCAAAAAATAATAATCAAATTTATACCTGTTCTTTTTGTGCTGGCAAAGAATTGGAAATTGAGGGAACGCCCATCAACTGGGGAATGGCTAAACAAGTCTCGGTATATGAATGTAATGGAATACTATTGTGCTGTAAGAAATGATGAGCAAGTGGATTTCAGAGAAATCTGGAAGGACTTACGTGAACTGATGCTGAGTGAAATGAGCAGAACCAGGAGAACACTGTACATGATATCAGCAACACTGTGTGATGATTAACTGTGATAGACTTAACTCTTCTCAGCAATACAATGATCCAAGATAGGACTCATGATGGAAAATGCTCTCCACATCCAGAAAAAAGAACTGTGGAATCTGGATGCAGATTGAACCATACTGTTTCTATTTTTCCCCTTTTTTTGAGGTTTTTCCCTTTTGTTCTGATTGCTTGCTGTTTTGGGGAGAGGGGAGGGAAGAGAGGGAGAAAAATTTGGAACTAGAAATCTTATAAAAACAAATGTTGAAAACTATCTCTACATGTAACTGGAAAATAAAATACTTTTATGATAAAAAAGGAAATAATAATCAACAGAGCGCTAATAACATTAAACTTGTTGCTAGTTTTTGGGGTAATAATTGAGCTTATTTTCATGTGAGTCATCAATAGCCCAGAATTTAAGCACATAGTGGAAATAGATATTAGAAAATGATTACTTGACATTAAAACAAACATCAATCTTTTTGTGGTAGTACAAGTGCAAAAAGGAAAGGTATGTCAAAACAAGAGTGGGTTGCTCTTTTGTGAACCCCTAAATTCAACAAATTTTTACTATCAGAGACAGAACTAGGAATCCTGGCACCTAAGGGGTTTTGGGACCATCTCTTAGAAAGTGTAGGTGGTACCCTTGCAAGCTTTATGGAGAAAGTAGGGAAACCCCCCAGGAAAGACAGTCTTAAAGTGGGTAAAGTTAGAGGGACAGAGGGAGCAGCGCAGGTGATGCAGTGGATAAAACACTGGACCTGGAGTCAAGAATACTTGGGTTCTATTTTGTCCTTAGACACACACTAGCTGTGAGAACCTGAGCAAGTAACAAATTCTCTCTGCCTCAGTTTCCTCAACTATAAAATGAAGAAAATCATACCTACTTCCCAGGGTTGTTGTGAGGATCAAATGAGATAATATTGGGAAAGCACTTGGCACAGTGTCTGGCACATGGTAAATGCTTGATAAATGCTTGTTTCCCTGCTTCTTTTCCTCCTCTGACCTCCTTTGGTCAATGAACCTGTTTCCTCACCCTCTCCCAGGTGCTTCCACCTTGCCTTTCAGCCTCATAGGACTATTTTAGGAGCATGAGGTGTGAGGATAATGATTTCAGGACCACAGAAAGGAGGAAGTGAACACTGCTCCCCCCCAGACCATCTCTGGAGCAAAGCATCTTGGCCAAGGTATGGTATCAGCAGTTTGCCTGAGAGGTATGTGCAAAACGCCATCCTAGGCACTGACGGTGATCCAAAGAGAAATAAAACAGGATTCTTGCCCTTATTTTTGGTCTTAAAGAGGAAAGCGACATGTACATGACCATTAAACAAAATAGAAATCGAGTGGATCACACACACAGTTACACAAACCAAGCTTTAGAGCTGTGAGAGAAAACAACAGTTCAAAAATGAGGAGTCAGGGAAAGTTTCCTAGGATTTAATTTGTATGTTGTTTGGACTTTGATAATGTACTTGGACAGACAAATTATAAACTTTTCACATATGTATATATACATACATATAAATATATATGTGAAAATATTACTGACATTCTTTAAATTGGAGCCCAAATTGAACAGAATGAGGGGACTGACATTGGGAAACAACCAAATTCTTTCTAATAACCCCAAGTTTCTCCCTGAAGCAAAGATCCATCTTCTTAATGTCAATATTCTTTTGTTGTTATTAGAGTCATATTGAGTTATGGGACACTCTAATCCATGAAGAATTTAAACTGAGCATCACCCAAAGGGCAATGGAGAGGCATATGTGGTAGGTGCGAGTAGGCTGTGACACATTCCAAACAGAATTATGCAGAAGGAAATAGTCTGTTGTACCTGATGTAATTGAAAAAAGTCTATGACTAATAATGTGTTTGTTGGTTTTGCCAAACTATTTTTTCTTTCAAAATCTTTGTCACAAGAGAAATATTGTTGGTTAGGAAAGGAAGAGAGGGGTATCTTAAGAAATGACTGTGATGTAAGGGCAAAAGGCATTAATCATACTTTTAAAAAAAGAAATGTTTGACCAAAAAAAAATGACCTGCTCACATGGAAGGAGTAAGGGATAACTGATGGATGGGTTTATGCTCTTGGTTATCTTTTAACTGTCAAGAGAACATGAAGTTTGCTGGCACATTAGATAGATCTGCTGTGATACATTTATGGAAGGACAGGGCTGAGAGTTACACAGGATAGATAGATGTTTTGGAGGATATAAATATACATTGTCAATGAGATCATGGATCCTTTCAAGTATTTAAATAATATAATTACATTTGGAACAAGTAAAATGTATGTATGCCCTGTCTAGTTGCCTGTTTATTTATTTCTAAGTCCAAGTGATATTGATATTTGTTGCCCTGATTAGGTCTATGGATTCAGAGATTGCTTTTCTTCTCATTTTTTTGGGGGTGGGCAGTGAGGGTTAAGTGAATTGCCCAGGGTCACACAGCTAGTAAGTATCAAGTATCTGAGGTTGGATTTGAACTCAGGTCCTCCTGGATCCAGGGCTGGTGCTTTATCCACTGCACCACCTAGCTGCCCTTCATTTACTTTTATAGAAATTGAAAGATGTGGTAGCATTTTTATCAATATAATATTAGGATGACTATCATGAAAATATAATATTGATATCTAATGCTTGAGTACAACCCCCCAATCTTGTAGGGTGAGTTCAGGGGTGTGTTGGAGCCATTGTGGACAGGCTCGTGAATGCTGATTTTTAAATTTTCAGTGTGAGCATTTGCACCCTAGAAATCAGCAAACGCTACAAATCAGGGCTTGATTTATTATTTTATATATGACATTATATATATATATATATATATATATATATATATGACATTTGTCAACATACCCCTGGGTCGGTGCCCTAGCAGATAGCTCCCTCAGATTGAAAGTATTCTGTACATCTACATCTCTAAAACTATAGCTCATGAGCCCCACCCATGTGTTGTCCTTTAATAGTCACAGGAAAAAAATAATTCAAAGAAAAAGCATTTAATGAAATGGCACGGTAAGAATAGTAGCAGTAAAATAATAATAGCAATAAAACATTTCTCCCCTAAAACTGAGTGAACTGTTACAAAAATACTCATCATTATCCCCGGGAAGAGTACACAAATCAAGAGGCACATCCAAAGGGAATTGGTGTGCCCAAGGTGCATGGATGATAAGCATCTAATGCTGCCACTCATACCTTCTAGTGATACCATTGTAGTGTTTCCACTGATTCTTGTCTTACAGTTTCTGCTGGATAGAGACTGCTCTCTGCTGATCTTTCACTCTCTGCTATATATTCGTTATGGTTGCATATTGCTACAGTTTTTGTCCTCTACTAAAACTGTGGTTCTTGAATATGCTGCTTGACTTTAGTTTCTGCCTTCTCTAGTTTTTGGCTCAGCCGAAATCCTTGGGTAGAGTTAATTTAGCCAGGTTTTTTTTTTTCCCCTAATTTTTGTGGGGCAATGGGGGTTAAGTGACTTGTCCAGGGTCACACAGCTAGTAAGTGTCAAGTGTCTGAGGCTGGATTTGAACTCAGGTACTCCTGAATCAAGGGCCATGCTTTATACACTGTACCACGTAGCTGCCCCCATAGCCAGGTTTTAAAGAAAAAGCTCAAACCCTTAGTTTTTCCCCACAAAGTCTGGGCTCTGAGGCTTCCCATTCCCATCTCCTGAATAGAAGATGCTTGTAGACAAAGAACTAGGCTTTATAGAACAAAAGTATAACCCTCCCAAATAGTTAATGCCCTTAGGCCTTTCTTTCTAGTCTCTAACCAGGATCAGAGTTGGTTCCCTCAGTCAGAGACCTCATCCTGTCTTACGGTGACTATTCAACATATTTCCCAAGTTTTTATTTCTGAAGATGGGGGAGGAAGGAGGTTCAGGTTCTCCAGTTTTTAAACCCTAAGTTCCCTTAGTTTGCCCATGTAGATGAATGGTTAGACAAAATGTAGAAGCAACCTAAAACAGAGGGCAATATCATCTCTCCCCCCCCCCCCGTCATCTGCTCAATGGAATTCCTGGCCCTTTTACGTGTTCATATGATGATTTTAATTTCTGGAAAAGAGGCCTCTATGAAGTCCACATTTGTGTAAATTCTTTCCCCCATTTACGTTTTATAGTTTCTTCATCTTTAGGTCATTGTATGCATTCTATCCAAACATTCCCACCATTCCTAGTATATAAAAAAACATATTGAAAAATTTAGCTTTCATTTTGTACCTTGTTTTCCTATTATATAATGGGATTATTTCCTAAATATAACCAGAAGCCTTACAACAAAGAAAATAGGCTAGCAAAAGGAATGAAACAGTAATGAAATGCTTTTAAATGAAATGATAAGTCTTCTGAAGTAAGGTATCTTTCTTTCTGACTATGAAGTCCCATGTATATTGGATTTTAACCATATTCTAAGATTTTAAAAAAATTTATTGGCCAACCTTTTATTGTGGGGAGGGGGGAAATAGTGTTTGAAAAACATATTAAAACTAAGTTTTAGAAGATGATGAGAAAAAGGGCAAAATGATCCACAAGAGGGCAGCAAGATTTTAGCAGTACTCTTGGCTCTTTATTATTTTATTCACTGATCATGGGAAGAAACTTAAAGCTTGACCAGGATGCCCAGAGAGATCCCATCATGCCCCTTTATCCAGGGCATCCATTCTTGAGATATGTAAAGTGGTCTGAAAGCAAGTATTCTCACAGTACTGTGATAGAAAAGAGATGCATTCTTTTAGAAAAGCATATTCATCATTTAATGACCAATCTACTACTGGTGATGAGCCTCTCTGTACTTGGCTGGTTCTAGGACAGCAGGCACAGTCTTGTTTTGGGGTGGTCCTTAAAGCATTTCCAGGTTGATAGAACCTGCCAGAGATTGTGCTTTATTAACACAGCCTTCAAGAAGCCTAGGTCAGCTAAAGGAGATGGTGGAGCAGGGTGAAAGGATACCGTCCTGGAAACATGACCAAAAAACTGGTTAGTCACTCATGAATCGTGGGCAAGGAGAGTCACAGGTAGACAGCTGAAGGAAAAGGCCTCAGACTCATTGGCTTGATATTCTGGGGAAGATTTATGGGAGGACATGAGCAAGAATTTTATGAACAAGAAGGTGCAGGTGGCTTACATCCTGCAGTTAGAGGGAATACCCGTATCAGTAAAATGATATATTCATGGATATATTAAAATTTATTTTCAGCTATCAATAGGCATTTATAGGAATAAGGTCAAAAGTAAATACTTAAGAACCAGTCATAACATTGGCTATTTGCCTAGTCAAAAAACTCTGCCTCTGTTTCTTTGTCTCTTTCCTCTTCATATATACACACATATATACTTAATTTTCTTCCTCCCTTCCTTCCTTTCTTTCTTCCCTCCTTCCTTCTTTAGCTTTTCCCCTCTTTCTTTCCTTCTCTCTTTTCCTTATTATTCTTTCTCTCACTTTTATTTTCATATTAGGTATCCTGCTATGGGTGGATGGGTGGTTCTGGTGTACTTTTGCCCTAACAGAATGGTCCTCAGACTGAAAAACTTCACTTTGAGAACACTTTTGGAAGAGCAGGGGACTGGGAATCAGGACACTTGATCCCTTGTCCTGCTTCTACTCCTCATTGTGTCACCTTGGATAAGATGTTGAACTTTTCTGGGCTTCTTTTTATCTCTTCTGTAAAATGAGGGGACACAAGCCTAATCCTTTCTAGCTTTGAAATTCTAGAATCCTCAGTATGAAAGTGTCCATAGATTGAGAGCAAAGAAACCTGCCCGCTATAAAAAGGAGAGACAAAGTCTCAGCTGCTATCATTTCCAAGAAATTCAGCATTGTTTGAACCCTTGTTTTCAATTCTTTCTGAGAAAAGACCACCAGTATAATTGGCACCAGCTTGAACAATTTACTATGAACTATGATAAATAGAATTTGAAATAATTTGAAATTCTGACTTCTTGTACTTCATGCTGAACCTAAAAGCCTATTACTGCTTTTCTTAAAATGGATTTTTTTTTCTTCAAAGGTATGTACTCACTGCACATTAGTGATAAAGTACTTCTTTTCCCCCTCCAAATACAGCTGTTCCTCATCCTGCCCCACTTTTTCTGCTTTTAAATAGCAAATTCTCCATTGAGAAGTCTCACAAATAGAACATTTCATTAAAAATAGTAACAGTCCTAAGTCCACACAGTATAACATTTCTTTAATGTATAAGAAAGCAAAGAGTTTTCTGGATTTGGAAACATAAAGCCTGAGACCTTGTGTTGCTTCTATCTCCAAATTCAGAATTTTCATTACTATACTGCATTGGCTCATTAAAAAGCCTTTCCATTTTATCCATTAACACTATATTATTTTATTGTAACATCAACTTGGGCAAATGACAGCACTTCTCTAGGCCCTGGCTTCTTTGAAGTAAAATCATCAGCTGAATCCTGATGTTTCTCTCAGCTCTATGGGATAAGCAAGAGGACTAAATCACGGTATCATGTTGGGCAAATCACCTCTCTAGGCTTTAGTTTTCTCAACAACCAAATGAATGATTTGAACTAGATATTATATAAACTTGTTGTTGTTTGTCCTTTGTTCTCGAAGGGGACCATGATATTGGGAAGTGATGTCATGACTTGCACTGGATTGGATTTAAGTGAGAGAGGGCTGTGCAAAGTCACCAACCTCACTCTTTGCTCCAGAGCCATCTGGGTCCAGTGTCAAGATACATACATTAGGATGACTGAAGGTGACTCTGGATGTTAAAGGCAATTGGGGTTAAATGACTTGTCCAGGGTCATACAACTAGTAAGTGTTTGAGGTGAGATTTGAATTCAGGTCCTCCTAACTTCAGTGCCAGTGCTCTATCCCCTTTGCCACCTAGCTGCCCACTTATATGCCATCTTCTGGCATGAATACTTTGTGATTTCTATTCTCTCAAGAGGAGTTTAATTTCAGGTTTAGCTATCAAATTTTAACTTCAATCTTGTAAATCTTTTTTCCCCTTTTGAATCTATTAACTTCTTAATCTATTAAATATATTAACTTCTAAAAATTCTTTTTAACTTCCAGGGACATTTGGTGAGGGAATGAGTTGGACTCGCTTTAGAAGAGACCATCCCCTGTCCTGGAATGACTATATTTGCAGTCATTTTACTCAGCACCCCTATATTCCTTCTGAAATGCATTTGTACCATATATTTGGGTAAAAATTATATCTGTTTGACTCTGTTGCTGTGGGATGCTTGGAGCCTGAGTAACGTGATCAAATAGATGGTTAAGCAGAGGCACAAAAAGGTAGATATTGAGTTTGGCTTCTCATGGTATTCCATTGTCTACAAAAGCACACTCGGGATTCCTGGGTGATGGCAGCCTTTGTGAGTGGATTTGAAAAGCTCAGGCATGAGTGGCAGAGCTGTATGCTCCTCAGAGGCACCTCTCTTCCAGGGGATGTCTCATTTATGACCTAATACAATTTATCCCTGACCTCTGGCTCTAAATAACTTCAGTGGCCAGGGTCATTGATTGCTACACATCCCTAACACCAAACTTCTTAGTCCAAAGATCCTTTTCCTGAAATAGGTCTTTGTTGCCCTGAGTGGCTGGTATTTCTGAGTAAGAGGCCAATTATGGGATTAATCACAAGGCATGATTCAGTAAGCAAAGTGGAAGGACCTTATCAGTTCCAGATTATAGAGAGTAATAATGTTAAACAAATGGACCTGTCTGCACTTCACTGATGCCACTGTCACTGCCCAAAGGCTAGGGAGTACCCCTCGACCTTTCTTTTCTTTTTTAAACCATGAAGCCATTGAGTTAGACCCTGGTCAACAATACCAGTTATCTCAAGGTGAGATTCAAATCTCTTCTATTCTGAAACAATAGAACATTCAGAATTTAAATAAGTGATAAAATGGTTGCTTAAAACTAAATTGAATAGCTAGCATTTATTAAGCACATACTATTTACTGGACACTGTACCAAACACCGGGAATACAAAGACACAAAAACAAAAACCAGCCCTTGCCCTCCAGGAGTTTACGGTCTGATGAGGGAGGCAGCATGTAAACAACTATGTAGAGTGGATATAAATGCACATATATGTGTGGATATTGGGGGTTGGTTGTTGTCTTTTGTTCTTGAAGAGGACCAAAATGACATCACTGTTGGAGTCAAGTTATAGTGTGTCTGACTGTGACTGATTAGACCAATACGAGTTAAGAATGATCTGCCACATGTTGGGCACAAATAGTACATGTGAGCATTTGGGGTGGATTCTCTAAATGTGTATATCTCCCTTTTCTTTTGAGCTACTTCAATTCTGTAGTGCTCGTAGAGCACAGCACCTTCTTGGATGAGGGCACAACATGATGGACAGTCCTGTGTCAGTGGCTTCTGTGTCCTATAATGAATTCCAAAGTTCTTCAGAGAGATCTTGAGAGTGTCCTTGTATTGCTTCTTCTGACCACTATGTGAACTCTTGCCTTATGTGAGTTCTCCATAAAATAGTCTTTTAAGCATATGTACAGTTGGGTGTTCTCAGCAATAAAGTTTGAATGCTTGGCAGTTTAGCTCAAGAAAGGACCTCCAGTGTCTGGTACTTTATCATGCCAGGTGATTTTTAGACTCTTCCTAAGATAATTTAAACAGACATAATTCAGTTTCCTGGCATGGTGCTGACATACTAGCCAGCTTTCACAGGCATACCACAATGAGGTCAGCACAATGACTCTGTAGACCTTCACTTTGGTAGGCAGCCTAATATCTCTTCACTCCCACGGTTTCCTTCGGAGTCTCCCAACCCTGAGATAGCTTGGCCACCTCGTTATCATTGTGTACATTCCTGGAAATTATACTGCCAAAGGAAGCGAACTTATCCACGGTATTCAAAACTTCTCCATTTGCTATAACCAATGGTTCCATATGGATGGTGCAGTGCTGGCTGGTGTATTTTCTTAGTGTTAATTGTTAGGCCAAAATTAGCATAAGCAGCAGAGAATTGGTCCATACTTTGTGGCATTTCAGCTTCAGAGACTGCATTGACTGCACAATTATTTACAAACACAAAATCATGCAACTTTACCAACACTTTAGTCTTGGCTTGTAGCTTTTTCAAGTTAAAGAATTTACCCTCAGTGTGGTAGCTGATTTTGATACTGTGTTCATCTTGATTGAAAGTATCTGACAACATTGCTACAAACATGCTAAAAAGCTGGGAGCAAGCACACAGCCTTGTTTCACTCCATTGGTGACTGGGTGAATATATGTATATACTCTATATTATATATGTACGTATGTATGCACCTATCTATATATGTACCTATATTGACACATGCATATATAGATAGGTACACACATATACATTTTTTTTTTTGGTGAGGCAATTGGGGTTAAGTGACCTGCCCAGGGTCACACAGATAGTAAGTGTTGAGTGTCTGAGGTTGGATTTGAACTCAGGTCCTCCTGAATCCAGGGCCAGTGCTTTATCCACTGCGCTACCTAGCTGCCTCTGTGCACACATATACATACTGTTATGGCAGAAATATCTCCTATTGAATCCCATGTGATATGTGTGTATTCAGTTGTTTCAATCATGTCTGACTTGTGACCCCATTTGGGGTTTCGTTGGTAAAGATGCTAAAATGGTTTATGATTGGGGCAGCTAGATGGTGCAGTGGACAGAGCACCAGCCCTGGAGTCAGGAGGACCTGAGTTCAAATCCGGCCTCAGACACTTAACACTTACTAGCTGTGTGACCCTGGGCAAGTCACTTAACACCAATTGCCTCACTTAAAAAAAATGGTTTATGATTTTCTTCTCCAGTTCATTTTACAGATGTAGAAACTGAGGCAAACAGGATTGACTCGCCAAGGGTCACACAGCTAGGAAATATCTGAGGCCAGATTTGAACTTAGATCTTCCTTACTGGGCCTGGTGAACTATCTACTATACCACCTAGCTGCCCTATGATAGGTTACTGCTGACAAATTTATTACAACACAGAAATTATACAGGCAAAAGTCTAGGTTTTATTATGCTTCAGCACATGTTTGGGAAGTAGAAAAATAAACCTTAAAGATTGAGGTTTCTGATGAAGGCTTTATAGAGAAAGTTATGTCAGACAGACAGACAGAAAAAAAAAGTATATATATGTTTGTGTATAAGTTTCTATATGTCATATACACACATAACACACATACACACATACATACATATGTGTATATGTACACACGTATATATGTGTGTATATGTGTGTGTGTGTGTATATATATATATATATATGTATATAAACAATCTTTATGGCCTAAGAGGCCACAGAAGTCATGCAGGCCTAACCAAATATTCATTATCTCATATTTGCTTCAATTAAAATTAAACAAAGTAAGAACAAATAATCAAACAGATAATGTTACATATTTAAACACTGAGTTTGAAAATCTTACACTCACAAACTACAAGGCTACATTTTAAAGAAGCCACAATGGGCTAATTAATAGGAAGAGATTTATTTGTTACAAAAATAACCAAAGGTTTCGTGTCAGGGAAATTCTTGCACAAATAGAATTAGCTAAATCACTTTGGGGGAGTTTAAAATTCTTAGTAGATACTTTATTCTCTTCATTTTTTCTTGCCTTATCTCAGGAATGTAAACACATAATTCTATGTAAACACTTAATACTATAATTCTGTGAGTCAAGTTTTAGCCAGATGAGGTTAATATTAACAGGAAATAGGCTTTAGGGAGTCAAATGTTCCCAGGAGAAATGGTATGATAAAATTGTATAAAAGAAAATAAAAAATATTATAACAATACCTCATATTTTATAGAATAAATAATAAAGTATAATAATATATAATTAACAACAATAATAGCATAATTTAATGATTAGAATATAAAATCAATGATTTATTAATAATATGTAACAAATAATATAATATTTTAGGCAGCTCAGTAGTATAGTGGATACAATATGATAAACATTTATTTAGTGCCTATTATGTGCCAGTCATTGTGCTAAATGCTGCGGAAAAGATAGTCCCTGACCTCATGTAGCTTACAATCTAATGGGAGGAACATTATCCATAAAAAGAAGCTGAAAGGAGGTGCATGATGATGATGTTGGAGTTCAAAACAAGCAGAGCAGCTGGTGGCAAATAAAATAGGGTGCTGGACTTGGAGTCAGGAAGACCTGAATCCAAATCCAGTTTGACACCTAGTAGGTGTATGACCCTGGAGAAGTCACTTAACTTTTGTTTGCCTCAGTTTCCTTATGTGTAAAATGGGGATGATAATGTCATCTACCTCTCAGGATTGTTTTTAGGATCAAATGAGATAATATTTGTAAAAATACTTAGTTCAGTACCTGGCAACACGTACACACACAAATCCACTGTACATGGTTGTTCGCATGTATATACACACATGTGTATATATGTACATACATAAATACACACATACACACAAGGGGTGGAGGGAGGGAGAAGGAGTGGAAAAAGGGACCTTAAAGGATTTAGAATTTGAAGGGGATTTTGGAGATTGTTTAATTCAAATCTTTAATTTGACAGATGAGAAAACCAAAGCCCATAAAAGTGAAGTGATTTGGATAAGATCACAAGGAGTAAGTGGCAGAACCAGGATTTGAACTCTGGTCCAAATCTGACTCCAGATCCAGTGTCTTTTCTATTACATTATGACCCTCTGATTATGCAAATCCTAAGAGATAGAGTAAAAAGCCCCACTGTGGCCCTTAGCCAGTCAGTAAACTAGTGTCTATTAAACTCTTACTATGGGACAAGGGGGCATTTGGTGGATAAAGTGCCAGGCTCAGAGTCAAGAAGGCTCATCTTCATGAGTTCAAATATGGTCTCAGACACTTTTTCTAGTTATATGACCCTGGTCAAGTCACTTAATCCTATTTGCCTCAGTTCCTCATCTGTAATATGAACTGGAGAAGGAAATGGCAAAGCCACTCCAGTATTGTTGCTAAGAAAACCCCCAAAGCTGTCACAGAGAGTTGGGCGTGCCTGAAAATGACTGAACAACAACAGTAACATGGGTCAGAAACCACTTATATAGCACCTACTATGTGCCAGGCACTCTGCTAAGCACTTAACATATTATCACAGCTGACCCTCACACAACCCTGGGAGATAGATACTGTTATTCTACTTATTTACAGTTGAGGCAGACAGAGGTTAAGTGATTTGCCCAGGATCATGAACCTAGCAAGTGTCTCAGACTAGATTTGAACTCAGGTCTTCCTGACTCCAGGCTCAGTGCTTTAACCACTGTGACACCTTGCTGCTGTGCTAAATACTCAGAGATAGAAGAAATTATCTTCCCTTATCTGTTACTAATCCTCATTGTGGATTAACATTGCCATTAATTTAATGACTTTTTAGGCTTAGGTTTTGTTTTTGTTCTTGTTTTGTTGTTGTTTTTGGGGGGGAAATGAGTGTTAAGTGACTTGCCTAGGGCCACACAGCTAGTAAGTGTCAAGTGTCTGAGGTCAAATTTGAATTCAGGTCCTCCTGAATCCAGGGCCAGTGCTTTATCCACTGTGCCACCTAGCTGTTCCCAACTTAATGATTTTTTAACGGGGGTTGAGACTCCTTTTTCTCATTTTCTACAATTGCTTCCATAAAGAGAGGCTCTTTCCAAACTGCAGGTGGCTGTTTCTTCAACCCAGAAGACTCTTGGACAAGTTATGTTTTTATACAGTCCTAGCTTTTTCTTCCATGTACGTCAGACTTTTTAGAAATACAAAGCACCACTCGCGCTTGATGTGTGCTTTTCAAAAGGTTTTAGTTCAGTTACTGCTGCTCTTTAAATAGCAGCCACCACAGGGAAAGGAGATTGCCCATGTTTAACGCGTATGTATTATTCATGATGCACTTCTCACCACACTTAGTTCACTTCTATAGCTGTTAGCCTAAATTTACTCCACATATGTTGAAGAGTGACTGAGTCATAGTTTTGCCATAAGGCGCTATTTTAATGAATACAGCCTAGGCTGGAGTCACCCATTTTCTTCACTTGCTTTCTGATGTTTGGAAGACTTGAAAGGAATCCCAGGTTGCAATTGGATCCTTTTTTGAGCAGAGATTTGCGTCAGGCTAGAAAAGAATAGATTCTTCATATAAGAGTATGGAGAAAATAATATTTTTTACATTTCTATAAGAACATAAATTCATCTTTCATAAAGGACAATTTACCAGATTTTCTTTCTCTACTGGAGCTCATTTTAAGATTAGTTTTTAATGCTCCCTGTTTCCTTCCTCTCTCTGTCTCTGCTCCCTTTTTGTAGCGGAAAGGTAAGGTGGGGCAGGGAAATATAATAACAGAACCCAACTGTATATAACTGGCATGTCAATGAACCAAAACTTTGAATTAGTTGGTCCTTTGTTTCTCTCCAGGAACAATGAGAGGAAAAACAACCAGATGATAGCAAAATCTCTACCATCAATCTTCTCTAAGCCCGGAATGTTCCTTGCACATAGTAAGTGCTTAATGAATGTCGAATTGGATGGAAGATTCTCCCGTGTGTCTCTGCTCCAATACTACCTACTTCATAAAGCCTTCCTTGAGAGCCAATAGTGGGAGGCATCTAGGGTGGCACAGACAGCGCACTGGGCTTGGTATCAGGAAGACTCTTCTTCCTGAGTTCAAATCTGCCCTCAGACACTCACTAGCTGTGTGTCCCTAGTCAAGTCACTTAACTCTGTTTGCTTCAGTTTCCTCATTTGTAAAATGAGCTGAAGACAGACATGTCAAACCACTTCAGGATCCTTGCCAAGAAAACCCCAAATACGGTTATGAAGAGTTGGAAACAACTGAACAAACCAAACAGATACCCAATAATAGTAAACATTTATTAAGCACTCAAGTACTGGGAATACAGTTAATCAATTGCAAAAATGTAATGGTGGGGGACGGGTGGGAAAACAAAATATAAGGAAGCTAGAAAGGGGGTGATGTGGTGGGAAGAATGGTGAAGTCAGTCAGAGATGTCTCAAGGTAGTACTGCCAGATAAGAAAGAGATGTCCCAGCTGAGGTTCTTTCCTTAAATGGACATTTGGAGTTCATGGTGGGTGTAGTCCCACCCTTGAATCAGAGAGGCAGAGGGGAGGGATGAAGTAGAATCACAAAGCTGATGACATCTTAAAGATTGATGAGGTTAAAGGAGCTTCCTGGGGCATGTTGGAGAAATCAGTCAGTGAAGTCCCAAGGTAGTGCAGCCGGGTGAGAAATGAGAAGTCTGAACTGAGGTCTCCATAGAGTTTTGGAGTTCATACCCGCACTCTCCAATCTCGTTCACAGTTACTGTGTTTTAAGGGGGCGGCTAGGTGGCGCAGTGGATAGAGCACCGGCCCTGGATTCAGGAGGACCTGAGTTCAAATGTGACCTCAGACACTTGTCACTTACTAGCTGTGTGACCCTGGACAAGTCACTTAACCCTCATGCCCCCCCCCCAAACAGTTACTGTGTTTTAAGTTGTATTCTATTTATTTGCACATATATCTTATTCCTCTCCAGTAGTACAATGTAGCTTCCCAAAAAGCAGGCAATGTAGTTCTCTAAAGTAGCCTTCACAGTGCCTTACATAGAACCTTGCACATAATAGGCACTTAATAAATACTTGTTGAAAGAACAAATAAATACATCATATTAGGAAGTCAAAGTAGCACTTCATTTGGTCTCACTCCCTCAATCCAAAATGGCATAGGTAAGTTTGATCCTTAGAGGGTCAGTTACTACCTTTCTCAGGATTTTAGATGTAATTTTTTTAAGTCACAAAAGTATTTTGTTATTTCCAGTTACATGTAAGGATAGTTTTCAATATTTTCATAAGATTTTTAATTCCAAATTTTTCTCCCTCCCTCCCTTTCCTCCCCTCTCCCCAAGACAGAAAGCAATCTGATAGAGGTTACGTATGTACAATCACATTAAACATATTTTTGCATTAGTCATGTTGTAAAAGAAGAATCAGAACAAAAGGGAAAAACCTAAAAAAAAGTAGAAGCAGTATGGTTCAATCTGCATTTAGAATTCACAGTTCTTTTTTCTGGATGTGGAGAACATTTTTCCATCATGAGTCCTTTGGAGTTGTCTTGGATCATTGTATTGCTGAGAAGAATTAGGTCTATCATAGTTGATCATCACACAATGTTTCTGTTGCTGTGTACCCTGTTCTCCTGGTTCTGCTCACTTCACTCAGCATCAGTCCACTTATTTTAGAGGTAATTCTTGCATGGATATCCTCTTATGAGAGTAGTAGTTCACAAGCCCTCACCAGTGTACTTTCCTTTAATAATCAGCTGGTAAACTAATTTAGTTCTTTAGCAAATGTATTTATTCAAGTCATGTAGCATTAACAGTGGTTACAAAACATTTCTCCCCCAAACTCATTGTAAAACCTAGAAGGAAAAATAGGTGTATAAACTTATAGTAACCTGTACAGTGTAGGGAATACATGTGGCCAAATAAACTCATGACCCTGAACTATAGGACCTTGTTTTACATCCTTTGGAAAATCCTCACTATGGGATGGGGAATTAGTGTTGGTGGTGAACAAGTCACTTAATCCCAATTGCCTCAAACATGTGCAGCTGAACAAAAGACAACAACAAATTTACTAGGTGATGCTGTTGACTATAAGGACTTAGTTATCTTGACTGTAGAGATGACTCAGCCTATCTTGCTTCTAGTTGGGTGTGGTATCAGCAATAGCTGGGCAAATTATGCTAGGCTACCGAGTTGTCTCCTTATCTGACTCAGGTACAGCTGGGCTGCTATTGAAATCAGGCGTGTACTCTTCAATAATCCTTCCCTCTGTGAGGGAGTCCATTGTTAGTTATGATACCTAGCCCAGTATCTTACGCAGATGAATGGTAGAGGATGGAGGTATTAAAGCTCTCTCAACTGTGGGACAAATTCACTGGATTGCTGACTTTGTGTTTAAAAGGCTTTCCCCCCTCCCATTACATTTCTTTTTTTTTTTTTTTTTTTTAGTGAGGCAATTGGGGTTAAGTGACTTGCCCAGGGTCACATAGCTAGTAAGTGTTAAGTGTCTGAGGTTGGATTTGAACTCAGGTACTCCTGACTCCAGGGCTGGTGCTCTATCCACTGCGCCACCTAGCTGCCCCCCTCCCATTACATTTCAATGTCTGGTTTTGCTCCTTCTGACCTCTGGTGCTAAATTTCAACAGAACAGACTATTGCATTAATAAGAAAAAAGTGAATAAAATAAAACTAAACCCCAATGAGAATTAATTTCTAGGAAGGGTTGAAGAAAAAGAGGTTTCTGATGAATTGTCAGTTAAAGTGAAAATTCAGTAAACTAGAACCTACCATTGGAAGACACTACCAAGGTTTTGCTGTCCTGTGCTGCAGACTCATTCTTCCTAAGGACTTTTATCCTTTGCTTTAATCAGGTAGCAATAGCACACCCTCTCTTCTACTTTTCTTCCTTGCAATCATTTAGATTCTGCTGCTGAGTTCTGACCATGATCCCAGACAGCATTTCTAGAGGAGAAGAAGTCAGTATGGGAAAAGCAATTTGAATTCAGGAGATTTAGGTTTCAGGCCTGGCCCTGCAATAGACTTGTTCTAAAAGGGTTTATAGCTTCTTCTCTTCTTTCTCTTGAAGGTAAAGAAGCCCTTCCTTTAAGGTTTGTTGTTGTTGTTTAGTTGTTTCTGACTCTCCCTGACCACATTTGGGCTTTTCTTGGCAAAGGTACTGCATTGATTGGCCATTTTCTTCTCCAGTGGATTAAGGCAACGAGAGGTTAGTGACTTGCTCAGAGTCGTAATGAGTGTCTGAGGCTGGATTAAGCTCTAAATAAGGATGTATGACTAGCCCTGTGACGGTAACCCATTAGCTGTTTCAGATTAGATTTAATTCTGGTCTGACTCTTTTTTTTTTTTAGTGAGGCAATTGGGGTTAAGTGACTTGCCCAGGGTCACACAGCTAGTAAGTGTGTTAAGTTTCTGAGGCCGGATTTGAACTCAGGTCCTCCTGACTCCAGGGCCGGTGCTCTATCCACTTCACCACCTAGCTGCCCCAGGTCTGACTCCTTTTGATCAGATAATCCCATCCACTAACCCATAATTGGGTTTATGCCTAGAACTCCTGGCTCTCAGTGGTTGGACTTTCTCCCTTGCAGTTCAGCTCCTCAGGGACTTCATTTCCTTCTTTATTCTCCTAGACCTTTGGTGAATGACCAACCTTTTCTCCCAATCTTCTAGTGACTGTGTCCTTGAGGTCAGCTATGTACTAACTTGGACTTTTACCAATTAGATGGGCTTTTTTTGGACTTCTTAAAAAACTTTTGGGGCAGCTAGGTGGCGCAGTGGATAGAGCACCAGCCCTGGAGTCAGGAGGACCTGAGTTCAAATCCGGCCTCAGACACTTAACACTTACTAGCTGTGTGACCCTGGGCAAGTCACTTAACCCCAATTGCCTCACTAAAAAAAAAAACAAACAAAAAACCCTTTTTATTGATATATTTTATTTTTGTATCACTTCACTTTCTCCCTGTATCCCCATCCCTGCCAGAGATCCAGCCCATATAATTGAGAATATATATATATTTATGGGTCCTTAATTTGGTGTTATAGACCTACAAAGGGTCTGTGGATAGATTTCAGGGCATCTGTGGACTTGTGTATGAAAAGATTGCATCTTTATGTTCACTAACCTTTAATTTCCTTTATAATCTTAGGCATTTTACTTTATGCAGCTAGGTGGCACAGTGGATTGAACACTGTCCCTGAAGTTGGGAGGCCCTAAATTCAAATCTCATCTCACATGCTTGCTAGCTGTGTGATCCTGGGCAAGTCACTTAACCCCAATTGCCTTAAGCATCTGGGGCTATCTTCAGTCATCCTGATACATATCTTGCTACTGGACCCAGATGACTCTGGAGGGGAGAGTGAGGTTGGTGACCTTGCATAACCTTCCCTCACTTAAATCCAATTCAGTGCAAGTCATGGCATCACCTCCTGATGTCATGGTCTTCTTAGTGAATGAAGGACAAACACCCCCCAAAACTTTATGCATTTAAAAATGTTATTCTAAGAAGAGATACATGGGTTTTACCAGATTAACAAAAAGGTTCATGACACAAAAAAGCTTACGAAACCCTGGTTTCAACCTTGACTAATGGTATGTACAACTCTCCTGTGCTTAGGCTGATCTAATCAAATGAGATCTAAATTTTTGTTTGTACTGTGTCTCTCTGTCTGTTATTAAAGTAAAAGACTCCTAGCTATGACCTGATATTTTGACCATTACTTTGCCTCAGACATAAAGGTCTACCTGGTCTCCTAGTTTTGTCCTTCCCTAGCCTACCAAGTCAAGTCAATAAGCATGTGTTAAGCACTTGCTATGTTACAAGCAAAGTAGTGTATTTGTATACAAATACAAAAGCAAAAAAGACAGCGCCTGCCCTTAATGAGCTTATTTCTAATAGGGAAAAGGAAAGTGAAAAACACTGGCGGGGAAGTGGAGAAGTTGCTGATTTGAGGGCTTGGTGGAGAAAGAACAGAATGTCAGGAAAGGAACTTGGAAAGAAATGAAAGAATGAACATGGCTGGCCTGGGAATTTTCTTTAAAAATGGAGTCTTGGGGAAGAACGGACTAAATTGAGGAATTGCCATAGAGGGCAGAGTGATCTTCCAGGGTGATTATGCCAGCCATTCTACCTTAGGATCATATAATGGGGGTTAAGTGACTTGCCCAGGGTCACACAGCTAGTAAGTGTCAAGTGTCTGAGGCCAGATTAGAGCTCAGGTCCTCCTGAATCCAGGGCTGGTGCTTTATCCACTGCACCACCTAGCTGCCCCCTAATAATTCAATTTAACAGTAATTAAACACCCGGTAGACACCGACAAGATAGAATTGATCCTGTATTGTTTTCTTATTGATCCTATTTACAATTCATTGCTTTTGGTCTGTAACTGCTTAAGTCATGGCTCCTTGTCTTTGAACTTTGTTTAGAATTCTGCTGGACTGTAATGGGTTAGTTTTAGAAATCCATCTCTGTTTTGCTGCCCCAAAAAGGTCGTCTGTTAAACCTTCAAGCTGCACTCAAGTAATGAGAACTTCTTTGCCTCATGAGAGAAGAGAAGTCATTGTTTGCTCCTATGACCAAACTTCCAACCAATAATGTTCCCTGCACTTCAGCTTTGTAACCAATCATGTTGTCCCCAATCTCATGATGTCATCTACCCCTTCTTTATTCTGTATTCCTCAAAACCTATAAAAGGAGAACTATCTTTTTGCTCTGGGTCCTTGGCATAAGTGGAGTCAACTGTTTATCCATTTATTGACAAGCAGCATGTCTCACTAATAACAGTTATTTTGAACAGAGAATTGCTTTAGTTTACCTTTTTGTTAAATCTCACTTGTGACAGTACAGAACAAAAAGCAAAGTAATTTTTTGCCTTCAAATATATTAAATTTTATTGGCAGTCAAGCTATATATATATATATATACACACATATATATTTATAAAATACAAATATTATCCTAGCAATACAATATTGAGAGAATAATAATAGATGCTTGGAGAGATCAGGAATGGCCTTATGTAGAAGGGAGCACTTGAATTGTACTTTAAAGGAATCTAGGGATTTTAAGAGGAAAAGGTCAAGAGATGCTATATTGCAGACATGGGGGACCACTCTTGCAAAGAAAGCAGAGCCAGATGATGAGTGGCAAAGGCAGTAATAGAACTCAGATCTAATATGCTTTTCTGCCTGAGTCCTGGATATGACAAGAAAAAGCTAAAATGAAGAATTTTCCAGTTGGAATTTTTAGTTTTCCCCAGGGACTAAAGGAGACATGAGAAACCATATGCAGTCAGTCTCTAGCAGTATCTGAAACAGGAATGATTCCTCTTCTTTAGTATGAAGAATGATATTTCCAGACAATAATGTTGGTGATGGTAGGGCAGTATGTTCTCTCTTTTGATAGTCGCAACTCCATTTTTAAATGAAACGGTGTCAAAATAAATGGACATTCATGTCCAATCCAACCTCCCTCTTCTGTGCCCTGGCCACATTTTTGCTTCATTATATCCCACTTTTTGAACAAGTTCAGTCAAAAGACAAACCTGAGACAGACTACAGATAAACAGATGTGGAAATCTCCTCTCTTGGAACACAGCAGGCTTCCGACAATGCCAGCGGTTCACAGCTTGTGAATCCAGCCTCACTACATGACTTTTTCTATTCTATAAATATTTGTGGGAACTGCCTCATATTTAGAAGTCCACTTGCCCCTTACAGACTTCCCTTGTCTAGGGACCAATGGTTGCTTCTCCATGCCATGTCATATAACTATGGATGAAATAAAAGCCAAGCAGTGGGTCCTTTTTCATGGCACTAACTTTTTATTTTCTTTTTCTTTTTCTTTTTTGCAGGGCAATGAGGGTTAAGTGACTTGCGCAGGGTCACACAGCTAGTAAGTGTCAAGTGTCTGAGGCTGAATTTGAACTGAGGTCCCCCTGAATCCAGGGCCAGTGTTTTATCTAGTGCATCACCTAGCTGCCCCATGGCACTAACTTTCAAAATGCAGTTGAACTGGATCATGGCATTGTTTTTTCATGTCAGCACGGAGAATACAATGTGCTTTGCAGCAGGCTCACATCTGTGTATAGAGCCATAACTGGGGTGGGCTGACTGCCCCAGACTTGCTTCTGGACTTGCTCCTTGCTTGGAACAAAGCCAAAGGCCAGCAACTGCTTCTCACCCTGGAATGCCACCTATAGGGGTGCAGGTGCTCTCCTGAGTTCTCCCTGGATCTATGACACAGAACTGGGTAGTGAGGGACAGAGCAGCCAGTTGGCAGCTACCCAAGGTATAAGCCCCTCTTTGCTGGATCTGCGACCTCTTATTGGTCTAGTTCAAAGCCTCTCCCTGCCCTGGAATGGCCAGACCCTGATTGTATGGTACGCAGAACTCTTTGTATATTTTTATATACTGACCTGGGCTAGAAAAATGAATCATTGCTTTTTAAATGTCATTTCTAGATCTGTTTGGAGGATTTTTTTTTGGGGGGGGGAGGGGATTGATCTTGCTGCATTCCTTCCTGCTACTCTACCATCTTGGTTCTGCCCCAATCCATTTTTTATAGCTTATCATTTTCATAATTTATCTCTAACAATTTGGTGGAGAAAAGTAGAAAAACTTAAAATTATAATAAAAGGAATCCCTGCTGACTGAAGGGCAATCAGAAATCAGTCATATCCCTGAACTTGTATTATGTAAAAATAATGGGAAAATAGTGTTTGATTTGTTGAAATTCATCTTATTCACATATAAGCCATGAGCACTTAACTCTGAATTCACCCAGATTACAGGATCTGTGTGATGGTATTTTAAATGATTATAATTTATCTCACCTGCTCTGAACCCCTCCACTCAGTTCACTGGAAATTTCTAAGATCAGTGAAATCAGGAGTTCTTCACCTGGATTCCAAGGACCCTCAAGAAGTCTATGGATAAACTTTAGGGGTTCCACGAAATTGGATAAGGGAAAAATTAAATCTTTATTTCAATATATTTGGCTTCCTTTGTATTTGCACTCATTTTATTTTCTGCATTTAAAAACATTATTTTGGGGGGCAGGTAGGTGGCACAGTGGTTAGGGCACCGGACCTGGATTAAAATTCGGCCTCGGACACCAGACATTAGCCTTGTGACTCTGGGCAAGTCCCTTGACCTTCATTGCCGTGCCAAAACCAAAACCAACCAACCAAACAAAAAACACACCAAAAACCCAAAACCAAAAACCTCACATTATTTCGGGAAGGGGCCCATAGACTTCACCAGACTGCCAAAGGGAGCAAAAAAGGCTAAGAATCCTGGATTCAGTCTAGTTTGCACCTTATTAACAGACCAGAAAGGAACATGTGTTGTCACAACACATTCATCAAAACCGAATTAAAAACAAAACAAATGAAAAAAATATATAACCCAGGACCCATTCCCTAGAGCAGGGCTTCTTAACCTTTTTCCACTCATGACCACTTTTCACCCAAGAAATTTTTATGCAACCCCAGGTATATAGGTATATAAAATAGTTTATAAATCAAACATTTACTGCCAAATTTTTTTTCAGGAAAATAAATAAGTAGGTCCAGGGAGCACTGAAGAAAAAATGGGAAAGCTGGGCCCCCTACTTTCCATTTGAGGACTGCTCAGAGGACAGACCCTTAGGTTTGAAGAGTCTTGACATAGGTCCAAGGGGAAGAAGGTGGGGGGTGATGATGCCCCTTTGGGCAGGTGTTCTGGGGCTCAGAGCCTTCCTTCCATTTGTCTTTCCACAGACTGGAGCAGCAGCTCTGAGTGCCTGTGTCTGTTCAGTTCCCACAGCACTTGGGCTCCCCCTGGGGCTGACTGTCATCACGCCGACCAGGGCCTCCAGTTCCTGCCACACCGAAGAGAAGGTGTCATTGAGGAATCAGGCAATTCGACTTTTGCTCAGCTGAAGGTGTCCTGGTGCTGGCCACCAAATGATACAGTTGAACTAGCTTGGTGCTCGCTGTTACAAAGCTTTGCCACAAGTTGCTCGCACTGTTTCATCACCAGCTCTGAGTCCTGGTTCAGGGAAGCCCCTGGCTTAGAAGGTTCCATGGGGCTGGGGGTCTTCTCTGGGGATGGGGCTGAAGTTCTACTGCCAAATTTTTCATGACACCCATATTCAGTTCCAGGATCTCACATAGGATCGTGACCCATAGTTTAAGAAGCTTTGCCCTAGAGAATATAGCCTTGTGTGTGATTCCCATCCATGTAGCCTAGGACAACAGTTTCTCCAAGACCTATGCCTCTGAAATGACTGACTCCTCCTTTCCAGGAATAGTAGTGTTGGTTTGATTACAATTCCCTGAGTCAAGGAATCATGAGGGGAGGGTGCAAGAGGAAGGGTAGAAACATAAAATGAAGATGACCTGGGAACAGCAACATGGTAAGTGCAATGGCTAGAAATAGGAAGACTCACCAATCAGAAGCCCAGGGACCCAGAGGTGGGAAGTGGGGATGGGGGGTTGGCAGGGAGGAAGTGGTCAATGGAGTTCAGAATTAGAGGTATACTCTAGGGTAAAGGATTATAGCCTGTGAAGACGACCACATTTAATCAATGTTCCTGTGGACCAGATGGGAATTGTTGGTGTTGAACAGCCTCACAGACTTCTTGCAGATCATGCAGAGAGACCAAGGGGAAATCTGAGCCTTCCATAGTGATTATCAAGAACCTAGAAAGCTCAGAGTATTTCTGAGACTCCACAGAACAAGCTTTAAAAAGACATTTGATCACAGTAGACCTGCAGAGGCTGGTTGCTGACAGCAGAAAAGAGAGAATACTAGGAAGAGTGTAGAGGCAGGCTAGCAGAAGAGCAAGAATAGCATGATACTGGGAGAAGCAACCTTGAAACTATCATACTCCCATGCCTAGATCGAATCTTATTATTTCTTTCCCATTTGTAAATGTTCCGGAAAGAGCTCCCTCTGACAAAGGAGCCCTATTCTAAGCCTGAGAAAGGAGTAGGAGAAATATATGTGGAAGGAGTAAAAGATCAAAGCCATAACTAGGGTGGAGCCTTCGGTACATTGTCCAAGGCACTCAAGGGATGGAATGTGATTGTTTTCCATTGTAGTCCAGAACTTGTGCCTCAGAAGCCAGTTTCTCTTAGTCTCAAATTTGGTGGTCCTTTGGAAGTCTGTGTCCCATCACAAGACTACCTTTCTTGTCCTGTTCTACTGCCAAGGACTTGTGAACCATTTTTGAGGATCTGCCTTTCCCTGCCCCCCAAATGCTAGCTGGAACACAGAAAGGTCACTTTGGGAAAGGGCTGCCCTCCACACTGCTGCCATCTTTTCTGGGCTAAAATCCCCTCTCCTTTTGGGCTCTCTTCTATTTCAACACCACCTCTTCTCCCTCTCTTCTAATGCTATAGATAAAATAAATGTCTGGTTACTGCTCCAAAGTGCCTGTAATTCTTTCAAGTTTTGAGGGTTGTTTTTGATTGTATACCAACATAGCTTGCAGAGTCATTTGTATTTATTATGTTTCCAATTTATATGTAAAGTGGCCCAACATTAAATTGATTGCAGTTTTATTGTAGACTTTATAATAAAGCTGCCTTAGGAATGATGGTTTTTTAAAGTTTAACACCATCTAAGAAATAGATAATGAGCTAGGTTGAAAATGACAGTGCTGCCCACCATTTACACTGCAATGATGGGATGCTAGGATAAGTTGGTATCTGTTTACTATTATCACTTTTCTGATTAACCAACATCCCTCTTCAGTCACTTTGCAATAGATTGTTCATGTAAACTAAAGGCATTTTCTCTTGAGTATGCAGTTGGATTTAACTGTTATTTCTAAGTTCCTCAAGGGCAGGGACAATATTTTATATCTTTTTGTATTCCATAGATTCCCAACACTGTTCAAGGCACAGTGTTGAGGTGCTTAATTAATATTTGTCAAATGAATGAGCCTTATTTCCACTTGTTAACAATTATGTTTGTTAAAGGTCTAGTTTTCTTAACTACCTTCTCAGCATGAAGGCTTGCTTAGTTATTTAGCACCCTGTGGATTTATCTACACATACAAACTGGGAGATTGAATTAATTTTTCAAAGAAAACCCAATTGTTTTCTTTTTTTGGGTTATGCCAAATAATTGGTGTGCTGTTTTAAAAAATTAACCTTTCAATGACTATCAGAAATCTTCTAGGCATAGCCTACTACTTCTCTTCTAAGTTAACTAAACTCTTATTTATCTACATGTTTATATAGGTAGTTGGAGAATACAAATTGTAACATAAAGCAAAGTGTCTGATTTTTGAACAAACACACCTGAATTCATAATATACATTTAAAGGAGTATTGTCCCCTTCGAAGTAGTCACCTTGAAAGCTATATAAATATTCCATTGTTTCTTTTTCTATGCTCCATTCCATTCAATTTAATTCAACATTCCATTTATTAAGTGTCTTCCATGGGCAGAGTACTGTGCTTGAGGCTGTTAGATACAAAGGAATTTATAGATTAGCACAGGAATATATTTCCATATTTCTATCAATGTAGGTATTCTCTCTATCAGTGTAGAGTCCAATCTGCCTATTTTTTATCTCATGATTCTTTTCCATGTTCTTTTTTTTTATAAGGCAATGAGGGTTAAGTGACTTGCCCATGGACACACAACTAGTAAATGTCAAGTGTCTGACATCAGAGTTGAACTCAGGTCCTCCTGAATCTGGGGCTAGTGCTTTATCCACTTACCACCTAGCTGCACCCCCCCCCAATGTTCTTTTAAAGATCTTCTTTAGACAATCTTCACATGAAACAAATAAAAAGAAAAATGGTCCTTAATCCTGTGTGGCCCATTTCTGCTTCTGCAATGCCAGTAATTGAGTGATATTATTAAGGTGCTAAGAATTACATAGTAGGGAGATACACACAAAGAGAAAAAAACAAGAAAAAAACCATGTTAAGTATCTAGGAAAAGTGTAAACAACATTCTCTATCTTCACCCATGACTTTTCCAGAACATGTCATCTTGGTTTTGCCTCCAGGACCTGTGGGATTTAAAAAAAATATATCTTCATTAAGCATAGTACCTGCCTAGTAAAAACAGAAGTCACTTGACTATGTGCTCCCAGTAAGTCTAATACACATTTGGAGGCCTCCAAGATTGAGTTAATTAAAATGATTAGCAAGAGGAAGCCCTGTTCCACCAAATAATTTTCAAACTTGTTATTTCCATGCCGCCTGGGACTCTGCCCTCTTCCCTTTCCCTGTCTTATGGAGTACCTTGAATCCTGTGGGTACGACCCTTACTCCATCAAACTATCATGGTATTGGTATGGATGCCTTATGCCTTGGGTCACCCTTATAGCTGTTCCAATAATGCTTTCTTTACTAATCTCTCTTTGGAACAGAATTTGAAGGAGTCATAATTAAAAAGTGTTGTGTGAGACAAAATCGAATTTTTTCATTGCCACTTTTCTGATGGCAGAGAGAGACATTAGCATACTGTCCACCACCTTTTGTTGCATGTTGCCTCTCTCAACAGATCTTAGTGCACTACAGTGGTCTCTCTCCACCCCTACTCTCCTCAGACTTGCTTTCACATAGCAGTGAAATTACTCATTCAATTACTCATTCAATTGCTCTCCTATAACTGAATTAACTTTCCAACATTACTTTACTCTCTGTGGGCCCTCATTCATCACTTCTACATCACTATCAACCTTTAAAAATTATTTTTACTCCAAACTTAATAAACATCAAATAAAATGAGCATTTTCATGTGCATATTGTGGAACAGAAGATTATATATGAAAGTAACAATCTTTATTATTGAGAGTTTTTATTCCTTCAAAATTCAGCATATTATGTTCAAAGCTGTCCAGGTAATCTATGATCCCTTGTTTTCTGCCTTCTGTTCTCATCTCATTTTTGAGAGAAATTGTGTCCCTTTATCTCTCTTCTCTCCCACCTCTTCCACTCCCCAGTTGAAAAAAAAGAAAAGAAAAACAAAGCACGTATAACAAATCCCTAATTAGTCATGTCCAAAAAAGTATTTCTTATTCTACATCTTGAATCCTTAACCTCTCTGTTAAGAGGTGTTAAGCATGCTTCATCACCAATCCTTTGGAATTGTGGTTGGTCATTGCATTGATCAAAGTTCTAAAGTCTTTTTGAATCAGAGTTGTTTGCTTGGTTTTTTTTTTTAATGTTTTTATGGTAAAATTGTTCTCCTGGTTCTGTTCACTTTGCCTAACATCAGTTCATAAGATCTTCCCAGTTTTCTCTGAAAACAATTCTTTTCATCATTTTTTCCAGCACAATACTATTCCATCACATTCATGCTCTATAATTTGTTCAGCCACTTCCCAATTAGTTTTCAGCTCTTTGCTGCTGCAAAAAAGAGCCACTACAAATAATTCCATACCTCTGGGTCCTTTCCCCTTTGATTTCTTTGAGGTTTAATGCTAGTAGTAGTATCAGTGGGGCAAAAGGCATGCATAATTTGAGCGTAGTTTCAAATTGCTTTCTAGAATGGCTAGACCAACTCATAACTCTTTTTTCCCCCCTCTTAAGTATATTTTTATTTTTCTTTATTTCATGGAAAAACAATTTTAACATTCATTTTAAAAATAATTTTTGAGTTCTAAATTCCCTCCTCCTTCCCCTCCCCCCTCCTTGAAAAAGCAGACACTTTGATATAGATTATACATGTGAGGTCATACAAAACCTATTTCCATATTAGCCATGTTGCAAAAGAGAACATGGACCAAAAAAACACATCCAAGAAAAATAAAGTAAAAAAGTACATAACTCTTCTAACAGCATATTAATATTCCTGTCCCTGCCCCAACATTTGTCATTTTCCTTTTTTTGGCCATCTTTGCCAATCTGGTGGGTGTATTGACAAACTTTCCAAGCATTCAGTACATTCTTTTACTTTTTTCAGTCTCCCTCAATCAAACACCTCTTAGCACAAACTCTTGTCTCTAAGTACACACTCCTTTCTTCATCATTCCCATACTAGTTTCTCAATATCCAGAATTTCAATAACAATCTAAGGCTTCTTCCTAATTCTCAAGGCCTGGAGAAAAACCTGCACCTGCAGACTCCTACACATAGTTGCTGATGCATTCCTGTTTGGCTGGATCTTACAATGCATGAACCATAATGTCATAGATTTAGATCTAGAAGGGAACTCAGAATCTATTTAGTTTATCCTCCCCTTTCCACCACTCCAGCTTTACAGAGATAAACTGGGGTGTAGAAATGTTAAATGATTTCTCCAGGATGAGTACAGGAAATGAATAGCCTTAGTGAATTTTCAGGTTGCTTGAACACCAATTACTACATGACTATCCTTGCTCCCTATCATCTTCAGCATCAAATATAAAATCTTCTTTTTGATGTTCAAAGTCCTTTATAACCAGTCCTCCTGCCCCTTGCCCTTCAACTTTGTAGGTGCTTAATAAAAGTTTGTTGACTCTGCCTTCCCTTCTTATCACAAATCCTCTTCTCTAGTCAGGGGGAGCTGACGTGGGGTGGTGCCTGATGTTGCTATAGTTAACCTATTAGACTACTGTGTTATTGGGGGTGGGGAGGAAATGCATTCTTTTGCATGAGTTTAGAAATGTAATTTAATAATTTGCTATTTCCCCGTCTAATTCCAATAAGGCTGTTTTCTAGTTTTAAAGTTGCAATACTTAAAAAAATTTTAGATTATTTTTGGAACTTATTTTTAAAGTACAAAATCATATTTTCTTTTTTAAAATGCAATTTAAACCATAAGGGAAAGTCCCTAGAGTAATAAGAACTGATGTTTATACTGGGCTTTAAGGTCTGCAAAGCACATTACATAGATTACCTTATTTGGTCCTTATAACTGTCTTTTATAAGACATGCTATTATTATCCCCTTTATATAATTGGAATAACTAAATCTTAGAGAGTTTGGTAGTTTACCCAGGCTCATTAAGCTGGTAAGTGCCCAAGGCAAGAATTGAATCCATATCTTCCTTACTCCAGATCCAATGACATATTATCCACTATGCCATGCTATCCCTTTGGGGCTAAGGGACCTAGGAGTTCCTAATCTCTCATTGTCTTAAGCAGTGTCAAAAAGTACCAAATTTCTTTTTGGAGCCAAATCTTGTAAATAAGGCAGGTGATCAAGCTGGATGACACAGTTTTGATGAAAAAATAAAACGAACCACCGTGACTGATAAACAATGAGATTGATTTTCTTAGGTGGCTCATACACTGTCTTGAGGACAACTCCAAAAAGGAAAGCTCCAAGTGTGACTTGAGCAAAGGTAGCATCACTATAAGATGTGTGTGGCTATCCAAGGTGCTACTTTTGAAGGATTTGACATTCAGAAGGATAAGTTCTTGCAGATCTGTTGAAACAAAGAAATAAAAGGAGGTTATTTTGGGAGGGACCTTTCCTCAGTCAATCTTTTCATATCAAGTCACTATCCTTATCACTAATGTTACACTGGATTTTACTTAGACTAACGAGTGGTTATCTTTTGCAGGAGAACAATGACGAGAGTATTGATTAATGAGAACCTCCTGTCCCTATCATTCTGAAAAAATGAATTCTGCTACAAAAAATATGTTGCTTAAAAGGCATTGCAGGGAGATTTTAAATTTTTATTAAGAATTCCTGGAAGCCAGAGGCTTCTGCATAGTGTATGAATTACAGGAAAGAAAGTCACCATTTTACCATGGCTGGACAAATCATTTGGCTTTTTGAGGTGTTCTTTTCCTTATAGATATACTGAGGTGTCGAGGTAGCATCAAAGAATAACTAGAGAGCTTATTTTTGAGTCAGAGAGACCTGGATTCAAATTCTGCCTCAGACACTAGCTACACGACCTTGATGAAATTATTTAATCTCTCTGTCTCAGTTTCAAATCTGAAAGGGTGTTGAACTCAATGACCTCTAAGGTTTTTTTCCAGGTCTAAATCTATAATCATTCAGATGCTATTTTTTAAAAAATGAGATTTCTTTATAAAAATTGAATATATTTTCTTTTGATAGAATACATACATTTCCACAAATACCCCAAATGAATCCTACTACAAAATACATTCCCTGAAAAGCCATCCAAATAAATAACAACACTTATTATTTAGGCCATATAATACCCAGTTGAACGGGCAAGCTATAGAACTATGGCAAACTTATAGGAGGACACAGACAAAAGTTGCATAGGATGAGCAGGCTTGGATGTATTATGATCTGCATTGTTGTTAATAACTGAAATAATTGATTTGTACAAAGCCCTTCTGTTTTCTTTAAAACCATTATTGTTGGTGGCAAATTATATTGTATTAGAATTTCCCCAAGTATACATATATTTGAATATCTATCTATCTATCTATCTATCTATCTATCTATCTATCTATCTATCTATCTATCTATCTATCTTTCTTTCTTTCTTTCTTTCTTTCTTTCTTTCTTTCTTTCTTTCTTTCTTTCTTTCTTTCTTTCTATCTTTCTATCTATGCTGATTGACAGTCACTGTAGGTTGTCCATTCAACTGTATAAAGTAGTCTCAACAATAGGCATTCTTTATCTAGTTCCCTTTTCCTGTATGGATGCTAAGTCCAAACTCTTCCAAATGATTATGAATCTCTATGTCTTTAAGAAACTCAATTACCTTAACTTAAGCTTACCCCCTTTGAAAATGTAAGATGTGTATATGTATAGGTATGTATGCATGTATGCATGCATGCATTTATGTATACATGAATGTATATCTCATAGCGCTAGGAAAAATAATAGCAAAATTAATCTGGAAGAACAAAAGGTCAAGAATATCAGGGAATCAATGAAAAAAATGTGAAGGAAGGTCACTTAGAATTTCTAAATTTCAAACTATATTATAAAGTGGTAATCATCAAAATAATCTGACACTGGCTAAGAAATAGAGTAGTGGATTAGTAGAATAGATAAGGTACACCATACAAATGACCATAGTAATCTAGGGTTTGCTAAACCCAAAGATCCAAGTTTTTGGGACAAGAACTCACTATTTGACAAAAATTGCTGGGAAAACTGGAAAGCGTTTTGGCAGAAACCAGGCATAGACCAACAATTCATACCATATACCAAGATAAGGTTAAAATGGATAAATTATTTAAACATAAAGGATTATATAAAAATAAACTAAGGGAGCATGGAAAAATGTACCTGTTAGATTTATGGATAAGTGAAGAGTTTATGATCAAACAGACAAAGAGAATCATGGAAAGTAAAATAGATAATTTTGATTTCATGAAATTAAAAGGCTTTTGCACAAAATTGGTAGGAAACTAGGAAAATATTTTTATAGAAAATCTCTCTGGTAAAGGCCTCATTTCTCAAATATATAGGGTATTGAGTCAAATTTGTAAAAAATAAGACCCCATTTGATAAATGGTCAAAGGATATGAATAAAGCAGTTTTCAGAAGAAAAAATAAGAGCTATCAATAGTCACATGAAAAAGTTCTCTAAATCACCATTGATTAGAGAAATGTCCATTAAAACAACTCCGAGTTACCACCTTACAACCATCAAATTGGCTAATATGACAGAAAAGGAAAATGACAAATGCTGGTGAAGATGTGGAAAAATTGGAACACTATTGGTGGAGTTATGAACTGGTCCAACCATTCTGGAGAATAATTAGGAACTATGTCCAAAGGACTATAAACTCTTTAATTTAGAAATAACCACTACGAGGTCCGAATTCCAAAGAGATCAAATAAAAGTGAAAATGACCTATTTGTACAAAAGTATTTTAGCATCTCTTTTTGTGGTAGCGAAGTATTGGAAATTGAGGGAATGGCTAACCAAGTATATGACTATGATAGGAGACTATTGTGCTATTTCAAAAAATGATGAGCAGTGTGATTTCAGAAAAACCTGGAAAGACTTGTATGAACTGTTCCAAAGTGAAGTGAGCAGAACCAGGAGAACATCGTGCACAGTAACAGCAATATTTTAATGATCAACTGTGAAAGACTAAGCTAGGGCAGCTAGATGGCGCAGTGGATAAAGCACTGGCCCTGGATTCAGGAGTACCTGAGTTCAAATCTGGCCTCAGACACTTAACACTTACTAGCTGTGTGACCCTGGGCAAGTCACTTAACCCCAATTGCCTCACAAAAAAAAAAAAAAAGACTAAGCTGCTCTGATCAGCACAATGATCCTAGACAATTCTGAAGGCCTTATGATGGAAAAAAGCTTCCTACTTCCAGAGAGAGAACTTGAACTCTGAGGCTAAAATTACTCATCTTGTTTTTATTTGTTCATTTATTTGTTTGCTCCCTGCAAAAGATCATGCTATTCATTCCCCCCCCCAAAAAAAAAAAAACCCAAACTTTCCACCTCAGGACTTCAAGGAACCTATTACATGCATACCAAACAAACTGTCCCCTGGCTTTTGTTGTGGTGGTGTTTTCTGTTTGTTTTATGTTTGCACATCTGCATAGGTAGGCCTATCTAGAACGTTTATTGTTTTGTTTTGTTTTTGGAAGGGGTAGGAGGTGTGTGTGTGTGTGCATGGAAAATGATTTCATCAGGAAGAGGAACTTCTGGTTGGGGAAACTCCATCCACCCCCACCAATGGATAACTTGTCTGTTGTTTAAAGTCTCTGAGAGTTAGCTGGTGGCACTGAGAGGTTAAATGATTTGCTCTTGGTCCCAGCAGCAACAGATGTAGTCTTTTAAAAAATTTTTTTGGGGGCGGCTAGGTGGCGCAGTGGATAGAGCACCGGCCCTGGAGTCAGGAGTACCTGAGTTCAAATCCGACCTCAGACACTTAACACTTACTAGCTCTGTGACTCTGGGCAAGTCACTTAACCTCAATTGCCTCACTAAAAAAAAAAAAAAATTATTCTAAGACTAATTCTCTAGCTGCTATGCAATACTGCCTTTCTCCTATAAATCTGATCCTTTGTATTTCAGAGTTGTTATCAATGCTACTTTTTGGATTTTGAAATCACTGACTCAGTACTCTGAATCTCAGGCTGTTAGCTCATTTATGAAGTGAAAGTGTTAATGCCTTTTTGTTGTTGTTCAGTTGTGTGAGACTCTCTGTGACCTTTGTGGACCATAGCATGCCAATACTATCCATGGGGGTATTCTTGGCAAAGATCCTGGAGTGGTTTGCCATTTCCTTCTCCAATATTAACTTGCCTACTAAGTAATAAATAGACACAGTTGTTTAACAATGGAGGATGCTCTATTTTTCAGAACCAAAAATGACATGGAGAGTTGAACATCTTTGCAAACTAGGCATAACTGTCATCCTAACTTGATTTGATGGATACATTTTTGGGATGTGAGGAAAAAGCTGCAAAACCACTAGAGCCCTTGTAATTTAGTCCCTAAAATACAGGAAACCCCCCAATCAGATTTCTATAAATATCTCATTGATGCAGCTCATCATTCAACCACAGCATTTCCTCAAGGAAATTTTTGCTTTAAACTTAATTTCAATTGGTGTGTGTGTGTGTGTGTGTGTGTGTGTGTGTGTGTGTGGAGAATGACATGGTGACTTCAGGTTCACATTGCTATTGCCCCAGTCTACACAAATAATAAAAAATAAACCCCCCAGTGTTCAGGCTCCATATAGATTGCATAGTGGTTAGGTTTGGAAGTCAATGGCAGACTGCATTTCTACTAAGAAACAATGCAGTTTCTCAGGGAGAGGAATTATTTATGATGGAAGAATATCAGCTGTAGCATATTGGTGCTATAAATAGAATAGGCTAACTCAGATTCCCTCATGCTTAAACTACTCCCTGAGAGTGAGTTAGGCTTAGGTTAACTCTTTCAGGTCATTCAGGAAGTATTCTAATGCACTCATAGATGGGAATACATCCTGAAAAAAGTGTCGATTTGGACTGCATTTAGATTTTTGGGTGCCATAGATCTGGTTCGAGCCTTGGCTCCAACCTTTCCAGCTTTGTGACCTTGTGTCACATCACTTTTGTCCTCATCACTAGATTGTTCATCACAACACTTGTATTGCCTACCTCCTGGGCATGTCTGGGGGTAGTGGGGGATTATTTGTAAACCTTAAAGCACTTGACACCAAACATCTGGCTTGGATGATTTTTTTTCTTGCTGGATTGCATGAGCTATTTTTTTTAGCCTCATGTAGGGGCAGCTTGGTGATGTAGTAATAGAGCACGGGCCCTGGAGTCAAAAGGACCTGAGTTCAAATCTCAGCACAGACACTTAATAGCTGTGTGACTCTGGGCAAGTCACACAGCCCAATTTCCTTAAACATCTGGGGCCATCTCCAGTTGTCCTGATATATAGCTTGCCACCAGACCCAGATACCTCTAGAGGAGTGAGGTTGGTGACCTTGCATAGCCCTCTATAACTTAAATCCAATTCAGTGCAAGTCATGACATCACTCAGATGTCATGGTATTCTTCAAGTGCAAAGGACAAACAAAGTCTTGTGTAGCTATAGTTTTTGCTTCTGGGAAGCTAGGTGTGTCCCAGTGAATAGATCACCGTTTCTGAAGTCAGAAAGACTCATCTGTGTGAGTCCAACTCTGACCTCAGAGACTTACTAGCTGTGTGACCCTGGGCAAGTGATTTAACCCTGTTTGTCTCAGTTTCTTTAACTGTAAAATGAGCTGGAGAAGGATATGGCAAACCACTCCAGGATTTTTGCCAAGAAAACCACAAATGGGGTCACGATGTTAGACAGGACTGAACAATATCAAACTATAGTTTTGCTTCTTGGAAACACTGAAGAAATGTGATTTGAGGGGCAGCTAGGTGGCGCAGTGGATAGAACACTGGCCCTGTAGTCAGGAATACCTGAGTTCAAATCCAGCCTCGGACACTTGACACTTACTAGCTGTGTGACCCTGGGCAAGTCACTTAACCCCAATTGCCTCACTAAAAAAAAAAGAAAAGAAAAAAAAAGAAATGTGATCTGATATGGCAGGGGTAGGAAGAAGGGAAGAACTAGAGCTGGAAGAAATTTCAGAGACCACCTAATGTAATACCTGCTCCCCCCCCCAATTTAACAGGTGACAAAATGGAGACCCAAGGAGGTTAAGTGAATTACTTAAGGAAGAAAGCAATGGAGGCGAAATTTGAACCCAGGTCTACTGACTCCAGACACAGTGCTCTTTCCACTGTGTCACATTGTTCACCCTGTTTTTTCCCCTGGACTGGTTTGAGATTTTGCTCCTTGGAGGTAGTGTCCAGATTGTGCCACGTGACATCCTGTTATGCTCAATGTCTTGTACAAGTCAGCAGTTGGAAAATGAGGCATTTCTCTTGACCTAGGGCTATGAATATAACTCCCTTAAGACTTACAATTTCATTGTTTCTCCAGAACCAGTGTGGGAGGAATGGCTTATTATAGGCGTGAATAATGTCAGGCCTCCATCATGTTGGGGGAAGGAGTGACCCCTTGTGGTGAATTTATGGAAGTGTATGGAAAGGAGTCGGTATGGGCAGGTTGGGATGGTTATGACCTCATTGTAGAGGGTGGAGGGGGGAGAGGGACATCCAAATTGCTGAGATCACAGATTCATCTGAGTATTTGGATAATATCTTGGGGTCATGGGATTTACTACTGGAAAGTACCTTGGAGACCCTCTGGTGGGATTCCTTTATTATAGATGAGGGAACTGAGATCTGGAGAAATTAAATGACTTACTCAAGGCCACTCAATTCACAAGAAGCACCGAAAAAAAGTAGTGGAACCCAAATCTTCTGATCCCAGACCCTGTGCTCTTTTCACCATCCTGCCCTCATGCTAACTCCTGTGAGATTTACAAGTCCCCTTCTTGGTTGTCCTGCCCCTTTAGCAGATGCCTTTGCCTTTCTTTTAGGTCATTAGACTTTAGATAACAAGTCTTCTGAGCAGAATTTTCAGTGGCCTTTTCCTTATCTGAATTCTTAGACTCGATTGTTCTTACATTGTTGTGGTTGTTTTCTAAAAGTGTCTTGCTGCTGGAAAAGATCCAGAGTTATAAATTCACTCTAAAATATGTTACAAACTCCCTCCAGTTAGAGACATGTGGCCACAGGGGACTGTGAAGGGTCATTACTCTGGACTTGATTTTTCTCCCCTTGTCATCTTCTGACAGCTGTGCTCTAACTCTTCTGTTATCCTCACTGTAATCAAGGAAAAGACATTTGGCTCCATCTTTAGAAGGAATGTGGCACTTAAGGGACTTAGCAATTCGCTAGCCTGCTCAGCAGGTTCAACTGATTGTTCCTATTTACCACTATATTACAAAGCACAGACTCCAAATAGCTTTTGGCTATCAAAAAAGAAGAAAAAAATATTTTCTGAGAAATAACTAAATAGCTTCCTTGTGTGCAAACCTTATTTTAAAAATAAAACCACAGTCTTATAACCTACCAAATCTACCAGTATATATGACCACATGAATTAATACCTTCCAGAAAGGAGCCTGGGCTTTGAGTTAGTTCACGAAACAATTAGGCATCTTTTCAGGGTGTTGTTCTTGCTCCATGCCAATATGGCTTTTCCAATACTTAACTGGGAGTGAAAAAAAGAAGGCCAAACTAAAAGTGAGTTTTATTTGGCCAATTGAGGCCAGGGCTTAACAGTAGTCAATTTAGATTATTGGAGTACCTTGACAGGTTAGGACTGTCCCTTAGAAAGGATATTAAAATTGGATCTTGAATTCTGGGGATAATGAAATTCTCAAGTTTCTGGAGCTGTCACCAGGCCAAGAGATGGTCACCAAAACAGAATTAATAGCTCAAGCACTCATCTATGTATAAACCCAGCTCTGGGGCCTTGGATCATGGGCATTGCTACAGAAATTGTTTGTTCAGGTCTTATAGAATTGGTCGAGTTAGTCAGTCAGTCAGTATCAGTCAATCAATACATATCAATAAGTATGTGCCAGGTCCTGTCCTTGAGGAACTCATAATCTAATGAGGGAGAATTTAGAGCTTCTTCACCTTCTCATTTTACAGATAGCCTAAAAAATGATAAGTGACTTGTCTAAGCTGATAGATATGGCTAGTAAGTGCCACAGGTGAGCCATGCACCAAACTCAAGTCCCTTGACTCTCTTCCTTTTTCTTTTCTTTTTTTTTAGTGAGGCAATTGGGGTTAAGTGACTTGCGCAGGGTCACACAGCTAGTAAGTGTTAAGTGTCTGAGGTCGGATTTGAACTCAGGTCCTCCTGAATCCAGGGCCGGTGCTCTATCCACTGCACCACCTAGCTGCCCCTCCTGACTCTCTTCCAAGGGTAATCTCTACTGTTCTATGATGTGGAGAGGATCCAAGCAAGCAGGATTCAGGGCAGTGAGTTGTGAAGTGATAGCTGTTTCAGTATGTGGCTAAGCAACACACAGGTTCATAGAGGACCCAATATTAGATCTAGAATTTTACTTTTAGAGCTGGAAAGGACCTTTGAAAGAACTAAATCTTAACTCTCCCTAGGGAATTTATGGGACATCAGGGAATGATTCTTGTGGGATTCTGGGCTTTGAACTACTGTCATTTAATGGTTTACAGAATAACTAATAATTCCTGTGGGCATCTAGGTGGTGAAGTGGATAGAGCACCAGGCTGGGAACTAGGAAGACAAATGTGCTGGTGTTAAAAAATCTGGCTTCTGACACTAGTTGTGTGGCCCTGGGTAAATCACTTAACCCTGTTTGCCTCAGTTTCTTCCTCTGTAAAATGAGCTGGAGAAGGAAATGACAAACCTCTACAGTTTCTTTGCCAAGAAAACTACAAATAGGACCAGGAAAAGTCTGAAACAACTTAACAACAATAATTTCTATGATATTTCTGTGTATGTGTGTGATATGGATATCAATTCAGTATCCTGGGAAAATAAAAATACTTAGGGACCTTGAGAAGAAAGGAAGTATGGCTTAGTGGGAAGAGCATTATGATCTTCTAATTGTTTGGACTTGGGTAAATCTAATTTATCTGAGCCTCTGCATGCATATGTGTGTATGAAATTAGAGGATTTGATGAAAAGATTGGGAAAGTCACAACCTCTTTAGGTTTCATTTTCCTCGTTTGTAAAGTGAAGGTGTGTGGGTAACTTAAAAAATCTCTTCTAGTTCTAAGTCCTATGATACAATGACCTCTAAGGTCCCTTTTTCTAATATCTTTGCAATTCTGCGATTCTCGTTAATACTGCTGCATTGACAAAGTTGGACCAATAGATGGCGCCAGGACTCTTTTCACTACAATGCCATGACCCTTTAAAGTTGGGGCTGAACCTAGTTGGATTTTGACCAAATCATCTTTGACCCCTTTAAGTATCTTTAAGAAAGTAAGAGTTGCTTGTTTCTGAGGTAAAATCCAATGATCAATGTTGGGAAAGTTTTGGGTTTGATGCCTGTGGTATCCCTCATCCCGTAGCTCAAGAACGCTTGGAAGATGGGCAAGGACTCAACAAATCTGTAAACATCCTCCCTTAAGTTACACCTAAGCCCATGGTACCTGCTTCCTCAGTTTAAACCCAAAATTTTAGATCTTATTTTTGGACTTTTAGGCGTTAGGTTTCTGCTCCAACTCTAGTGTTTTCTCTAACTTTTACAGGTTCCAAAAGGTTCTAGAGGCAAATAGATCGCTTATTTTAAAAAAATGTATTTTTAGGCAACCAGGGTTAAGTGACTTTCTCAGGGTCACACAGCTAGTGTCTGGGGCCTCATCTGAACTCAGGTCTTTTTGACTCCAGGGCCAGTGTGCCACCTAGCGGCCCCAAGCAAATCACTTGTAAAAGTTGTGTGACTATGGGCAAATCACTTGACTAGAATTTGTTTCCTCATTTAGAAATGAGGAAAACAAGGATAACACATAGGGTTGTTTTGAATCTTAAAGTGATGTAGAAATATGGATTATTAAAGCTCGCAGTCTACAGCTAAGGAGGAAACATTGTACAGTGGAAAGAGGATTGATTTTGGGGTCAGAGGAACTGATTTCAAATACTGCTTTAGCCCCTTAGATCTGTGACCTTGGTTTTGTTGTTGTTCAGCCGTTTTTTTCAGTTGTGTCCAATTCTTTGTGATCCTATTTGTTCTTTTCTTGGCACAGATAATGGAATGATTTGCCATTTCTTTCTCCAGCTTTTTTTTCCCCAGATAAGGAACCTTAAGCAAACAGGGTTAAGTGACTTTCCCATGTTTACACAGCTAGTAAGTGTTTGAGGCCAGATTTGATGAGTCTTCCTGAAGTCTTCAGGAAGATGAGTCTTCCTGACTTCAGATCTAGCACTCTATCCACTGTGCCACCTAGCTTACCTAGCTTGGACACATTACTTAACTCTCTCTTCATCTCCATTTCCTTATCCTGCAAAATGAGGGGGTTGGACTCCATGGCTTCTGAGGTCCCATCTAGTTCTAAATCTATTACACCTAAAATCTAATTCCTAGAACCTATCACATAAATATACTATAGCAATATATGGTCAAATCCCTGGTTGCCCATTTGGAAGATGTTTCTTTATTGTCTTGGTAGTTTTCCTTAACAAATAATTGACCAAAGGGAGAGTGACTTTCTTATTTGAAGTATATCTAAAATTAGATTGATGTAATATGACTGGGATATCTGAGGTTTTAGCTGTCCCTCCATAATCACAGCTACACACGGGGATGAAGCCGACCTATCTCAGGAGTGCCCTAGACACAGAAATAGCAAGCTTCTAGTAATAACCTTGTAATTGCTAAGTTATCCAAAGTCTACACCATCAAAACTTCTTTCCTGAGGGAAGATGGGGAAGCCATGTAATCACTCTCCGGACTTGAAACCTGATAGCAAAAGTTAACTTATCTAAGAATTTTTTTTTTATTTATAAGCTTTTAGGACATAGCCATGCACAGCACCATTCAAAAGAATCATAAATCCTGAACCCAAAGGGACTTTGTCTAGTACTTTCAACACTGTCTCCAACAACTGTCTGATATTCTTCAGAAATACTGATTCAATTTTTAATATCAGCTTCTATGAATTAATTTATTTTGAGGATCTATTTAAAACAGTGATTTCTTTACCTAGTCTATGAACATTTTTTTGCTAACTATATTTTAATATAGTTGTTTTCTTTTGTAATCCCCTATATTTTATTTTGTGCATTTAAAAATGTTATTTTGAGAAGGGGTCCATAGGGTTTTCTTGGAGTTTCTTTGGTAAAGGTACTAGAGAGTATTTTGAAATTTCCTTCTTCAGATCTTTTTACAGATGAGGAAACTGAGGCAAATATAGTTAAGTGACTTGCTCAGAGTCACACAGCTAGTAAATATCTGAGGCCACATATGAACTCAGATCTACCTGACTCCAGGACTGGCATTCTATTCACTGCATCACCTAGCTGCCCCTGCTTTAAAAGTAATCCCATTAATACTCTTAAATTGTAGCCTAACAATGATAGAGAACTGACTATCTCTTGAGGCAGCCCATTTCATTTCGTTTTTTAGTGAGGCAATTGGGGTTAAGTGACTTGCCCAGGGTCACACAGCTAGTAAGTGTTAAGTGTCTGAAGCCAGATTTGAACTCAGGTACTCCTGACTCCAGGGTCAGTGCACTGCGCCATCTAGCTGTCCCCAGCCCATTTCATTTTTGGACAGTTTGAACACTTGGCAAGCTTTCCTTTACATTCTACCAAATTCTGCTTTTCTTCTTCTTCTACTGATTGTACTGAATTCTCTGGGGCCACACAAAACAATTAAAATACCTTTTCTATATCAGAACCCTACAAAACCATGAAGACAGCTGTCATGTCACCTCTCAGTCAGAATTCTTTTTGAGAAAGAACATCCCATTTCCATCACCAATCCTCTAAAAGGTTTTTCTAACTGTTCTTACCTCTCTCTTAAGGATACTCTTCACTTTTTCAGTGTAATTCTGAAAATGTTTTGTTCACAATAGAACAGTACACAATGATTCAGATGTGGTCCAATCAGGGTCAGTGATGCTAGTATCTCCCTTGTTTACACTGATTCCAAAAATGTAACCTAACATGTTGGCTGCTATGTCATACTTCTAGCTCAGATTGAGACTCTAGTCTTTTGTAGACTTAATTTGCAGGCCTTTTTTTTTACATGAATTGTTGGCTAGGCAAGCCTCCCCAATCCCCTATAGACAGTTTGTGATTTACATAAATTTGCATTACACAAACTGGACTTTACCTAAAGAATTCTGAAAGAAATCAGAATGAGGATTCTGAATGAGCATGTGATTGAGCTGCCAGCTGCAAATATTGCAAAAGAAGAAAGGGAAGCTTCAGAACCCCAGGTCAAACCAAAAAGGTTCACAATGAAACAGCTGTCAGAAGCATTTCATCATTCAAGTGAATTTTTTTTTCTTGCAATGAAAAGATGGATCCAAATACTTAATTTTTTTTTTGTGAGGCATTTGGGGTTAAGTGACTTGCCCAGGGTCACACAGCTAGTAAGTGTTAAGTGTCTGAGGCTGGATTTGAACTCAGGTACTCCTGACTCCAGGGCAGGTGCTCTATCCACTGCGCCACCTAGCTGCCTAAATTTTTTTTAAAGTTCAAAGACTAATTGAGAATAATATTGCTTGCTATTATCAGATATATAAGGAAAAAGGCAAGGAAAAGCTCCAAAATACTTTAGGAAAAATTGAGAAGGAAGGGAACACTTTTAGCTGGGAGGATGAGAAGTGGTTTTGTGATGTTTAAAATCTAAATGTGTCTAAAAATTCTAATGTGTGGTCACCTTAAATTAGAAGCTTTAGTACCAGTCTTTGGTCATTAAGCATTTATTAAAGCATAGTAGGTATTAGAAAAATAAAAGAACACATGGAGTTAAGAAAAGGCCTATTTAGCTGAGTTCCAGCCTTGTTGGATTCTTCCTTATGTCCTCTGCCACGAGCCTGCTTCAATCATGAACTCTTCTCAAACTGAGTGTGGAAGCTTTTTATAGGTCTGGTTCAAGGTTTATAGGTCTGCTTCAAGCTGATTGGTAGGTGTCATTCAAATCCATTGGCTCACTGGACTTGAAGGTGGGCTCAAGTTGAGTTCAAAATCCTTAGCTTCTGAGAACAATACCTTCTTAAGGGCCGGCCAGGTGTGGTTACAATCTAATAACCTTGAAGTCGACTAATTGGCAAAGTCAATCACTCTCACGTAATTCAACCAGTTTAGATTAATCTCCAGGTGGGCCTTTGAGTATCTGCCAAATCACATTATTTTCTCACAGTGTCATAGGAGAGAAGGACTCTGAGTCCATTGGGAGAATGGACAAAATTGCTTATTCCAACAATTAGACAATTCCATAAGATTCAACTGTCAAAACTATTGCTAGAATTATTTGGATCTTTTTGAATGAATTGATTCATCTATGCGTAGACACAATGAGACTTAAACATTCTGGGGCCATACTTCTGGTATTATGATATCAATATTCTTCCAGGGATGTTTCTTAGCTGAGAGTACAGAAGACTATATGGTCTGCAAGGAATTCAACTTGAAGAATGCCGAAGAGGCAAGAGAAAGGGAGACTATGGGTATGAGGAGTTTGCCCATTGGAGTAGTTAGGACTGAAAAAGGAAATGGACCAGCTAGGGATAATGGAATGATTGCTTGTATATCCTACTAGCATCCTTTTGATGAGAAAAGAATGCAGGGTATGTCCCCAGTTCATTGGGTAGATACTCTGTGTTGAACTTATGGAAAGATACAGATGAGAACTTCATATGATGGGGAACCATGGATGGGTTACTGTCTCTACTGTTTCAGGGGAATACCCCATCAAAGAGATTGCAGATCTATTGGAATGCTAAAGTAAGTGGTATCACAGGAAAAAGGCAAGGATTAAAATAATGTGTGACAATGTTGGAGGCAGGGGGAGGAAGGAGGTTCCCTCTTTAAAGATAATAGTTTGCAAGTGTGGAAGGTAAATGCAAACGAGTGTAATTTTCTTGTTAATATGATCCAACAATCTCTTTAATTGTTTCCCCACTGTTATTAACAGTTCTGTCTATGTATAAAAATGTTACCTCAAAACCTTACATTAGCGCTACTGCTTCCTGCTGCTGGGATAAAACCATTTCTGTCTGGTGGTGATGGATGTAAACTCTTTGTACAAAGACAATTACTAGGTCTCACAGTGGGGGGAAGTGAAAATTAGCTGCAGGAAGAGAGATTTCAAATTAAGACTACTTGTATATGAGATCAATTGGAACTTAATAACATTATTTGAAAATTGATGTCCCTAATTAATTCTTTTATTACCCTGAAATACATTTTTTTAAAGGAGGAAAATCTGTGTAATACTTCCTTCTCTCAGAAAGTGAAGGAGGCATTACACAGATATTTTTTTCCCCAAAGTAGAGCAAATAAGGTATATTCAGTTAGTAGATTCTTAAATCCTCTGGCATGGAAAGTTCACCAATGAGAATTTTATAAGCCATAGGTGAAAGAGGTCGTTCTGGTCATAGGGGATAGCTTTCTTTTGTTTTGTTTTTTTGCAGGGCAATGGGGGTTAAGTGACTTGCCCAGGGTCACACAGCTAGTAAGTGTCAAGTGTCTGAGGCCGGATTTGAACTTAGGCACTCCTGAATCCAGGGCCAGTGCTTTATCCACTGTGCCACCTAGCTGCCCCTACTTCCTTAGCTTTTATGGTTTCCATGTGATACTTTGGACTTAAAATGAGCCCATAGTTTACTTGAAACCTGTAGACTGTCTATTATTATCTCTTTGTTGTTTCTCTAAAGATAGTAAAATACGATATGTGAACAAGGGACATCAAGTAATCCATCTGAATGGGAGTATTGTGCATATGGAAATAAGGCTGGAAAGATACAGAGGTATCAGGATATGGAAGATCTTGAAAGTAACAGGCAGAAAGGAAAGTTTGGAATTGACTTGGTAGGTAGGTAATAGGAAGATTTGGAACCATTTCTTACCTTTGCCTCTCTAAATTCCTCATTGTTTTCAAAATTCAGCATAAGCACCACATTCTACATGAAACTTTTCCTAATCTCCCCAACTTCTAATGCCCTTACTCCAAATTAACTTGGAATTAAAAAAAATTAATGGATTTATTTATTTAGAATTTTCCCACCTTACATGTAAAAACAAATTGTAACATTGATTTTAAAAATATTTATTTATTTATTTAAGTTTTCAACCTTTGTTTAGATTAGATTTCCAATTTCAAATTTTTTCTCCCCCCCTCCCCTCCCTGCCCCCCTCTCCTAGACAGCAGGTAATCTGATGTATAACATTAAACATATTTCTGCATTAGTCATGTTATACAAGAAGAATCAGAGGAAGAAGGAAAAACCTCAAAAAAGGAAAACAAAAGCACCAAAAACAAAAGAGATAGTATGGTCCAATCAGCATCCATATTCCAGAGTTTCTTTTCTTTCTTTCTTTCTTTTTTTTTTTTTCTGGATTTGGAGAGCCTTTTTCATCATGAGTCATTTGGAACTTTCTTGTACCATTGGATTAGTGAGAAGAATCTAGTCTATCACAGTTGATCAACTCACAATGTAACACTGATTTTTAAAACTTTGTGTTCCAAAATCTCATCCTTCTGCTTAAGAACTCAAGCAATTCAATACAAGTTATACATGTGCAGTCCTGCAAAACATAGCAGACAAAAATCTTTAGAAAAAGGAACTAACAACAACAACAACAATAAAATATACTTCTATCTGTATTCAAGTACCATCAGTTTGTTCTCTGTAGATGGATTGCATTTTTCACAGGTCCTTCAGGGTTGTCTTGGATCATTGCATTGCTGTAAAAAAAAAAGTCATTCCCAGAAGATCATCTTACAATGTTGCTGTTATTTTGGATACAGTACATTTCACTTTGCATCAGCTCATGTAAATCTTTCCAGGTTTTTCTGATAGCATCCTGCTCATCTTTTTTTTTTTTAATAGTGAACTATATTTGTATATTACTTTAAAGGAAGATTTCCTTACAAAACACCCATAAGGTTGACTATTGCAACAACAATAATAGATAAAATTTATATAATACCTTATACCTGACAAAGAATTTTCTTCACCAGAGCCCAGCAAAGTAAGAACTGTTGTCATCACCACCACCACCACCTCCACCACCATCATCATCATCCTCATCTTAGATTGCTCTTGCCTCTGCTTCAAATTTTTCTCCAGTTATAATTACTGTTTCCCTCCATCCTATTCATTCCCCATTATATTTACTCTATTTTCTATCTTCTTTTACCCTATCCCTCCTCAAAAGTGTCTTGTTTATGACTATCCCACCCCCAATCTGCCCCTCTTCCTTCACTCCTCCCCCCCCCCCAATCCACTTTCCCTCCCACTTTCCTGCAGGGCAAGATATATTACCATACCCCCTTGAGTGTGTATGTTATTTCATCTTTGGGCCAATTCTGATGAGAGTAAGGCTCATTCACCACTTCCCCACTCCTCTCCCATCTTCCCCTTCACTCCATTAGCTTTTTCTTGCTTCTTTTATGTGAGATACTTTGTCCCTTTCCAACTCTCCCTTTCCGTTTCTCCCAGTGCAGTCCTCTTACCCCTTAATTTTATTTTAAAGATGTCATAAGGCTAGGTGCCAAAGCTAGGTGGACAAAATACTTGCCCTGGACCCAGGAGGACCTGAGCCCAAATCTGGCCTCAGACATAAGATACCTCCCCACTGCATGACCCTGGGCATGCCCCTCAATCCTGACAGCCCCACAAAAAAGAAAAATGATAAACAAACAATAAATGATTTACAAATATCATCCCTACATAACCAAATCCCACTTTTGCACTCTGTCTAAATTTATTCCTTTCAGCTACCCTAATACTGAGAAAGTTCTTATGAGTTAGAAGTATCATCTTCCCATGTAGGAATGTAAACAGTTTAACCTTTTAACATCCCTCATGATTTCTTTTTCCTGTTTACCTTTTTATACTTCTCTAGGGTCTTATAGTTGAAAGTCAAATTTTCTATTCAGTTTAGGTCTTTTCATCATGAATGCCTGAAATTCCTCTTTTTAATTGAAGTCTCATTTTCCCCCCTGAAATATTGTACTCAGTTTTGCTGAGTAGGTGATTTTTGGTTGTAATCCCAATTCCTTTGCCCTCTGGAATATCATATTCAATGCCCTCTGATCCTTTAATGTAAAAGCTGCTAGATCTTGTGCTATCCTGACTGTGGTTCCACAGTACTTGAATTGTTTCTTTCTGGCTGCTTGCAATATTTTCTCCTTGACCTGGGAGCTCTGGAATTTGGCTATAATATTCCTAGAAGTTTTCTTTTTGGGATCACTTTTAGGAGGTGATAGGTGGATTCTTTAAATTTCTATTTTACCTTCTGCTTCTAGAATATCAGGGCAATTTTCCCTGACAATCTCTTGGGAGATGATGTCTAAACTCTTTTTTTGATCAAGGTTTTCAGGTAGTCCAATAATTTTCAAATTATCTCTCCTGGATCAATTTTCCAGGTCAGCTGTTTTTCCAAGGAGATATTTCACATTGCCCTCTATTTTTCATTCATTTGGATTTGCTTTATTGTGTCTTGATTTCTCATAAAGTCATTAGCTTCCATTTGTTCAATCCTAATTCTTAAGCAATTGTTTTCTTCAGAGAGCTCATCACTCTCATTTCTTTTTCCATTTCTTCCTCTACCTCTTTTACTTTATCTTCAAAGTCCTTTTTGAACACTTCCATGGTTTGAGACCAATTCATGTTTTTCTTGGAAGCTTTGGATGTAGGAGCTGCCAAGATAATGGAATGTGATAGATGAGATTTGGCAGATACTCAGGAGCCCACCTGAGTGGATTACTGGCTGACTTATAGGTGATTAGATTCTAAGCACATCTGGCTGGTACTTGAGAGTACTTAAGAAAGCATGGTTCTCAGAAGCTAACAAACTTTGAACTTCCAGCCCAGTCAACCAACCAGCTTGAAGAACCTCCCATTTCTGGGAGGGGACAGGAAGGAGGAAGGAGAGCCTGCACAGGGAGCTCTCTCTCTTTGGGTTCCTGACTTCACCATGGTGGAGGAGAGAGACTCCAGAGGACTTCACAGGGAAATTGAGGAAAGATAGGATTGCCAGGCTGTAGGAATTCTGTTCTCAATCTTTCTCTTTCTATCTTTCAATAAACCCTTAAAAACCTAAACTCATTTTATCAGTGATTTTAGTCAGTTTTCCCCCAAACTGGGGGAACAGATTAGAACCCACATCTATAATTTTAAATTACACAGAGCTTTGACTTTGTTATCTTCTTGTGAGGGTGTATTTTGATCTTTCTTGTCACCAAAGAAACTTTCAATGGTCCACATATTTTTCTGTCTGTTCATTTTTTTCTAATCTATTTCTCAACTTTTAACTCCTTCTTAAAGTGGGGCACTGCCTCCAGGATGCACTGTCCCCACTCCCTCTTCCCTCCTTTCCCTCTTCCTCCCTCTCCCCTTCCCTCTTCTTTCCTTCTTTGATTTTCTTTCCTTCTTTGATTTTCTTTCTTTCTTTCTTTCTTTCTTTCTTTCTTTCTTTCTTTCTTTCTTTCTTTCTTTCTTTCTTTCTTTCTTTCTTTCTTTCTTTCTTTCCTTCCTTCCTTCCTTCCTTCCTTCCTTCCAGTACTAGAAAGATGATCAGGGTAATGTTGGAGAAATAATTGACCTTGATTTTAATGATAATATCTCTCATATTCTTGTCAAAAATACAAAGTGATACAGACTAAATAATAGTAGAAGTAGGTAGATTCACAACTTATTGAATATCTGGACTAAGGAGTAATAAGTCACTAATGGTTCAGTGTCAATTTGGAAGGAGGTATCCTGTGGAGAGTTCTAAGATTCTGAATGTTTAATGTTCTGTTTAACATTTTAAAAAAATCAGTGATTCAGATAAGTCATACATGGCATCAATTTTGTGGATGACTCAAAGCTACGAAGGATAACTAACTTGCTGGATGACGGGATTCAAAAGATCTTGGCAGGCTAGAATGTTGGATTGCATTGAATAATACACTTAGTGAAGAAAAATATTACTGACAATTTATTCTCTCCAAAAATTGACTGGGTTCCCTCTGGAAATATGAGTCTCTCCTCATTCAACATCTTAAGGCTGGAAGATCATGGGGGCAGGGTATATTGTAGGGAGAATTCTTTTTCTAGGTTGGTCTAGGTGGACACTGGGGTCTCACCTAACTCTGAAATTCTATGATTCTGTGATCTTATGAGGCTGTTGCCTTAGCCAGTGATAATGGGGGCCTATAATAGAATAGGCTAATAACAATGGGAATAGGGGATAAAATGAAATGATATAATTGGAAATTATTTTAAATATCAGAAATACCTTCAAATATGTAGTTACTTCAAGACCACATAAATTGTATTACTTCACATAAATTGTATTTCTAGAATCACCTTCTATATGGAAACTCACAAGGATGTATATGAAATGGGCTTCAACACTTCAGCAGGTCTATAATGTCATCTATTTGGGTGCTTCCTCTAACAGTGCAGATCACAACTTTCTCATCCAATGTGACTCTTATCTTGTTCTCCTTATATTCTACCTCCCCCCAACCCTTTCTCTGTATATACCCTGAAATTCAGTGATACTGACTTCCTTGATGTTCCTTGCATAAGACACTCCATCTCCAGACTGGTCCATGCCTGGAATTCTCTCTCTTTTCATCTGTCTCTTGGCTTCCTTCAAATTCTAGTTTAAATCCTCCTTCAATAGGAAGCTCTCCTATTGAAGCTCAACCATATATGATTCTAGTTGTTTTTTTCCCCTTGTGGATCATCAGACTGAACTCTCTTGAGTATCTGTGGATCTCATTTAGGAGCTCCCACAGTGCTCCAGGTGCAAACAGCATAATGTCACCTGCAAATAGGAACATCCAGAGAACCTCGCTATCTTTAGGAAATCTCTCCCTCTTCCATTTGGTCTATGCACTGAAGATGCTCTCCTTGTTCTCCCTTAAGAATAGTGCCTTCCTTTTGCTGATTTTTTTCAATTTTTTCCTGCATATAGCTTGTTTATACATAGTTGTTGTCATGTTATCTCTCCCATTAGATTGTAAACTCCTTGAGAGCAGTAATTGTCTTTAAAAAAATGTTATTAATTTATTTTTAACATTGATTTTAAAAACTGAGTTTCAAATTCTCTCCCTTCCTCTCACCCTCCCCCACCCATTGTGAAGGCAAGAAATGTGATATCAATTATACATGTGAAATCATGAAAAACATAATTACATATTAGTCATGTTGAAAAAAACCCCAAGAAAAGTAAAGTGAAAAATTATTCTTCAATCTGCATTCAGACTTCATCTATTCTTTCTCTGGGGGTGGACAGCATTTTTCATCATAAGTCCTTTGGAATTGTCTTGGATCCTTGTATTGATTAGAATAGTCAAGTCACTGTTGATCATTGTACAATATTGCTGTTACTGTGTACAATTTTCTCCTAGTTCTGCTTACTTCTCTTTGCATGAGTTCATATAAGTCTTCCCAGGTTTTTCTGAAACCATCCTTCTCATCATTTCTAATAGCACAATAATTGCTATAAAATAAAGAGCTGCTATAAATATTTTTGTACATATAGGTCCTTTTCCCTTTTATTTGATCTCTTTGGGATACAGACCTAGTAGTGGTATTTCTGCGTCAAAGGAGATGCAGAATTTTATAGCCCTTTGGTCATAGTCCTAAATAGCTCTTCAGAAAGGTTGGACTGGTTCACAACTCCACCAAGAGTGAGAACATTGGTATGCCACATTTCCATATCTCCTTTGGTCATTTTTCTTTTTTGTCATATTAGACAGTTGTAATAGGTATAAGGTGGTATCTCAGTTGTTTTAATTTTCATTTCTTTAATCAATAGTAATTGAGAACATTTTTTTCATATGATTATCAATTGCTTCAATTTCTTTTTCTGAACACTGCCTGTTCATATCCTTTGACCATTTATCAACTGGGCAATGGCTTTTATTCTTATAAATTTGACTCAATTTTCTATATATCTGAAAAATTGGACCTTCATCAGAGAAAGTAATTGTAAAATTCCCCTCCACTCCAGTTTCCTCTTTTCATTCTAATCTAGGATGCATTAATTTTGTTTGTGTAAATCCTTTTAAATTTACTATTATAAAAATTATCCATTTCATAACCTATGATCCTATTCATACAAATTATTGTGTACATTTTTTTGTTTTTTCCTTCTCTCCCTCTCCCACCCTAAAGAGGGCTACTATTAGAACAGTGACCAGCACATAGCAGGCACTTAACATGCTTATTGATTGACTGACATAGTCAATATATAGTGGGCCTCCTTCTAGGTCTCTTAATAATATGTGCATATATCATGTCCATGCTATACCTTGTGATTACCACATGATTCAGCTATTTTCTTTTTGGATTATACATCTAATTGATGACATCTTTATGCTGCATCTTCTATGTCATTCATCATTTGTGATATGCTGCAGTTTATTTATACCCACTACACATTTCTCAGTCATCATTTGAATGATCTGTCACTATGAACCTTTCGGGAAAGTTATATTCTAAGAGTCAGAGCTGTTCACTGTCATTGGAATAAAAAAAGATGGATTTTTATTTCAGGAAGAGTTGAGAATCATTAAAAATGTTGTATGATTTCCCAAGTGAAATTCAGCCCACTTTATTCTTCCCACTCATTCTGTGCCCAATATAAATAAAGTATATATAGACTCATCCTATGGGCTGTCCATTCAACCATATATGATTCTAGTTTTTTTTTTCCCCTTGTGGATCATCAGACTGAACTCTCTTGAGTATCTGTGGATCTCATTTAGGAGCTCCCACAGTGCTCCAGGTGCAAACAGCATAATGTCACCTGCAAATAAGAACATCCAGAGAACCTCACTATCTTTAGGAAATCTCCCCCTCTTCCATTTGGTCTATGCACTGAAGATGCTCTAGGACAGTGGCAAATATCTTTGGTGAACAAGTGTCTCCCTGTTTTATGCCTTAGCTAGAGTGCTGGCTTTGGAGCCAAAAGGACCTGGTTTAAAGTCCTGCATGTGACACTAAGCAAATAACTTGACTCTTCTGTGCTCTAGGTAATTTTTAAAGACCTTTCTCAAAATGTGTTCTAAGGCTCTCTTGGGGGTCCCTGAGATCCTTTTAGGGGATCTTCAAGGTAAAAGCTAACTTTATAGCAATACCAAAATATTGCCAATTAAAATATTTTCTAATTACGTATCTTGGTGAGGCTGAATTTTCTTCATATACTTCAACTAAAGCAACACATTGCAACAAATCGAATGAAGAAGCAAAAAGGAGAATCTAGCTTTCTTCTATTAAGCCAGACATTAAAGAGATGTGCAAAAATATGTAACAATGTCACTTTTATCACTAAATTATACATATATACATAGGCATGCACACACAACACACATGCAAAATAAATGTATACATATGCATACACACATGTTTATACATACATACATACATGTATACACATATACAAACACATAAACATACCTATTCAGTTCTAATATTAGCCCTATTTAGGGTGGGAGGGGGAGAGAAGAAAAAAAGAAAAAAATGTACACAATAATTTTCTTGTATATTTGAAAGGAATTGCAAGTTGTGCATAGTAGATTCTTAGTTTCACATATAGTCATCTTTTTTATTGTACTATGTTATGAAAATGATTGTTTCATTCCATAAATTAAAAATAAAATTAAGAAAATAGCCTTTGATGCTTCTAATCCATGCTTCCTTAGGCAAGTCACTTGATTTTACAGCATCTCTAGTCTTGCTTTCTTCAATAATGTAAATAAGAAGTTTAGACTCAGTCACTTCTGAGGTTCCTTTTAGCTCTAGGGTCAAGTCAGAGTTAGTTTGAATGGCTACCATATTTTCCTTTCATTTCTATTTTTGCAATTTGGTTTTCATTTTGATCTATGCTTGATTAAGGTGATGTAGTAACTATATAGATAACTGATTCAGTAATGATTTCCATATTGGAAACCAATGATTTTTTGATGTTAAGATGTAGGTTTTTTGTGACGTGATTTGGTGCTTAACATGTCCAGGATCTCCTAATTCTCTTCTAGAAGAAAATATGATATGTAGATATGAAGCATCTATGTAGTTTGTAAGCTTTTGGTCCCCCCCCATATATGTATGTATATGTATATATGTATGTAGGTATATATATAAATTTAAATAAATTTTTTTTTTTTGCGGGGCAATGGGGGTTAAGTGACTTGCCCAGGGTCACACAGCTAGTAAGTGTCAAGTGTCTGAGGCTGGACTTGAACTCAGGTACACCTAAATCCAGGGCCGGTGCTTTTATCCACTGTGCCACCTAACTGCCCCCAATATATTTGTTTTTAAAAGAATTTATCTACCCTCTCATCCTCTACAATAGATGTTGCTATTTAAGTGGCAACTCCCTTTTAAAAAATTCCTAACAAACACCAAATAGAGTGAATACTTCCAATATACATAGTAGACCAGAGAAAGAGGATTGAACATGAAACTGTCAATAACTATTATGTACATCTTACTTTTCCTTTAAAATATATAATAAATTCAACATATAACTTTGAAAGCTGTCCTCTGCCTCCACATACTCTATAATCCAACTACAAGACTTTGTTTACTGTTCCTTACACATGACAGTCCATCTCCTGATTCTTATTCCTGGAATCCTCTCCCACCCTTACCTCTTGCCTACTGAATTTCTGGTCCTCTTTAATATTCAGCTCAAACCCTACCTTCTAGAAGAAGGTCTTGCCTGGCTCCACCCAACTGCTGGTGCCTTCTTAATGCTATAAATATTTTCTACATAGAATTATTTTGCATGTTGTCTTTCCCATTAGAATGTGAACTTTTTGAGGGCAGGTATGGTGTTTTGTGCTTTCTTTGTGTCCTCAGTACTTAGCATAGTCCCTGACACATAGTAAGCACTTAGATAAATGCTTGTTGACTGACTGATTACTGACTTACATAAATATTCCATAATTTGTTTATCTATTCTCCAGCTAATGAGTACGCCAGTTGAAGAATATATGTCTCAGAACATTATGTATTTGTTCATAAATCTTTTGTGTGTTTATTTTTTAAACAAATAATATAGGCTTTCTGCAGTGTTAGATTAGTTAATACATACTAACACTTGGTTTGAGAGAACAGAGGGGAAATATTTATCAAACACTTACATGTTTCAGTCACTTTGCTAAGTGCTTTGCAAACAGGTTAATGTTTAGACTGGATCTTTCCCTTCTCAAAACAGAGAAATTTCCCATTTATAGCCTGAATGCGTAAGAATGGGACTGAGTGAAGGATGAGTGATGGCTGAGATCTATGGGATGTGGTTAGGAATGTAGTATGGACCAACCAAGGTGAGTAGGAAAATAACATAGGTTTAGACAAATGCTCTTCTTCCCCCACCCCTGCAGTTTCTTGTAATATTAAAAAATCTTAAAATACAGATAGAAATATTATAAATAACTTGAAAATAAATTATTGTTTGTCCTTCATTCTCAAAGAGGACCATGACATCCAGGTGATGTCATGATTTGTACTGAATTGGATTTAAGTGAGGGAGGTCTGTGCAAGGTCACCAACCTTACTCTCTCCTCTAGAGTCATCTGGGCCCAATGGCAAGAAATATATCAGGATGAATGGAGATGGCCCCAGATGTTTTAAGGCAATTTGGGTTAAGGGACTTGTCTAGGGTCACACAGTTGGTAAGTATCTGAGGTCAGATTTGAACTCAGCTCCCCTTGATTCCAGGGCCAGTGCTCTATCCACTGAGCAACCTAACAGTCCCTAATAAATTAGTTAAAAAATAAATTAATAGGATAGTAAACCTGTTTTCCAGGAGGGTAGAAAGTCCTGTAACATATTGAAAAAAGTATTTTTTTTGTAAAAAGGCTTATCCTAAATATCCCTATTTCATTTTGGTGTGGAGGTGATTCTTAAGTTCCTTAAGGTTGGTATGACAGTACCAACTCTAGTAGGTTCTTTCAATCTGAAATGGTTTCTACTACCATTTGGTGAACCAACTATGACTGCTGGCTGAGGATTAGCCTAACTTTATATAACCCCATTGCCAGTAGGTGAATTCTTTGAACATGGTGATCCCTACTGTACAATTTCATGTGAGTTTATAAATTTCAATATTCCCCCCAATGATGCTGATAACAACCCATCCATGTCTATTCATCTTGTGTGAGTTTCATCCATGCTCTTTCTTCTCAGTTTACCAACAGGGAATGTATAAATTTCTGCCCGTTCTTGCTTTTTTCTTGCCCTTTTCAGGATGTCAATGGAGCATGTAGATTGTCTATTGGTTATCCCAAACTCTTACCACATAACTAGGATATCTTCTGGTTTCAAGAACTTTTATAATTGGAAAAGCAGGTGGATCAATCACGTCTTGAGAGCAAGGTGTGATAGTTAGTCTGAATGTTGCACTAGCTTCCACTAATAAGGAGCAGAGAACAATTTCCTGGGCTTTGTAATGTTCTGTGGAATATTTATGGGAGAAGATAGGGAGAATCACATAGAAAGGTGAGGATGGATGATGATTTGCAATGGTGGAAGGAGTACTCTTTTTTTTTTTTTTTTGTGGGGCAATGGGGGTTAAGTGACTTGCCCATGGTCACACAGCTAGTAAGTGTCAAGTGTCTGAGGTCGGATTTGAACTCAGGTACTCCTGAATCCAGGGCCAGTGCTTTATCCACTGCACCACCTAGCCACCCCCTGGAAGGAGTACTCTTATTGATGAACTCATAGATTCATTGAAATATCAAAGTAATAAGAAAATAACTTTGAGGAAAACCTCCTACAGTAGTATTGGTACCGTATACTACCAGAGAGTAAGTAATACTAACAATTCCTGAAAAATCATTTCATGGAACAAAATACTTTTATTTATGCAGCAAGAGTTGTTTGCTTCCCATCCCCACCGTGTAGCATAGAGATATTGTTGTGTGCCTCAAAGAGAGGAGGACTAGACATTTCTAGCCTCTTCTTCTACCCTTCTCCAAGGGAGATTCTAATTCCTGCCAGGAGGGGAAGCAGGAGGTGGGGGCCCCTCTGCTCTTCTCAGAGAAAGGGGGTACTAATTTAGATTTATATCTATCTGTTACCTTAAAGATTAGTCTAGGAGATGTGAATTTCAGGTTTAAGCTAACTTCTGACCAGTTTCATTTATAGGAGGGGGGAGTAGGAGGACCCCAATCTTTGTATTTAAGGTTTGACTCCCTTCCTACCAAATATCAGTTCCACAATTAACACACATAGTGGGTAGCCAACTGAGTAATTTAAGATTCTACATGTGGATTCTAATCTGTTCCCCCAGTTTTGGGGGAAACTGACTAAAATCACTGATAAAACAAGTTTAGGTTTTTAAGGGTTTATTGGAAAATAGAAAGAAAAAGATTGAGAACAGAATTCCAACAGCCTGGCATTCCTATCTTTCCTCAAATTTCCTGTGAAGTCCTCTGCCGCCACCACCATCCAGTCAGGAACCCAAAAAGCCCCAGCGCTCTCTGCGCAGGCTCCCTTTCCTCCTTCCTGTCTCCTCCCAGACCATAGGAGGCTCCTCAAGTTGATTGGCTGGTAGCCTTGATAGACAGCACCCATGAGCAAACGTCATTTCCTGATGCCAAGGAAAAGCCACAATGCCTCTGAGGCATTTTCCTCATGGTGGAGCTTTCCCACAGCAAGTCTCCAGTAGGTGGCGTCATTCCAATCATTACAGTCCCCCCTTTTGTTCCTCAAGAAACAAAATGTTTCCTTGACGGAACAGTAAAAAGAATATAATAACTATTGCTAACTAATAATATGTGAACAACAATATAGAAAAGGAAGAGAGGAAAGTTTTGTCCAGAGGGGCGATTTTTTTTTTTTTGTCCTCATGAACCGACGCTTTGACATTAGTCTTGCAAAGGGAGGGCCTCTGCATAGGGTACATGTTACAGATGATGTATATTATAACAGAAAGGAGATAGTAAAAACTAACAAAACAAAACAGTTCGTATAGAGTCTCTGATTTCTCTTGTCTTCTTGAAGTAGTAAGATGTCATCAGGAGGAAACTGGATTCTGGTCTGGAAAACTGGATTCTGGACTCTGGTCTGGATTCTGGATTCTGGACTCTGGTCTGGAAAGCTGGATTCTCTTCTTTAACTGTTTGAATTGCTGTATTTTTTACTAAACCTTAGCATAGCATTGTCAATGATCAAATTAGTAAATTCCATTACATTCCCTTCTTTATATCCTTAGACTTCCAATAGAGGGTTGAGGTAGTTTTGCAATCAGTAACACTTTTTACTACCATGTGTCTGGATCAAAGCCAAATTTAGTATGTATTCATGACACCTGAAAATGTTATGGAAAGGTTATCATACCATATCTTATGGTTCCGAGACAGCCAGTGATTGTGCTAGGCCACAGGTGAGTTCAACAGAGTGAGATAAAAAGATAAATAAGTTCAGTTAAATTAGGTTAAATTAGGAGGGAGAGAGGATGAATACTGGACTGTGCCTAGTAATTGTGCTCTACATAGTCACCATCATAAGCAAACCATGGACTTACGTATACCTGTCTCTCCTGTTGCACATATATTCTCTCCAGGGCCTGTATCAGAGTTCACAGCAAGTTAGTCTCTGAAATGATAAGTTTCCATATTTCTGAAATCTCATTAATTTCACCAAAGACAGTATGATGGTAAAAATGCATGCTATGCTGCATAACTGAGAATATATTAGTGATATATACAATAATTCCAAACCATACCCAGAGTATGACATATAAATAATAAATGAATGTAAATAGCTGATTATATTAGACATTATTACATAATCTTCTTTTAGCAAGTAAACCACATCATCTTATACATGAATTCTCTAGTATAACAGTAGCAGATACTTAAAGTGGTGATTAATTTATCAAAAAGAAATAAGATTTCAATATTCAATGTTTTCAGTGAGGTATCAAGCAATAGGGTTCAATAACCCTTTCTGGTCTTTTTTAGTTAAACAGAACAACATAAAAGAGAAAGGAGAAAAAAAAAACTCATTAGAACTCATGGTTCTCTCAAAAAGAAAGAGTAAAAAAAAAAGAATTCTGGTAGATTCTGAGACCCTATGGCCTCACCCACAGCATATACTTAAAATGTCTCTGAATAATCACTTAGTTTACAAAATTTAGTTTTAAAGAAAAGCAAAAGAAACAAAAGTAAAAAAAAAAAACCAAAGCAAAACCAAAAACCAAAAATAAAAAGCAAAAGATTTGCTAAGCACCCTTTTGTGCTCGTAAAGAACTTAAAGGTGTGGTGAATTCCAGGTTTTTTTCAGTGCCTTTCAAAAGTCAAAACAAAACAAAACCAAAACCAAAAAGGATTAAAAAAAAATAGGTATAGGGTAGGGAAAGGGTGGGAGAAATTGAGGTGGGCCAGAAAACTAGGCCATGTGCTTCAGTGCTTTTGCCTGTGGAAGGAAATGCTTGTTAAATTTTAAGGTATTTAAGCTGCTAGAGTTTGGGGTATGCCACATTGTTTTAACTGGTTCCCCAATTCTCTGCAAGCCAAAGTGGCAGGGGTTTCTGAATTGTCATTGATCTTTCTAATGCTGTCATAATGTTCTTTATGGTAGAAAATGTGGAGTTCTCTAGCATCAGTTTTGTCTGTGCCACTGATTTTCAATAAAGGCTGATTTAATTGATGAACCACAACATTCAGCTGATGCTGCTTAGCAAATGCTACAATTGTATCATTTCCTCCCCACTTTCCAAATTTCTTTAATTCATCAACATATTCTTCAAAAGGGGAGTCATTTACTCTAAAAGACTCAAACTCTTGTCTATGGTTAATCATATAAGAAGCAGCTTCTTGTCTGTGTCTGAGATGATTTCTACAGTGACCTTCTAGCTGGTCTGCTAAAGCCCTAAAAAGGCAATTTCCGTCTCCTGATACTTTACGAAGACTGAGTCCCAAAGCATTTAACTGATCAGTGGGATTATCAAATGGGAACTGCCTATTTCCTCTGAACTCTCTTTGCTCTTTTAACAGTTGCTATCGTTAGGGTTTTTAGCTTTTTAGCGTCTACCTCAGGTCTATCTGAAATCTCTTCACCTATGAATGGTGCAGGCTTTACATGAGAGCAATGAATCCATGAGTCTTTTTCACCAATTTTAATGGCAGTAGGAGTTGTCAATAATACCTGAAAAGGTCCTTCCCAGGCAGGTTGGGTTCCACTGGTTCTCTGAAAATTCTTTACATATATTTTATCTCCTGGGTTGAAGTTATGCAATGAAAAGTCTAATGGGCCTGCCTGGACCACAGCTCCTGCCTCATGGAGTTCACGTAGCCTGGTTTGTAATTCCTGTATATAGGAGGCAACAGAAGTATCACCTCCCACCAGTGATGTATAAACTGGGGGAAAAGTTTTAGCTTGGATAGGAGGGTGACCAAAAAGCATTTCATAAGGAGATATATGAAGTTCTCCCCTTGGTCTACTTCGTAGATAGAATAATGCCAATGGTAGAACATCAGGCCATTTCAAATGGGTTTCAGTACATAATTTGCCAATCATGCTCTTAAGCTCTTTATTCATACGTTCAACTTGGCCTGAACTTTGTGGATGGTAGGGCATGTGGAATTTTGGAGTCACTCCCAAGAAAGAGTAGATTTGGGATAAAATAGAATCAGTGAAATGTGTGCCTTTGTCAGAATCGATGCGGGCTGGTGGGCCAAAATGAGGTACTATCTCTTTAAGAAGAAATTTGGCAACAAAGGCAGCTGTGGCTCAGGGGCTGGGAAAGGCCTCCACCCACCGAGTGAGCTGATCAACTATAACAAGGCAAAATTTATAATGTCCTGCTTTTGGCATGGAGGTCCCACCATGAGGCATTTTCCTCATGGTGGAGCTTTCCCACAGCAAGTCTCCAGTAGGTGGCGTCATTCCAATCATTACACAAGAAATTCATTTATCCAAGAGCATAGAATACAGAAATCAGAGGAAGTATACATAGGAGAATATATGCCAGACGCTAGAGACACTAGAGCATGAAGGAGCTTTCCCACTAGGAGTAAGGGAACTCAGCTCACCCAAGAGAGTCTTAGATCTCACCGAAGAGGAATTTCCCTGAAGTCTCTAGTGTAGCAAATAGGGAATAGGGAAATGATGGTGACGGCCAGCTCCTCTTATCTGAAGTGGAGTTGGCATCTTCCATCTTCTCTCTCAAAGCTAGAAGACAGAAGTCTCTAAAATGACTGCAGAACCCATAAAGAACTAAAGAGACTTTAAGCAGTATTAAAAACAAGAGGCTGAAGCTCTTCTCTCTCATGCTCACGCCAACTCTACTTCACTCTTCATGGACTCAGTGCATTGATTTTCACCATTGCAGAGAGAGAGAGCCCCATACTAATGGGTTTTGGGACTCAGGTTACATTTATTTGACATTCCAATGGCTCATAGAGGAAATTCAACCTTAGGAAACATCTTTTCATTTTCTAATATTAAATTTTACTTTTTTCACTTGACAAAAATCTATTTTTTCTCCCTGTAGGCTTTCTCCCACCCTACTAGAAAAAGGCAACCCCCCCAACCTTTGTGCCAAATATGCATAATTGGGCAAAACAAATTCCCACATTGGCTACATACAAATTAAAATTTAATAATTATACCAGGAAGCATTTGAGCCTGAACAAGAGGTGGGGTTAAAAAAACCCAAACAACTCACTCACACTATTGAACTCAAATGATACATCTTTTCTAATACTGTATTATGCTAAATAGAGAGACCCTAGGAACTGGAAGGATTTCATTTTGAAAGCTCTAGATACTTACATTGTAATGAGGTGATTAATGACTTTAGTAAGACAAAGTATGTAAAATGGGCAGGAGAGCTATGCTTTCAACAGGAAAAAGAGACATTAATCATTCATTTAATATCTAACACATCTCAAAAATACAAGTTAATGGTGTGATTGGGCACATTATTTCTCATTTCTTGTTATAGACACAGAGGATCTGAGGCATACTAGCAACACGGCATTTTGAGTTCCTCTGGGACCTTTGCCTTCTGCATATGTTGGCAGATACAGATGATTTAGAGATTTGTACTCTTCCTTGATTTATTGGCAGTGCAAGAGACCCTTTTGCTTCTTCCATAAATAAATCAATATTATGCAGAAAAGGCCCACACTCTTTTAAAAAGCTTCTTAATCCTTACTTCCCATAGTTCTATTTCCTATAATATAAGCTAAAGGTAGTGATTGAGTCTGCCTTTACTTGCATCATCTACTTTAGAAAAAAAGTCTCATCTAGAAAGATGAAATTTATTGGAACACTCCATTTTAAGAAGAAAAGAAAGATGCTGTGGTGTAGTGAAAAGAGCCTTGGGTTGGAAATCGGAATACGTGGGTACTTAGTCCTGTCTATGCCACTAACTAGTTGAATGACCTTGGGGCCTCAGTTTTCTAATTTATAAAAAGAACTGTTAAATGATGTCAAAGTTCACTTTGGTTCTAATATGCTGTGAAAAAAATGAGGAAAAGACTTGTTTTTTTTTTACTTTCATCCTTTTTTAGCCAACTGGTTTTCTCTCATTTTCCATTTTCATTTCTTATCGTTGCATCCTTTCTTATTAAAGAAGAAATCTGAGGCCTTTATCTACGGAGTCACAGGGCAATGAAGTAAAGCTGTAATTAGCAGATTAATTCAGAGACTATAAGAGCTAAACTGCATAATTCTGCCAATCTAGATAATTCAGTTAAAGTAGTTACCATTTTATTTCCTGTCTCTATATCACTTTGCCTTTGTTGATCACTTTTGGTGATCTGAAATCATTTGTTCAGCCCTGCTCCCTATATAGCCAAAGTGACCCTGAGCATTAAGTAGATTAACCAATCAGGGATTTTAAAAATGGGATTAGCGTGGGACCTTTAATTGATTTCCTTAAAGAAGAGCTTTGATGAAGTTTTTTTGCTTGTTATTCCCTGAGGCAAAAAATAATATGTGTATTTTCTAGCCTCATTATTCATTGCTACTTCCCTTCCCATACTCTAAGGTCTGACCAAACTGATCTCTGTAAACATAACAGGACATTTCCCATCTCTTTGCCTTTGCATTGGACATCCCTTGGTTGGTTGGTTGGTTGGTTGTTGTTCTTTGTTCTAGAAGAGGACCAAAATGACATCACTATGTTAGAGTCAGGTTACAGTGTGTCTGACTGTGGCTGATCAGACCAATGTGAGCTAGGAATGCTCTACCACAGGGCAGGCACAAATGATCCATGTGAACATCCCTTAATCCCTCAATCAAGAGGGAATGCTGGGGGCAGCTAGGTGGCATGGTGGATAGAGCACCAGCCCTGGAGTCAGGAGGACCTGAGTTCAAATCTGGCCTCAGACACTTGACACTTACTAGCTGTGTGACCCTGGGGAAGTCACTTAACCCCAATTGCCTCACAAAAAAAGAGGGAATGCTTCCCCTCCTCACTTCTTGCTTCACAGTAACTCTCCTTCAACATGCAGCTCTAGCAAGATCTACCCAAAGCCTTTTCTGATACCCCTGACCACTCTCTTCCACCTAATTATTTGTATTTATTTGCATTTACTCTCTTTATATTTATTCTGTAACTGGGACATAAGGGATAGAGAGCTGGTGTAGGCTCCAGAAAGCTTGGAGTCACTGCCAAACACCTACTAGCTATGTGACCCTGGGCAATTCACTTAAACTCTCAATGCTCTTGGCAATTCTGGATGATTGATTGTAAGTGCAGAGAAGGTGCAGATCCACATTGGCAGAGGAGTTTTCATACTTGGGAATTCCCTGTAACAATGAAATCACAGGCTTAGTCTCAGTCCTTATACTTGTATGCATACTCTTCTCTTCAGCTCAAATGTAAACTTCTTGGGAGTGGGGATTATGTCCATCCTTTGTATTTGTGTACCTTATATCTGGCACTGTCCTTAAATATGGTAAAAGCTTAAGAAATGTTTGCTAATTGACTGATATAGAAACAGTTTATTTTTTACCAACTCTTTACATTGCATGCTTCTCTATATTTTAAAAATAATTACAGCTAGAATCAAGCTGAATTAGGTGGAAGAGTGACTTCTTTAGTGCAAAGAAAATTCAAGGCAGTGCTAAATAAAAGTACTTTGAGAAGGCAATTTAACCCCAAAGTAGAAAGCCAAAGAGTTTGAAAGGCCACTCCAGTTCAACTCATAACTAAAAAATAACCTCCTCTACAACTCACTTGATAAATGGGCAAGGTAGCTTTGCTGGTAGATCTTCAACGAGTGAATTCATAAAGTGTTGGACTTGGAGTCTGGAAGTGCTTTAGATACTTACTGGCTATGTGACCCTGGGATAATCACTTAACCTCTCTTAGTGTCAGTTTTCTTGTTTGTTAAATGGGAAGAATAATAGCACCTACCTCTTTGAGTTGGGGTGAGGATCAAATAAGTCATCATAATTGTGTATTAGTATTGTTTTGTTTTGCCCATATAGATTATTTATGTCCATATGTGTCTAGAGGTGGCTTTCAGGGAGGTAAGAATGGCTATCTCTAGCATCTCCTTCCTCTACCCTTCTCCAAGGAAGATTTTAATTCCTGACAGGAAAGAAAGCAAAAGGTTGGGGACAAAGGCTCACTACTCTGCTTTCCTCAGAGAGATGGAATGGTGGGGTAGAATTTTATCTATTTGCCCCCTTAAATATTACTAGCCTAGGGGAAGCAATTTTTAGGTACAGGCTAAGCCCCTGATCATAATTTGTTTAGTGGAAGGTGGGTTCCAAGCTATATAGCCAAGGCTTGAACCCTTTCCCATCAGATGTCAGTTCCACACTGAACACACATACCAAGGAACAAAGAAATCATTTATTGTTGGAGAAGCTGTGGAAAAATTATAATACTAATGCATTGTTGGTGGAGCTGTGAACTGGTCCAACCATTCTGGAGAGCAATTTGGAATTATGCCCAAAGGGCTATAAAGCTGTGCATACCCTTTGACCCAGCAATACCACTACTCAGTCTGTATCCCAAAGAGATCATAAAAAAGGGAAAAGGACCCACATGTATAAAAATATTTATAGCTGCTCTTTTTGTGGTGGCAAGGAATTGGAAATTGAGGGGATGCTCATCCACTGGGGAATGGCTGAACAAGTTTTGGTATATGAATGTAATGGAATTCTATTGTGCTGTAAGAAACGATGAACAGGAGGAGTTCAGAGAAACCTGGGAGGACTTGCATGAACTGATGATGAGTGAGATGAGCAGAACCAGGAGAACATTGTACACAGTATCATCAACATTATGTGTTGATCAACTGTGGTAGACTTGATTCTTCTCAGCAATACAACAACAGTACAAGATAGTTCCAAAGCACTCATGATGGAAAATGCTCTCCAAATCCAGAAAAAAAAAAACTGTGGCATCTAGATACAGATTGAACCATACTATTTCTTTTATTTTTGGTGCTGTTGTTTTTCTTTTTTGAGGTTTTTCCTTTTTGCTCTGATTCTTCTCTTATAACATGAATAATGCAGAAATATGTTTAATGTTATTGTACATAAATAACCTATTTCAGATTACTTGCTGTCTTGGGGGGGAGGGAGGAGAGAGAGGGAAAAAATTTGAAACTAGAAATCTTATAAAAACAAATGTTGAAAACCATCTCTACATGTAACTGGAAAATAATAAAATACTTTCATAATTTAAAAAAGAAAAGAAATCATTTATTTAAGTTGATAGCAAAATAGAAATTAGAGAAAGCATACATCGGAGAATATATATCAGATAATACATAGAGTAAATGATCTCTCCTATTGGGAGTGAGATAACTCAGCTCAACTGAGTGAACCTCAGATTTCATTCAAAGGGAAATTCCCTGAAGTCTCTAGTGTAGCAATCTGAAGAGAATGGAATGATAGAGACTGCCAGCTTTTCTCATGTTGGCTTCTTCCCAGAATCTCTTTGCCTTCAGTGACCTGAAGAGAAGTTAGAGTTGTGCATCTTCTCTCTTGATGCTGGAAGCCAGAAGAACCAGAGCAAAAAAAGATCTCACCTTGGCCAACTCTTGACCACTCACCAGGTGAGTGCTTGGCATTGATTTCAATCAATGAGAGAATCCCATATGTACCATATAAATGATAGTCACTACTACTACTACTACTACTACTACTACTACTACTACTACTACTACTACTACTACTACTACTACTGCTACCACCACCACCACCACTACCACTACCACTGCTTCTACTACTACTACTACTACTTCATGCTGCTTCTATTAAATTCACTATACATTTATCTACTATGCACAAGACACTGTGCAAGAAACTGTACAAAATGCACAAATAAAATAACATTAAACATTATTTTCTTTTTTCTCATTTATTTAGAATTTAATTTTTTCCTAAATTATATGTAAAATCAAATTTTAACATTGATTTTCAAAACTTTGTGTTCCAAATTCTCTTCCTCCCTCCCTTCCCACCCCCTCTTAAGAACTCAAGCAATTCAATATAAGTTATACATGTGTAGTCATGCAAAACATTTCCACATTTGTCTGGTTGTGAAAGAAAACAGACAAAAACTTTAGAAAAAGGGAACTTACAAAAAAATTATGCTTCAATCTGTATTCAGATACCATCAGTTCTTTCTCTGTAGATGGATTGAATTTTTCATAAGTTCTTCAGAGTTGTCATTGTATTGCTGAAAATAACCAAGTTATTCACAGCAGATCATCTTATAATATTGCTGTTATTTTGTATACAGTACATTTCACTTTGCATCAGCTCTTGTAAGTCTTTTCAAGTTTTTCTGATAGCATCCTGCTCATCATTTCTTATAGCACAATAGTGTTCCATCATAATTTCATCCCACAATTGGTTCAGACATTCCCCAATTGGTGGGCAACTCCCCAATTTAGGATTCAGTTTTTAAAATCTCTTTTTTGGATACCAACCTAGCAGTGGTGTTACTAGGTCAAAGAGTATGTATGGTTTTATAGCCCTTTGACCATAGTTCCAAATTTTTCTATAGAATGTTTGAATCAGTTTACAACGTTACCCATGAGTGTATGATTGTCTCATTTTCCCCATATCCCCTACAACATTTGTCATTTTCCTCTGCTGTTCTATTATCCAATCCAGTAGGTATGAGGTAGGACCCAGAATTGTTTTGACCTGAATCTCTCCAATCAATAGTGAGTTAGAGCATTTTTTTCATATGGCTATAGGTAGCTTTGATTATTTCATCTGAAAACTTCATGTCTTTTGATCATCTATCAAACATTAAGCATTTTAAAAGTGTTTTCTATGGATGAGGCACTGTGCTAAGTACTAGGAATGAAAATACAAACAGAAAGATAATACTTGCCTTCAAGGACCTTATATTCTAATCAGGGAAGACAACACACAAATGCTGAGGAGGGTTAGTACTTTCAGTAGGTTAATTCCAGGGCTGGAGTGAATTTCAGGATGAAGAGGTTACTAGTGCTTAAAGCTATGGGTTTTTCAGTAGCAATGAGAGTTGAACTATAAGGAAAGCTGAGCACTACAGAATCAACGCTTTTGAATTTTGGCACTGGAGAAGACATTTTTTTTTTTTTATGGTTTGGGCAATGAGTGTTAAGTGACTTGCCCAGGGTCACACAGCTAGTAAGTGTCAAGTACATGAGGTCAGATTTGAACTCAGGTCCTCCTGAATCCAAAGCCAGTGCTTTATCCACTGCGCCATCTAGCTGCCTACTGGAGAAGACTTTTGAGAGTTCCTTGGACAGCTAGGAGATCAAATCAGTCAATACTTAAAGAAATTAATTCTGGCTATTAACCAAAAGGTCATATACTGAAGACGAATCTTAAATACTTTGATTGCACGATGCGGCTTTTTAGGGTGGCATGGATAGATATGATCTGAAATTTGACCTAGTATTGTAAAGAGTAAGAGAAGAGCCAGCCCTATATACCACCAGTATGCTAAAAGGAGGTTGAAGCAAGTATGTCTAAGTCTGGGCAATCTCTCCTCCATTCTTCTAGAGGGTTACTGGGATAGATATGTTATCGCTCAACTATTTTTGGTCTAGTGATATGATAGATTAAGAACAAAGGCTGTTTCCTTGATCACTCTTGAAGGGGAAGACAACTTATACTTTCCAGCTTAGTTCCTCATCACTAGATGATGTGGCTGTCATCCTGTGGCAGTGGCAGATTCAGAGCAGCAGCAGGTGCCAGTTACACAGAAGACCATCACAAATAGTGAGTATTGATTCATTTATTATCCAAGGGGTGTATGGAGTGTTCCAGGAGGACTAGCACCTCTGGTGTGAGGGCATGCTGAGCCTTTAGAGATACTCATCCACCTTTAGTGTCCATCACTCACCCAACTCTAACCTGTGACTCCAGGAAACTGTAGGTAGCACGAGCAGTGGCCACACCCTAGTAAACCATCTTGGCAGACAGACTAAACCAGGTTGAGTATAGCCAACAGGCATTACACCTGTCAGTGAGTTAAGAAGATGTCTTCCTCAAGCATGTGAAGACTTCCCCTGTTGGAATGGGCAGATGAGGACAATTTGTTCCAATGACCACGATGATGTTTAAAGCAAAGGCTGTGGAGCACTTCAGGCACTGAAGATGCCAAGGTCATCCACTGAATCGCAGGCTATGGCCAGTCATCCTCACTTTTGTCCTGCCAGTGGATTTTGATGATTCTGGAAGAATGAGTGAGGCTGATGACTTTGTGCAACTCTGCCTCCCTTAAATCCAATTCACCCATGAGTCAAGACATCACGCTATCATGTCATTGATCCTCTTCAAAAATGAAGAACAACAATCCAAGCAGGGCAACAAATTGCAGAACTTGTACAAAATAGAATATACAAGAATAAGTGAGCTCTTTAGCTAGGAGTGATCAGGATAGAAAGAGAATGATCTCACCAACGAGAGGTTCTCTCTCGGTAGACTCTAGAATTACAAGTCCTAGAGGTTAGGAACATGATGGTCTGGCTCTCATATATGTCTGTCATTCTAAGTCTCTTTAGGCTTCCTACTAGGAGCATCTCTGTCTACATATATCTTTGAAAAATAATTGGAACTAACTCAAGTAATTCAAAATAATAACTAACTCACCTAATTACAACAGAGATGTTAAGTCCCTTATAAGAGAGATGTGTCATACTTAGCATTCTGTCAGCCAATAAGGAGTTATATCTCTCCCCCCATAGAAAGTATCACAAGATTCTCCTCCCTCTTTCCTCCATCAGGAATGGGGGAAGCCAGGTTACATAAGAAATAAGTCACTTTTATCCTTGATTGGAAGGAATGGATAATTCTGCTTTTTATATTCTTTCTTGGCTGGGGCTGAAGATGGAGAGGACCATTCCAGAAGGCCTTGCATATATAAAGACAAATCAAGAAAAAGAGTCCCTTTCTCAAAGGAACTTACATTCTATTGGAGGGAAACAAGAAGTATACAGGTTAACTCAATACAAAAAGGAAATTTGAAGTAATTTGAGAGGCCTTCAAGAAAAGGCTAAATGACACTCAATATCCTATGTTTAATAGGGAAATAGAAGTGTGTAATGCATTTTATTTTTTAAAAATTGTTTTTTGGTGGGGTAATGAGGGTTAAGTGACTTGCCCAGGGTCACAGAGCTAGTAAGTGTCAAGTGTCTGAGGCCAGATTTGAACTCAGGTCTTCCTGAATCTAGGGCCAGTGCTTTGTCCACTGCAACACCTAGCTGCCCCTTGTGTAATGCACTTTGGAGAGTTTCCACTTTAAAAAGAGAGAGGCAGTGTGCCTCAGTGGATGGAAAAGGGGCTTTGGATCTAGGATGACCCAATTCAAGTCCCATCTCTGTTGAGAATGGAGCCCAGTGTTAAATCAAACAGAGAGACTAGCACAGCATTCCTGGGGTGAAGGGTTGGTTGGCCACAGAAGCCTCTGGCATTTGTAGTTTTTTCCCAGTTAAGGGAGAGATTTCGGGTGATTTCAGGTGATTAACCATGATTTTAAGGTGATTTAAGTACAAGGAGGAGGAGGTTTTCAAGAGAGAAAAGAAGGTGAGGTGGTTGTCATCCTGTGGCAGTGGCAGATTCAGAGCAGCAGCAGGTGCCATCCACTTCCAAAGGTCCCTCCTGTAAGGCCATGAGAGGTGACCTCCAAGTGAAGAGACAATTTGGGAGTTGAGCATGACCCTACACATGTTTTATTGAGCTCTCTCTCTCTCACCCTGGAGAAAGGAGTGGGGGAAAGAAAAGCAGGCTGGAGGAGAGAAGAACAGTGGATGGACTTCCATTGGTGTTTTCTTAAGTTTATTGTGCTAAAGAACACATTTGCCATATTTAATATTATTTCCCATAAACCCCTGTGGTCAACCCTGTCCTGATGTTGCTGGGTGTCCCTTTGTCTGTGACATGAGAGCCACAGAAGAGAGAGGACCTTTACTCATTAAGGGTCCATTGGGAGACAGCTGGGTTCTCTGACTGGGGGCATGAGCTTGGGTTCTGTAGGATAAATCTACCCCACAGAGGCAGTCCAGGTTACAATAGAACCAGACACATATAGGACAGATGGTCAAAGCTGAGGAAACAGTAGAAAACTGGGTATCCCCTAGAAGCCCCAAACAAAGTCCAAACCAAGATGGAGCCAGAGTGAGCACAGTATTCTGGGTTATGCTAAGGTCATGATGGGGCAGGACTTGGAAGCCAGCCAAACTACAGTAAGGAGTTTTATCAGCAATATATAAGAGAACTATAAACAGCTTATAATGGAGGGAAATCCTGTCTCAGACTCATGTTCAAATATTGCATCATAGCTATATGTATCAGAAATACTAAAAGTCTTAAGCTTCAGTAGCTTAAACTGCACTAAGACTTTTGGGACACACTGGGACACATGAAGGGACCTGAGAGAGCATTAAGTACAATCTCTTCATTTTACAGATGAGAAAATTGAAGCCCTGAGAAGTTAGGTGACTTGTACAAGGTCACACAGTAAATGGGAGGAATGTTGAAATTTGAATCCATATCCTATTGACTACCAAATCCAGGGTTCTTTCTACTATACTATAGTGCTTAGGGCTTCCCTCAGCATGTTAGCCTAGGCTCTAGGGGCTCAAAGATTCATTCAGTGATTTACCTTGCCTCACTTGGAAGATTCTGACATCAACCCTGCCCTCTCATCCAGTACTCTGTCCCTGAATCTGTAATAATCTTCATAACAGATCTAGACTGCTTACTGTTATGCTGTTAATTCTTTGTAACATTTGTTAGTCATCACCTGACCAATTACTCTATTTATAGGCACAGTCAACAGCCTGGATAAAATATGTCACAATTCGACCTTTTCCTAACTGCTCTGGGTTCATAAACTTTCATCTATCTTCAAAAAAATGACAAAAGGTTTATCTCTGTTTAAAAACAGAAATTAAAAAAAATCCCCTCAATCAAGGCTCTGGCTTTTAAGTTTCCTGAGCCAAATTTTCTCCTTGAGTGAAATATTACATTTCAGTTAGAAATCCTGGGATATATAGAAGTTTATATTGTTAGCACCGAGTCCAGCTTGATGGCAGTATAATAGTGTCATAAATGGCGACGCCATCATAATCTATTTGATAAATCCAGTAAATATTTGGTGGGAGCTGAAAATTAAAAAAAAAAAGTAAACAGAGATAAGGGGGAAATGGGATTCATCAAAAGGACAGCTGTTTATCCTGAAGTAAGCCGCAATAATAGAAGGCTCACCATTTGGTCAGGGTCTCCACATAGTAGGTTGGTGAAGCAAGCTGAAGGGCTGGAATGGGACATTGAAGTGGTCCCTCCTTGAACTGGTTCCATAGGAATATACAACTCAGAAGAAGAAGCCAAGACACAAAATATCTTAAATAGGATTTTCCACACCCCTGGCATATCTGCTACTTAGATTTCTCTTTGTTCTGTTCTAATGGGAGCGAGAGCTGAATGTTTTCCAGATTTTAAGGCTGAGTTATTGGAACCTAAAGAAGCTTTTCTGCCTTCTGCAAATAGCAAACTGAAATTACTCTCAGGGGGCTGTTTTCCCTTCTCTAACTAGAGCATTAATGCTCCCTCTTCCTGTTCCTTGCTCCTCCTCTGTACTTATTTAAGGTTGGACTTCCCATTGAGTGGCTTATCTATTCCCTTTGCTTGTTTTTTCTTCTTCCTTGCAGCCCAGGCTTCATCAACCCATGGGGCCAATTTCATGTCCCTGGACTGCCATTGCCCAGGATGGGCTAAGGATTAGGCAGGACCAGTCCTGGAAACTTTCTCCACCAGAGTGAAGGCAGGCAAGTTGGGTTGGCAGATGCATGGGCAGGGGGAAATTTGGCATACAAGGCCAACCTGCGGGTGTGAAGGCAGGCCACTTAGGTAATAGACTGAATAAAAACTTGATCAGGAAGGTTGGGTATAAATGGTGGAAAATCGAAGGCAAGGAGTTTCCCCCTATGTAAAATGAGAGGAGAGAAGAACAGTGGATGGACTATATCGATATAGCATTTATTAAGCACCTATTATGTTCCAGGTACTGTGCTAAATGTTGGGTATACAAATACAAGCAAGCAAGACAATCCTTGACTTCAAGGTGCTTACTTTTTAAAGAGGGAGGGCAATTCATAAGGGAAGCTAAAAAGGGAGATAAGCTTCCATAATTTCTAAAATTTCAGCTCTAAATCTAAAATCCTGTAATCTGAGATTATGTATGAGTCAAGTGTGCTGGTGGAAAGGGAGGTAGGTAATCTTTACTGGAACTGACAGGTAGGAACTAATATTAGGGCAGTAGCAGAACAGACAGATATAGAATAAATGGGAGAAGTCTGGACTAGATAAACTGAAAGGGTTGGAAGGAGGTCAGAAGCAGTAGTCTGGCATCTCGCCCAGGAGGGTGAGTTGTGCTAACAGATTTGCTGTCAAATGCAGCCTCTTAACGAGATGGCTCAGAGGTTTCTGGGAATCCTATACCAGAAAGGGACAGTATATTTTAATATAAATGAAGTCTAGATTTCCCCATGGGGATCTTTTTTCCCTTGGCATTAGCTCCATCTTTCTTAATTGGTATGGGGTTGGGACATATCAAGGAATTTGGGACTATTAAAGTTTAAGATGGTTGACTAAACTAAAGGACAGACACACCTTGAAAAATTAGGGAGATAAGCCCATTAGGTGTGGCTGCTGCCTGATCATGCCAGGAGACAGAGGTAACTCCTGAAGTCTGGACCATCACCTCTCATTCAAGCCCTTACCTACCCCCAAATGGAACTTTCCATTTTCAGGTGGTCACCTCAACCAGTCACCCCAAATACCATCTTAAAAGCTTTTGCCTTTCTTTTGTTTAGGGAGATAGGATCTCAGAGAATCATGTCTCTGAACTATCTCCCCTTGAGAGAAGTCTTTGACTTCTCTCTTGGTTGTTTTCTCTAGTGCCTAAATAAAAGATTATTTTATTCTAATTGGATTTGTGTGTGAGAAGGTGCAATTCTTTAAAGAGGAATACCCAAGGACCCTCCCCCCTTCCACCAATTTCCCTGTGACATTACCTAAGGAATAATACAAGTTTGATGTAGAAAGAAACACTATGTCCTTGAGAGAGTCCAAATTTGGTCAATGAAGAATAACATTTTTATTTAGAAAACTGGCTGATGATACGGACATGAAAAGAAACAACTACTTTTTCAAGGCAGAGTCCAGAGCCCCTTTGCAAGAAGCTTCATCCTGGGTACCATCAGCATCTAGGATCCTGGGGGACAAAGGCTGAAATAAAGGTGAACTTAATGTCCACCACGGGCCATTCACGTGGAACCAATGGAGGACTCGAACACTCAAGGGAAACTTACATCACCATAGAACAGGTTCTAATTTTTTTTTTGTCAAGGACTCTTGGCAGTCTGGTAAAGCCTATAGTCTCCCTAAAATAATGTTTTTTTAAATGAATGAAGGAAATGGTAAATTTCAGTTAGAGGTTAATAAAAACAAGGAAGTCATTTTTCCCCATCTAAGTTCACAAAACCACTGAACTCTATCCCTGTTGGGGTCCACAGACACTAGGTTAGTAAAACTCTATGCTAGCAAATGTAGAACTTCCCCTTGCCAAAATGAGGAGGAAGTCCTGGTTGGATGAGGATGCAGAATGGCAGTAAATCTAGCATCAACGTATGGCAAGCTCCTGGAAGTGGTTGCTGCCCAGTTGCTCAAGGAGGGGCAAACTATCTCAAGTGAGAAATGAAGGAAGGAAGAGCTTCCATGCCAATCAGTTGTAGGGTTGAGTTCATGAAAGATTGCTACACTTCCAGCCTTGGCAAGATAGGGAGACCCAATTAAAAAAAATTAGTTGGAGACTAAATAACATAATTCTAAAGACTTGCTATATCAAAGAACAAATTGTAGAAATATGTGAAAATTTCATCAAAGAAAATAGACAATATTTCCAAACTTATGGGATGCAGCTAAAATAGCACTGAAGAGAAAATTAATTTCTTCAAACACTTTCATCAGCAAAAGAAAGAATGTATAAATCAAAGAATTGGGCATGTGTTTAAAAAAACTTGAACAAAAACCAGAACAATAATTCCCAAATAAATGAAAAAGCAGAAATTATGAAAATTGCAAAGGAGATTAATAAAGATGAAAGCATAAAAGAACATTGATAAAACCAGGAGATTACAAAAGCACAAAATCAATGAAGTTAGTTAACCTGATCTTAAAAGAGGAGACTAAAAACAAATTATATCAAAAATTAAAAAAGAGAACTCAGTAATATAAATAATAAAACATGATTACATCAATAGATGGTGAAAAAGCTTGACCATATTGGGAGAAACATTAACTGCTCATGAGTAGGTTGAACCAATGTGATAAAATGATTGCTACCTATATTAAGTACTTATTCACTACTGTACCAGTCAAACTTTGGAAAGAATATTTTTATACACCTAGAAAAAATGATAATAAAATTATATGAAGAAACAAGAAATTAAGAATCTTAAGTGTAATAATGCAAAAAAAAGGGGAAGGAAAGGGATATTTAGATACCAGATTTCAAACTGTACTATAAATAAGCATTCAGAAGCAAACAAATACAGTAGCATAGTGTTTTATAAACCCAAAGCTCAAGTTATTGGAGGAAAGACTTAGGTTTACACCAACACCTCACCTTTTGTTTGTCATTTGATGACATCTGGGTGATGTCATGACTTGCAGTAAATTGGGATTTAAGTGAGGGAGGACTATGAAAGGTCACTAACCTTACTCTCCTCCAGAATCATCTTGGTTCAGTAGTAAGATGGATGACTGGAGGCGGCCCTGGATGCTTTTAAGGAAATAGAGGTTAAGTGACTTGCCCAGGGTCACACAGCTAGTAAGTGTCTGAGGTGAGAATTGAACTCAGGTCCTCCCAACTTCAGGGCCAGTGCTCTATCCACTGCACCACCTAGCTGCCCCTTTCCATGATATATAAAAAACCTGATTCACATTGATAAGAAAAAGAACCATTTACCAGTTAATAAATGGATAAAGGATATCACAGACAGTTTTCAAGGGAAGAAATCTGAACTATTAGCAATCATATAAAAAGTACTTTAAATCACTAATAATCAGAGAAATATAAATTAAAGCAACTTTGAGGTTCTACCTCATACCTTTCACACTGGCAAAGATGACAAGATGAAAATGACAAAGATGGGAGGGGCTGTGGAATAAAAGTACTAGTACACTCTTGATGGAACTATAAATTGGCCCAGTCAAATTTTTTTTTTTTTGCAGGCAATGGGGGTTAAGTGACTTGCCCAGGGTCACACAGCTAGTAAGTGTCAAGTGTCTGAGGCCGGATTTGAACTCAGGTACTCCTGAATCCAGGGCCAGTGCTTTAACCACTGTGTCATCTAGCTGCCCCGGCCCAGTCAATCTGGATAGCAATTTGGAACTATCCCCAGAGAGTTACTAGATTGTGCATGTCCTTTGTCCCAGCTATATGACTACTAGGCCTGTGCTCCCAAAGAAATCAGAGGAAGAAGAAAAGGACCTATGTGTACAAAATTCTTTATAGTACTTCCTTTCATTGTAGCAAAAAACTTGGATATACTCCTATCAGGGCACGTCTAAACAGCTTGTGGTTGTCTGAATAACTGGATCTCACAGTTAAAGGGCTTTTCTTGTATGCATAATTCCAAATTGTTTACTAGAATTGCTGAATCAATGAACAATTCTAACAGCAGTGAATTGGTATATATATATATATATATACATATACATATATATATGTTCTATTAATTTGTATTTTTTTCATTGCTAGTGATTTTATACATTATTTCAAGTTGTTATTGACAGGCTATATATACAAATTTTTTGTGGGGCAATGAGGGTTAAGTAACTTGCCCAGGGTCACACAGCTAGTAAGTGTCAAGTGTCTGAGACCAGATTTGAACTCAGGTCCTCCTGAATCCAGGGCCAGTGCTTTATCCGCTGTACTACCTAGCTGCCCCAACAGGCTATATTTTGTATTTCTTTTGAAAACTGTTCCCCCATGCCCTTTGACCCCGTGTCTGTTATTTACTTTAGCTCAAGACTTCTTTTGATGCTAATTTTAATTTGATTTCACTTAAATAAAAATTTTAAGATGGGATCACATAGTTTTCTTTATCTTGGGTCTCACATCCTCTCTAGGGACACCTGTGAGGAACTTTCAATCAGAAAATGAATTTATTTATTGGAAAATAGCTGTCTAGGTGATTCCACTTGAAATAGTTCCCTGGGTAACTATTGACTTAGAAGTCAACTTTTTCCAGAAATAGAGAAACTCTCAGCTTCCATTGATTATGAAAAGAATTTTCATAGGATCACAGAAGTAGAGGCAGAAGGATTTTGGAGGCTATTTAATCCCAACTCCATAAATCTACAGGTGAGAAAACAGAAGAGTGGGTTGAGTTCCTCAGCATCACATAAGTAGTAAATAGCAAAGCTGAGATTTGAATCTGGGGCCTCTGACTCCATATTCAGTTCTCTTTCCATCATACCCTGCTTACCCTATCAAAATATTGGAATGACCAAAGGATAAGACTACCTATTATCCTTTTATTAAACCAGATTACAGACTATAAATTATTCTCCAAAATGGAGGACTAATATAATTTATACTGGGAATATGCACACACATATGCCAGAGCATTGGTGTCTTCTAATTAAGAATTGATGGTAGAAGCTTAATTATGTGTTCATAATGATTACATAATTAAGAAAACTCTGACAGGATTTGAATAGGCAATATTATAGATTGTGTGCTGTGGTGTTTTCATCTTCCTCTTTGAGACATAATTTAATATACTAACAGCTCCCATTTATATTGTGCTTTAAGATTTGCAAAGACACATGTAATGTATTACTCCAAGTTTTAGGTCATGTTCACCACTCATACATGTATCAGATACTTATCTCAGTGGTTTCAATGACAACAAACATGATTGTAGCAATATTAATCCTAATAGTGTGTGTCCTTTTAAAAGTCTGGTTGTGAAATTTTTCATTAACTACAGGCTAAGGGAATCAAGCAGATGTAGCTGAGGTCAGGTGGACGCTGCATCAGGAAAGCGTGCTGTCTCCAGTATAAAAGGCAGTTCAGAATCTCAGTTGGATAGAGTAGACTTGTTTGAGGAGGAGTATGAAAGGGATCATTTCATACTGTTCTAGAAAATAGGAGTGGCTGTTCCCAAAAGAAAAGAGAGAACTAGAAAGAAAGTGGTGACTTTAAGAATTAACAGTGTTTAGAATATGTGATTTCAAGATATTTTGGCTCTTAATCAAATTTAGTGAGTACCAAAATAAACTTATCATTGATGACTTGAGAATGGAATGAATTAGAAAGGTCAAAACAAAGTAATCACAGTTAAGACAAAACAGCACACACCATTTTTGTTCTTAGGAGATTTTTTCCCCCCTTTTTGTTCTACTTGGGTAATGCTTAGTTTACATAGTTATATTTTGTGTTGAATTAATGGTTTAAGGAAAATTGTTTATTCCAAGTTGATTTTTACTGCCCAAACCCATCTTTTAAAGCACCTGTATTCTGGTGATGCTATCTTGTATCATCTTTCAACATCAAGATCTCAGAAAATACCATAATTGTAGATGACTCAAAGGGCAATGGAAAGACTGATGATGCATGAAAGTAGGCTTAACTATGTTACCAATGATGACTGAACATGAGAAGAGGTACAAAGATATTAAGAATATGTATGAAGGGGCAGCTAGGTGGTGCAGTGGATAGAGCACCGGCCCTGGATTCAGGAGAACCTGAGTTCAAATCTGCCCTCAGACACTTAACACTTACTAGCTGTGTGATCCTGGGCAAGTCACTTAACCCCAATTGCCTCACTAAAGAAAAAAAAAACACCAAAAACCAAAAAACAACCCAAGAATATGTATGAGGAGGTGGACTGGACATATATTCAGGATGGGAGATGATATATTGATAACTCTTGTTCTTCATTGGTATCCATGAAACATTAGAAAAGCTAGAGAAAAGCCTTTAGTATGCTGCTTGGATACTCTCTGGGAAATGTATGGAAAGGCCTGGATAGTAAGTACTTCACAGGAAGAGAAGATAGAGATGAGTATTGCTGGAGAAAATACCCACACTGATGAAATCGCAGACCTTTTGAAGTGAATTAAATATAACTGAGTCCTAACTGACTATATCTGAGAAGAAAGGGAGAGGGAAGAGTCAACAGTATTTTCAAGGTTATGAATATGGTCATTAACCAGAATAGTCATATCAGAACCTGTGAAGAAGTGACAATAATAAGCCTATTTTGGGACAGGTTGAGTTTGAGATACTTTTGAAGAGAATTAGCTTTCTTGTGAGAAGGTGGAGGTGTTGGTCTGGATCCCAGATGAGAGGTCAGAACTGGAAATATACATTTTTTGAGTCAACTGTAAAGATGTGGTAGTCAGATCTGTGGGAATGAATGAGATCACCAAGGGAGAGAGTATATATGGAGAGAAGGCCACACACTCTTGGAAAGCACTCATTTTTCAGGAGTTTATATGACACTTAAATTGAAATTTAATGATAAAGTCATAGTATCAATATTGTAACCTGGTTTCCAGTCCTGGAAGCAAGGTCCATGTGAATGTGGCAGGGATAGAGGGGGAATAAAAGAGAAAATTTCCGTTTTTAAGGGCCAGCTCCTTTAATCTATTTGTACTTTTCACAGCCTCTTCCTTTTCTGTTTCCAAATCCACATTCTCTAAAACCCTCATTTTTTTGGTAATAGCCTTCAAGGCAGTAGCAATGGGAGGTCTGGATTTGAAGAACAGGGAGGAAAGGACAAGGGTGGTAGCAGGGAGTTTGTCCATGTGGGTTGTTTGTAAGTCAGGGGCTGCTTGTATATATAATGTATATACACACGAGTGCATATGTGTGTGTACAAATGTCATGTTGAGTATGTATATATATTTATTCAGAGGAGATGTTTTTCTTTCTGTTATATTTTCAGCTCGAGTTAAGAGAGTTTGAGTAATTAAGCAGTATACTAATAATATTGTTTTGGTTAGGAGAATGGAATTATTTTTAGGTGCATCATTCCAAAAGTTAAGATAAAATGGTTCCTGGTTTTTTTATGGCACTTGGACATAAAATTGGCAAAACTACGTCTAATTAACTTAAGAAATTTATACCAGCCCAACACAGCATTTCCAGTGACTTAAAAGTAACCTCGTTAAATGGAATTTATTAGGAATTTCTCATCGTCAGACATTTTTCCTGAAAAAAACCAAAAACCAAAAACCAAAAACCAAAACACCAGACTTAGACTCAGCCCTAGACATACACAACAAAATAATAGTTTTAATTACCCCTTTTGGTGGAGGGAGATATCCAAATGGGAGTCCCCATATCCTGAGGAAATTGTGACTTCTTTCTATATTGATAAATATTTCTCTCCACTGAACTCCACCAATGCCTTATGGTGGTGTGGTCATGAGAAAAAAAAATTTTTTTTCTCTCTTTTTTTTTTTTAGTGAGGCAATTGGGGTTAAGTGACTTGCCCAGGGTCACACAGCTAGTAAGTGTTAAGTGTCTGAGGCTGGATTTGAACTCAGGTACTCCTGACTCCAGGGCCAGTGCTCTATCCACTGTGCCATCTAGCTGCCCCCGAAAAATTTTTTTTTGCCACAATTTGGGATTCATTGTTGTTTGTCCTTCATTCTTGAAGAAGACCATGACATCAGGAGGTGATGTCATGACTTGCAGTGTATTAGATTTAAGTGAGGGAGTGTTGTGCAAAATTACCAGGCTCACTGTCTCCTCCAGAGCCACCTGGGTCCAGTGGCAAGATATATATCAGGAAGAGTGGAGATGGCCCCGCTGTGTTTTTTAAGGGCAATTGGGGTTAAGTGTCTTGCCCAAGGTTACACAGCTGGTAAGTGTCTGAGGTGAATTTTGAACTCAGATCCTCCCAACTTTAGGACCAGTGCTCTATCACTGTACCACCTAGTTGCCCCTGGGGCTTTACTGACAGCCTTAAAGGACTAACGGACACTTCCACAACTGTAGGACCTCAGTGCAGGATTAATATTTAGAAATGATGTCATTACTTCTTCTTTACTAGAAGTAATTATCTTCCATTATGTGAATGCTGCAGGGCTCTACATAAATGTTCTGATATAGGTCTTCTGGCTGTACATCCTCCCCACCCCCCACCCAGCAGATAATTCTGACAGCAAGGGAGAGAAGGTGTTGGACCCCTTTTTCTTTTGTTCTGTTCTTATTTATGAAAGTAATCCCTATTTGTCCTGAGTATGTACCATTGCCTTTTGCTTCTAACTTGGTGTTTCAGAGAAGAGGAAGATTGCTTTTTTTTTTTTTTGTGAGACAATTGGGGTTAAGTGACTTGCCCAGAGTCACACAGCTAATAAGTGTCAAGTGTCTGAGGCTGGATTTGAACTCAGGTCCTCCTGAATCCAAGGCCAGTGCTTTATCCACTGCACCACCTAGCTGTCCCACCATCTATTCTTCTTACCTCATTCTTACCTTACTCAGTTTCCCTCAGCCCACCTAGCTTTTTGTCTCTGGACCTCTCCAGCATCAACACCAATTCACTTCAGCAAATCCCCAAATAAGCAGTCATGTACCACACCTCTATCACAGCTCCTTTGTCTTAGAATAGCAATTATAGAATGCTAGATTTATCATTCAAAGGGGTATTAGAGGCCATTAAGTCCACCCTCCTCATTGTATACATGAGGATACTAGTACTGAAAAGTCAAGTGACTTGGTCACATAGCTAGAATATGGATGAAGAGGGATTTGAACCTAGATCTTCTGGCCTCCAAATCCTCTGCATTATGTCATGCTTATTACTACCCTTTCTGATCATCTCTTTTTCTCCTTGAAGCAAATCTCAGGATTCATTTAGGTAAGGGGGGAGGGGATGAACCTAGTCAAATTAACACTGGTGGAGTGGTATATGGCTGAGTTTCTTAATTCCCATGGTCAAAGCTGTTTACACTTAAATTGCTTAGACCGCTAAACCAAGATTGCTTCAACCAAGTTAGCACCACCTGCATGTCTATGCTATGCTAATATAACTCAGGCTCCCTACCTTGTCTATCCATTTTTGACAGATTACCTTTCATCAAGATAGTCTGGAGGAACCTTCTTATGACATAGCCTAAAACATGATGGAATATCACATCACATAGTAAGTATTTGGCACATGTAAGCAATATTTAATTGGTTGGATGGGACATCAGAGAATACTGGTCTAGGGGCTGAGAGAAATTAATGTTATGCTATTATATTAATAGCTAATTATTAATTTGTGATCTATCCTTTCCCTTTTTATTTTGGTTAAAATCTAATTCCTAAAAAGGTCAGTAAGCCTCAGAAGGACATGGCTGAGTGATGAGATTTGCTCCTAGCCCCCAAGGCACATGCTTATTAATTGCAACTGGGAGACCTAATTTCTGTTTAGAGTATAAACAGAATCCAGTTTGGGTGAGCCTTTGCCGGGGGAAGAACCCCCCTGTCCTTGATCCCCTCCATTAGAGTTTAGGGCTACCCAGTTCATGAAGGAGAAAACTAGCCAGAAAGGTTTGGATGGAAATGGCTTCCCCTGCCCAGACAGATGCCTTGAGGCTGCTGAGTCTGGTGGTCAAGATATATTCTCAGCAGGAAGAACTAAAGACTTTTAGCCTACATCCTCATTAAATGTCTACCAATCAGGGTTGATTTTGACTTGTTAGATGAGTTCCCTTTCAGAAAGGATTTAAGGCATTTCAGGGTCTCCCTTGGCATCTTTGGTTATCTGGAGAAACCACTGATCATCAATTGATTGATTGCCAGCTAACCTAATTAATAAATTGATTATCCATTACCTAGAAACCCTGTCTCTCAAGGTTTTTAGTCGTCACAGGTTATTAGTATGGGGTCCATGAAATTGTTTTGAAAATATTTTGATAATTGTATTACAATCTAATTGGTTTCCTTTGGAATCCTATGTATTTTATTTTATGCATTAAAAAAACATTATTCTGGGGGTAGCTAGGTAGTACAGTGGATAGAACACTGGCCCTAGAGTCAGGAGGACCTGAGTTAAAATTTGACCTAAGGCAACTTACTAGCTGTGTGACCCTAGCCGAGTCACTTACCCCCCCCCAAACAACCAAAACTCATTCCAAGGAGGAATTTACAGGCTTTGCTAGACCACCAAAGGCTGCCAAAACACACACAAAGGCAAAAAACCTTTGTATTTTCACATGAGGAAATCAGGGATGTGACTTGCTTAAAGTCATACAGGTAGGAAGATAGCAGAAACAGTATTTGAACTAGGGTTTTCTGTCTCCAGAACCAACATTCTTTCCACTAGCACATTAGGAAATACTCTGTGACCCACATTTATTGAATGTCTAGCAATAACTTCCAAACTCCAAATTAATTTTTTTTTTCTCGTGACAGTTTTAGTTTGAAGTTACTCTTAAGAAGGGGCGAGGGGCAGCTAGATGGCGCAGTGGTTAAAGCACCGGCCCTGGATTCAGGAGTACCTGAGTTCAGGTCCGGCCTCAGACACTTAACACTTACTAGCTGTGTGACCCTGGGCAAGTCACTTAACCCCCATTGCCCCGCAAAAAAAAAAAAAAGAAGGGGCGAATGAGTTCCCTGAAATAACTGAACCTTTATTATTTTCTCAAGTTTTTCATCCTCTGAATGTCCCTTTCCTACACCTCCCAATTTTAATTACCTTATCAGCAGAGGAATTTGCCAACTGCTCTCTATGGGGACTAAATTTCACTCAAAGTAAAGCTTTCGTCTCTCTTGCCAGGATACATTTTAGCCCAGTTTGGTTTTTATGGGTGTAGGCGTGCTCTGATTGCTTAATGGGGAAGGTGTAAATGATTTGTGTGTGTGTGTGTGTGTGTGTATTCTGTCTTTGCTTCTCTGTTGCCATGGTTCTGAAGCTAGCAAGTTAGACTTACAGTGTTTAAGGATAAGTGAACAAACAGCTTTGACTTGGAAGTCTTTTCAATAAAAAAATAGAGTCTTGTACCTGAAACCTCAGCTCTGCAAAGTGACTAGCTACTTACCACCACAGTGAAAACAAGGGCATGGTCTTTTAGGAGTACTGGATGTGTGTGCTTGAGGGTACATAATAGGAAGAATACTGGTTCCCATCAGCACCATGGCCAGAGCAAAGGAAGGGAAATCACTTATTAAGCAACTACTATGTAGGCTCTGTGCTAAGTACTTTACACATATTATCTCATTTGATTCTCACCACATTGGAACGTAGGTACTATTATTATGCTCATTTTACAGATAAGGAAACAGGGAGACAGAAGTCAAATGATTTTTTTCAGGGTCACACAGCTAAGAGGTGTTTGAGGCTTGTTTTGAACTCAGGTCTTCCTAATTCCAGGCCTATTGCTCTATTCACTATGCCACCCAGGTGTCTTTCTCTTCCACCAATAGGGCTAATGGGCTGTGGCTATTAGAGCTACTTGGATGATCAGTGTAGTAGAAAGTCATTGTTCTCTGAAGTAGCTACTCTGTCAAATGGTAGCTGTTGTTCCTCTATTATTTTTTAGATTATGTAGCTATTTGAGTGAGAAGTTGCATAAGAAAATGGAAAAAGATGCAAGCAGGACTGTGATGATATTAGGAGGTATAATGTAAACTGAGTACCTGAGGGGATAATTGAAAAGAGTTACTGTGCTTTACAAAAAAAGAAAAAAAACAGAGACAGACAGACAGGCAGAGACAAAGACAGAGAGAGGCAGAGGCAGAGGCAGAGGGACAGAGGCAGAGGGACAGAGGCAGAGAGACAGAGACAGAGGCAGAGAGACAGAGACAGAGGCAGAGAGACAGAGACAGAGGCAGAGAGACAGAGGCACAGGGAGAGAGACAGAGGCAGAGGCAGAGGCAGAGGCAGAGACACAGGGAGAGAGGCAGAGGCAGAGACACAGGGAGAGAGACAGAGACAGAGACTCTGGAAGCCTGTAGGAGCAGATGCCAAAATATCATCTGACTAGAGGCCCTCTGTGGACTAGTATGTGACGTATCCCACAGGGGCTTTGTCCTCCAAGGTGGTTGTTATAGAAGCATTCAGATAGTGGAACATGACTGTGGTTAGCCAAGAGGAAACCTGCACCCCTTACTTCTAAGACCCAAATGTGTAGTCTTTGGGTATGTTTAATAACATCATGTGTAGAAGACTGGGGGTGAGTTAAGATTTCAGCTTCCTTAATCTTGTCCTTTGTTAATTTAGGTTCTACTTTAATAAATGCACTCTAATCTACATGAGGAATTTTCTTAAGATCTCATGAAATGACAAACAGATAATAATCTCAATAGTATGATAACTGGATCATGAGACAGTTATGAGCTATTATTTTGGTTAGTCATATTCTTAAAGAGCCTGGAAAAAGCACAGGGAAAAGCTGAGGCTAGCAAAACTTGCATTTCATGCTTCCATCAGGAGTAATTTGATACAACACAAGTTTTTAATGGCTTGATTAGACATAGCAACCCATCAGCATGGTTGATTTGTTTCAAGTGCCCAGGGAGTGAGCTGGGCAGCATAGGCTCAGAGTACCACCTAGTGGTCAACCCAGATAGGGCATTTCTGGGGCTATCAGATGAAAAAAAATCCTGGTCTATATCAAAGTGAAGCAAAGCACTTCATTCACAAAGAGACTCACTCATTGTGATGTCATTAGTTTCACTGGATTTTTTTTTATAGCAGGGGCAAGGGGATATTAATCAGATCTAGAGCATAAGAAAACTGGTCAGTCTAACTGTACAGTCCATATATGATTCAAAACCTGACAGTGTAAAGGGCCTATTCTAAGCCAGGACTAACTCAAGGCAGTCTGGTCATTCAGATTTGGTATTGGGATGAAATGAGATACTTGTAGACCATCTAGTAGTCAATAAAAGGAAATGTTCTTAGTACATAGAAAGGTTAGTCAGCAAGGATGCAACATTGATTCATCTTCATGTAGCTCCCAACTTTTGTGATGGCTATGTTGATACACACTGGTGGGAAACTTGTGTCAAGCCTGAGTAAGGGGCCCTTGATTCACTGTCGGCTGGCTGTTGTACTTAGGCCATCAAGAAGTTATGCCAAGGTTGGCACTTTAGTTCCCTAGAATGATGAAAACCCAATGATTATTTCAATACTTTTAAAGGAAAAACTAACCTGGGAGGGGTCATAGTAACAATAGCTAGCATTTCTATAGCATTTTCAAGTTTGCAAAGCACTTTATATGCCTTAGTTGATCCTTAATGATTACCCTTGGAGGTAGATGCTATTATTATTATCCCATTTTATAAGTGAGGAAACTAAGGTTGAGGAAGTCAAGTAGCTTGCCAGGGGTCCTGATACTGTTAAAGTGTCTGAGGCAGAATGGGAACTCAGGTTTTCCTGATTCCAGATCTTGCATTATCTTTTCTGGGTCACCTGGATATTGTTCTTAGAACAAGGTCTCCAAGAGAAAGAATTTGATTTGGGTTTACTCAAGTTTGACCTCTCTTTCTAAAGCACTTTAACACAAAATATTGTATGAAAATCTTTCAAAGACTAGAGAATTTGAGTGGGAAGGAGTGTAGGTGATCACCTAACCCAACCCCAGGTTTGAATCCCCTCTTTAACTCCCTGTATTTGTGGCCACTCAGTCCCATCTTGAAGATCTTTGGTGATGGAAAACATTACTTTCTCAGGTAGTCTATACAGCATGAGGAGAAGACGAAAAAGAACACCAATGAGAACTAACAAAGCAGAGGTCAGTCCTGAGGACTTGAGAAGACTGGGATTTTGTTGCCTATCCTGAGATTCACTTTCAGTTTTGGACTGCGAAGATTGAGATAGACAAATGAAAACACCAGAGGCAGCATCACTAATAAAAGAAACACTACCTTTCTTGTTGATTAACACTGTGTTTCACCTGGAAGTAATTAGCTGATCTCAAGGATCTGTTATCTGAAATTTAGTTTCAAAGAGACTCATATCTCTTTCTGCTATTTTAAAACCTTAAGAATTTTAAAGATATCCCAGGTGACACTGGCTACTTGCTGTTTCACACATATTCGAAATGACAGTCAGTGGTCCCTGAAGCTGGACTAATTCATGAACATGAATTCCATGCCTTCTCATACAATCTTCAATGTTCATTAGAAATGCAATATCTATACCATTTCTTTCTTAGTAGGGGAAATGTTCTCCATCCCTTTAAATGTAATTGTGAAACATATACCAAGTCGAGAATCACTTAAGATTTTATTTGAGCCATTTGGGTGTCCACAAGGATCAAATTAAGAACACTTCAGATATCTGCTTCTCTGATTGAATGAAGCTGTGTCTATTTAATCTAACAATACTTTGTTCTAACTGAACCAGTGTCTCCTTATCATTCAAGTATATGCTGTGGTATGTATACTGTGTCTTGTTGTCCTTCTTTTTGATGTCATTTGACCAATGACATTACAGGGAGATGTCTTGACTTGTGTGTGAATTGGTTTTAAGTAAAGCAGAGTTGCACTAAATTGTCAGTCCCACTCACGTCTGGAGTTACCAAAGTCCAGGGGCAAGACAAAAATTAGGATGACCTTTGTGGTATAGTGGATTTGGGGCTGGCAGGTTTGAATCTGTTTCACAAATGATTACCTATGTGACCTTGGACAAGTCACTACCTTTTTGAAATTCATTTTCCCATCTGTAGTAGCGGCTTGCTAGGCCTGGGTCCAGTGAGGGATTCTCTGGCCTTGAGGGGGACACTATGAACATGGAGAAATACAGTTGATTGGCTTGTTGGGGTCAGTTAGATATTACTTTTTCATTGGAAAAGCAAAGTAGTTAATTAATCAGGTAGTGGTTGGTCAAACAGATCATAAATCAGCCACCCAGAAAGCTGGGCTCCTTGAATTTACAAGAGGAGTTTAGTTGGGAGCCAGTCGTGTTTGCTGTGTGATTAGGACCAGGTAGCGACAATAATCTCAAGTTAGAAATGTGGCATTTTTATTATTCATATATCCAAATAACTAACATCGTCATTTTCAAACTGCTGTCACTTTTCAGCCTTAGGTCTCCACCCCCACCCCCTTCTCACCCCTATAAAATTGTGATCTCCTTTATTCGGGGAGTTGAAGTTAGGCTTCTTCTCCCAGCCATACCCGTATGTGCTGCCTGTACTTTCCCAGGAATTGAAGTCTAGGCTGCTTCTCCTGGTCATACCTCTGTGTACCACATAATAAAAGACTTTTACTTAACTTTTGATTGGATTGTGTGGGTGAGTAATTTTTTGAAAGAGGAATGTTTGTTGTTGTTGTTGTTGTTTTTTGGGGCAGGGCAATGAGGGTTAAGTGACTTGCCCAAGGTCACACAGCTACTAAGTGTCAAGTGTCTGGGGCCGGATTTGAACCCAGGACCTCCTGAATCCAGAAAGAGGAATGTTTTTAAGAACTCATCTAGTGGTAATAATCTGTAAAATGAAAGGGCTGAATAGTATCATTTTCATGTGTCTCAGAGAATTTGGGGAGATGCCTGGTTGACAAAGACAGGAGGAACCATACTGTTAACAATGATTGGTCCTTGAGGTGTGGCTTTCATTAAGGATGCTTTTAACCATAAAGGAAGTTGGTTTAGTCATGTAGTAAAAGCAGGAATAATAGATAGCTTTAAATCTCTGATCCCATGACTTAAAAAGCAAGAAAATCTGATTTTCAGATTTTAGTTGGGAGTCATTAATCTTCTCTGCCTATTAATCTGTGGTTTTACTTAAGTCCTACCCCCTACTACCCCTCTTCCCCTGCATACCTCTAGGCACATCTTCTTTGCTTAAAGAGACATTAGTGATGTTAAAAGAGGTGTTACAGATGATTCCAAGTTAAGGTCTTCTCTTAGTTGTCTTCAGAATAATTGGAGAGCTTTGAAGAGAACTGTTGGGAGTATTTTATTTCAAGAACAAATACATTTGGATTTGTTTGTTCTCAGGACTGTGGGGAGACTTCCCCATTCAAATGCACAGGTGCCTGGTTTCTCTTAAAGAAAAAAAATGAAAAAACAAAAAAATGTAGCCTAATAAACTCTTGTCTTATTTTTGACAGTTCACTTTAAAAAGGAAGTTTATTGGACTAGCAAAATGGAGGATTAAGTCCTTCTCTTCAAACCCCTTCAACTCTCTAACTTCCAAGCAAAGGATTATATGCCAGATTAAAGATATTAGACCTAAATCCTCAAGATAAGAAGAGAAAACCACCCCTTAGGGTAGGAATCCTCTGAATTGGCACAGTTACACTTTAATACTTAGTGGTCAATTAGTTATTTGTCCCACTCACCCCAAGGCAGGAAGCAGCATGATGGAAGGTATGTGTCATCCAGCCATAGGATAGTGATGCCTTTTCTCCCTCTTCCTGCAGTGTTTTGTCTCAAATATGCCCCCCAACCAAGAAGACACGTAGAAAAAAGCCAGAGAATCCAGGTAAAAATTCCCAAGAGTCAAGCTAAAACCTGCCCCCAGCCAGTGGCTAGAAACCTAACCAAGACTGGCCCTACACCTAGGGGGTTGCTCTAAGATTGGAGTGATTCTGCCAGAATCCTCATTACCCTGCAAGTAGTTGTTGACTCTGGGGAAGGATAGAAAGAGAAAAGAGAGAAGAATGGGGCCAACTTAAGAAGGGACGTCTAGAAAAAGTGGCTGGAAATGAGTTGGGATCAGCACTTGAAGGTTACATAAATTGAATTAGGGACCCAGGCTGGGGAATCCTATGAGACAAGGAGGCTAAGGAAGCTCTGCAGTTTAACTCTTTGGGTGGTCAGTAGCACCAGAAAAGAGGGAAGGATGAGGCAGGGAGTGACTTGGCAAATAAGGAAAAGAAAGCTAAAACACCAAATGATATCAAGACAAAAAAAAATCTATCTCACTTTGACCCTTGGTAATTCTCTCTACTCACTTGTGCATATAATTCATAATTATAATATTTATGTGGTATTTTAAAGTTTATAAAATTCTTTACATATATTATCTAATCTGATCCTTACAATGACTTTGTGATGTGAGGCTTAAAAATCTAACTGTGATGCCTAAAATTCTAATGACTGGTCACCTTAAATTAGAAACACATAGCACCAATCTTTGGGCATTAAGTGTTTATTAAAGTATATTAGGGGTTAGTAAAAGGAACACATGTAAAAAGAAAGGAAAAACCCTCACTCCCTGGACTTGCAGCTGCTTCTCTCGCCACCTGCAACAGAAAGACTTCTCCTCCATCCTCCCAAGCAGAAGCTCTCTGTGGGCCCGCCCAGGCATGGTCCCTACACACACAGCTCCAAGCTAATTGGCTGGTAGCAGTGATTGACATGACTTATAGGTGTTTCTATGAAGAGATGTAACTGTTTGGATGCTAATCACATGCTTTTTCCTCAGGGTGGCACTCTGATTCTCACAGTGAGGTAGGTACTATTATTGATCCCCGTTTAATACTCATAAAAAACTGAAGCAGAGAAGTTATGGTGTTAAAAAACTGTCACCATGGTAACCCACAGACCAGACCAATATGCAGTCAAAGATTATGTCCACTGCAAACCAGAGTGAGGAATGGCAAAAACCAGACAGAGCCCCACCAAACAGAGTGAAGAACAGCTCAGGAAAGCAAGCATCTATTTTATTATTAATTCTTCTTAACCAAACCTGTACACATACATGTAAAAGGGATTCTCAGAGAGAATAACTCACTCTCAATTGGGGACAGTAGATATTAAGCAGTAAAGTCACAGTACTTGGACAGTTAAGATTCATGGCTTCATTGCTATGTTAGGCAGGTCGAGCTTCTGATTAAATCCCTGCTTCCTGGTCTTACAACAGGATATTCTTACTTCCATTTGCACAACACAAATCAGTCTGATAGTTCAGACCTTGAAAGCAAACAATGTGATAAGGGGATGTGAAACAGGAGGGGTCTCAGAAGATCCATGAAACTCCAAATGGCTCAGGAGTGTTGGGGAGGTGAGACAGAAAGTCTCTAGCATAGAAGGATGTCTCTGTAAAGACCATAAATTCCCAAATATTTCAGAAGAAGCCTGCTTGGTTTGTGCTTTTATTGCCCTCAAGATTTTTTTTTTACTTGCACATCCCACCAGGTCCACTCTCTGTTACCACAAAGCATTTTAGGCCAGGCTCTCCTACAGCAACTCTGGAAAATAAGGGAGTTCTAACAAAACCAAATGGTTATTTAAGGAATTAATTGTGATTTGGGGTTTTCATAACCCTATCTTTGCTTTATTATGGTCAGACTGAAAAAATGTAAGCTTCAAAGCCTAAGAGAGGATGAGTGTATACTTTGAGAGGTAACTGAACAAACAAGAGGAACTCTGGCCACAGAGGACATTTATTGAAACTAAGTAACTAGCCTTCCTCTAATAGCTTTCTCATGCCCACGTGGGTTTGGCTAGATTATAATGAGGACAGCCCATGTGGGTGTGCTGAGCCAATTGAAGACTCAGCATGGCTAAGAACCACCCCTCCCCTTCCTGTGGAAAAGTCAGTTAGACAGAGTTTAGATTAAGTTAGGGGGAGTTAGATAAAGTTAAAAGACGGAGAGGGTTCTGAGGGAAATGGGGAAGGAAGGCAGTCATTTAGAGGAGCTGCTGGTGTTTGACCTTTTGACAAAAACAGAAGAGACTGCACAGCTAATTCTCCTTAAAGCTGCAGATTTCGGGTGTTGGCGAGTTTGTTTTTGAGGCAAAGCTAGCTCTTTGGAGCTAGCTGGGCTGGAGGCAGGTTTGGGGTGCCTGGGGCCTTTTTACCCCAGAGATTTATACATTGTTTCTAGTTCTATTAATTTCACTTGTGTTATTAAGATAGTGTTTTAAATTTGTTCCCATTAATAAACCTATTTTTATTTTTATTTTTTTTATGGGGCAATGGGGTTAAGTGACTTGCCCAAGGTCACACAGCTAGTAAGTGTCAAGTGTCTGAGGCCGGATTTGAACTCAGGAACTCCTGAATCCAGGGCTGGTGCTTTATCCACTGCGCCACCTAACCACCCCAATAAACCTATTTTTGAAAGAGGCTGTTTCTTTTCTTACCCAATAGTAAGGCGAGCCACCCAATTAACTCTTCCCATAATAAATTCGGCCCTTACAGTTAGTATAATTTTTCTAAATTTTTTCTTGTACAAGGGTCTTATCAAGGGTCCCAGAGCTAGTAAGTGTCTGAGGCAGGATTTGAACTTAGGTCTTCCCAAACCCAAGTTTAGTATTCTAGCTACTTACCCACCAATGACCTCTCTGAAACTTCTCATCCAGTGCAATTTTTGTCCATATCTTTCCATAAATTCTCCAGAGACTTTTTTCTTATTCTTTCAATTTTTTGTTTAGGTGAGTAGACAACTCAGGCTAGCCATCTGTGCACCATTCCTGGTGGGCCAGTCATTGTTTGCTACATGCTACTCCCTGCCCATGCCCATTGTGTACTTCGCCTTTGCTCTTGGTCATGTGCAGTTTAGTTTTTTTGACATTGTGGTGTTTCATGATTTGTAGCCGTGAACCATTGAAAGAAAGGAGAATAGCTATTAATTATGGTGTTAAAAGATGGGCTTTTGTAGTGATGAGCATCTGAGGATCATTGATCATCCTGCCTCTGACACTTACTACCTGTGTGGCCCTTGGGCAAATCACAACCTCTCTGGGCTTCCATTACCCTTTTTAAAATTTTTTGGTGGGGTAATGAGGCAAGTGACTTACCCAGAGTCACACAGCTAGTAAGTGTCAAGTGTCTGAGGTCAGATTTGAACTCAGCTCCTCCTGAATCCAGGGCTGGTGCTTTATCCACTGTGCCACCTAGCTGCCCCCTATTTCCTTTTTTATAAAATTTATAAAATTGGGCTTGGGCCCAATGGCTTATTTTTTAAAAAACTTTTATTTTTTGCAGGGCATTGAAGGTTGACTTGCTCAGGGTCAGATAGCTAGTGTCAAGTGTCTGAGGTTGGATTTGAACTCAGGTCCTCCTGAATCCAAGGCCGGTGCTTTATCCCTGGCGCCACCTAGTCGATCCTCTAATCTATGATTTTGGGAAGGCATCATGCACACTGGTGATGTACCAAGGCTATACATTCATAGTGTTTCACATGGAAATTACCTTTTATGCTGGAATTTTAACCAAATGCAATGTCTTTTTGGAGGCAGTGTAGAACAGTACTTGAAGTTTTGCAGTAAGCAGGAATATATCTAGCCCTTACTTCACACATCTTCACTTACATACTTCCGTTCTCCAAAGTGAATAGATGTAACTAATAAATAGGTGTAAATCCTTTGGGAAATGCCAAAAGAGTAGGAAGAGTGACATATCACCATATGCAGTCATAGAAACAAGAAAATATTTGAGTGGGTTTGGGAAACTTTTTTTCTTCTTCCATATTTCAAGAGTTTTGTTCTGTCTGGTCTCACTGGAGAGGAATGATTTCTGTCTGCCTGAAATGGTCTAATGTTTCATGATGATTTGTCCTAGCAGTGGATTTACTAAAAACCCCTCCTCCATGGGCTGTTAAAGGTTACTCTCTTCTCCCCTGTGACCTTCATTTGCCACTGTGCCTGAGGGTGTGAGTGGGGATGGAGTCACTATCCTGGATAGAAAATTCTTTTTATTTCATAAATTTGTTCTATTGGCATGAAAAATTAGAATACCAGAGAGTAAATTGCAGAGCTAAAAGCAATCCATCAAAATGGTTTGAGATAATGGAGCACATCTTTAAAGTTTAATCATTTCTCAGGATAATTTTTACATTATGAAAATTGATTAGGAGGAATTGATTGGTGCAAATGTTTGACTTTGGGAAATGCCATCTAAGACTGATGGAACTTCTTGGACATAGCACAAATTCTTTTAATTTTGTAGCCTCAGTTTCCCCATCTTCACAATGTATTTTTTTCTGCTCATGGAGCATCACAGAACATTTTGTAGGCATTAGCAGGTTAAGATTGGTCACCAAAAATTAAAAAACTGGACTCAGATGGCCCAGCCTCACTTAAATCCAATTCATTGCAAGTCATGACATCACCTCTCTGATGTCATGGTTCTCTTCCACAATGGACAAACAACAAGAAGTAATTCCTATATGAATGAAGGAAATTAGCATTTATTAAGTACTTGCTATATGACAGGAACTTTGTTAAGTGCTTTACAAATATCTCATTTGATCCTCATAACAACCCTGGGATGTGGGCACTATATGCCTGGCACAGAATTAACTTGGTATGTGGTTTCCCATTCTTAGGTGTCCGGTATCTTGTGGTAGCAGTTGTTCCATCCTTACATGACTAGGGATCAGTGGGTAGGCATTTTTGGTCAGTCAGGGAATCTCTGCTAAGGAGAGAAGGCTTGGGGAAGGAGGCTGTAGGTCCTTGTACTATCTTTTAGGATGACCCTCATATTTTCCCTACATACTCTTATTCTACCCTTATTCCTCCCCTCTCCTTCTCTCCCCTTATCTCCTCTCTTCTGTCAGTCTTTCCCCGAAATTTCATTGTGTACAAACCGGGTGGTCACGTTAAGAACATCTTCCATTCGGATTCACTTTCAGCAGATGAAATGTTAATTTTTAAATTTATTGTTGTCATTTCTTGCCTTTTGGAGACCACACACTGAAGTCATTAGAAATCATAGGATGAGAAATGTGTGGTGACATGGTTAGAACACTGGAGTCCCAAAACCCAGGATCAGGGTCTAGTCCTCTTCCTTTTCCTCACACTCACTCTAGCACCTCACCACCTCACCTGAAGATTAGGATTTGGCTCTTACTTTGGCCTTCAAGCAATTTTCAAACCATTTTCAGATTTTCAAATCATTTGCAATTTTTGCAAAATTTTCCTTCAGCCTTAAAAAACAACTAAAACTCCAAACAAAACTGGCCCCATTATAAGTTTTATGTAATTCCTATTGCCTTCAGTGATTGAGAACCTGGTTTGTTTGGAATAATTACTCAATTTTTCTTTGGCTGACAAGAGACATTCATTTCCTCATATTTTCCTTACGTTCTGATGAAAAATTGAAACACTCAAACATCACTTTTTTGTGGCATAAAACAGCAAGAATAATTCTAGTATTTTTAATACTCAACGGTCAAAATTTATTATTTGCTAGCCAGAAATTCTATTTTAGAGGTTCACTCAAAATTGGAATTTAAAAAGAAATAATGTCGTTGACTGACCTAGATTCAACAGTAAATAGGCAGACTATGCCCATTCAGGGAAACATGAAGAGGCAGAGAGTAAACCTAACCTGTTTCAGGAGATTGATACTTTGAAGGATGTGACAGAAAAGAGATGGGGAAAAAAGAACAACTTAAAACATAGCTAAGTACTGGCTAAGAGTCTCTGCTATAGACTGGGCTGTTAAGCAGTACTCATGTGCCCAGGAATAAGAATCTATAAGTATCATAAAGAGAGAGGTCACCAAATAAACACCATGGAAGAAGATACAGGAGTGGTGACTGGTACATCTCAAGAGAGGTACTAAGGCGCTTGTTTGTCAACTTGAAGTTAATAATAGAATGTGGTTTATTTCCTACTCCTAGTTATTCATGTGTACATTAATGGTACCATCTGAAGGAAACTCAAGTGATTTTTAGGGATTATGGAATTCTGAGCAAGAAATTGAAGACTAAGGGTGTTTCTATCCTTTCTCTCTGCTGATTGGAAGTGGGAGAATGCCAGAGAGGGAGATGGAGAGGGAGAGGGAAAGTCAGGGGCAGGCAGATTTAGGGATTAAGTAGCTAATTAAGAAGATAGTGTATTTTTTTTGTGGATTCTAAATGTTATAGAGTTTATTTTTTTTCAAAAAAGCATTTGTTTATTATGAATCATAGATTTAAAAATGGAAAATATCTACTCCCTCATTTTACAGATGGAAAAATGGGGTCCAGAGTTTATTATTTCAGAGATGTTAAGGTCATCCCACAATGTGTCCTGCAAAACTCCTGAGTATAGCCTGAACAAGATTAAAACATAATTAGGAAATGTTTCACAAAATAAATGAAAATACAATACAAAATACATAATGTTAATTTTTGATTAATATTAATTTATGATTATCTAAGTCATTATGTGGCCTGCAGGGATCCAATTTTATTTGAGTTTGTTTCATTTGTAGATGATGGGATATTGGCATGTGTAGGGTACTTACCCTTTCATATGTGGACATTTTGATTGGGCAGAAAACCCAACCAAATATTAACATATAGCATATTAGTATTAGTATAAGGATCACTAAGGAAATCAGACAGAGGAAACGTCTTTCAGATAAAGATGTTGAGAAGAGACAGAATATTCTGAAGACCTGGGAGAAAACTGCCTCTCATATAGATATATTGAGAAGATCTCTTTAAAGGCAGAGCACTGATTGAGGTAAAGATGACTGCAGTGTATTGTGGTCTCTCTGTTCTTTCCTGGTATCTCCTCTTTCTCCTAGTGCCTCCTCAGAGATTGCCTCCAATTTACCCTGTATGTGCATCATTATCTTATGTTGCTTCCCCATTAGAATGTGAGTTCCTTGAGGACAGATTCTGTTTTCTTCCCTTTTGTTCTATCCTCAGTGCTTAGGGTACAATGTCTGGCAATAGCAAATCAATTCAACTGAAGCCAAAAAACCCATTTATTAAACACTTACTATATTCTAGGCATATTGTGAATAATTGCTTAATAAAAGCTTATTAACTTGCCTTGATCTTGGGATAAGCCTTTTGTTCCAAAATAAGAAATAAAAAGTGCAAATACCCCAGAGAGAGATAACAAATGATCTTAAATATACACTCAAGTATATATGATTCAGAAATCTTCAAGTTTAGTGGGTAGGCTAGGACAATGAATATTATAAATATCAAAACAAAAATCATAATAACTGATTTCCTCATAAGCATCGTTTGCAATGCATTTTACATACACTATCAGTGAAGAAACGGTGAGTATAGGGATGAATTGGCAGCTCAAAGCTGGGAGAATTACATAAAAGGAAGTCTGAAGGCATCTAAGAGGAACTGTAGAGCTTGGGAATTTCTGAGGGCCTCTATCTAATCTAGGTGAGGAGCAAATATCCCATGTTATCAGTGGGAAAACCCTTTAAAGTTTTAGAAATGATCAGAGACTTCAGCTCAACTCCAGAGGTGTTCAGACTCATGGAGAAAAGAGATTTGTTCAATGATCTCATCTTAAAAGAGATCTTACTAAGGACACAGAGAGCTTGTAAGAAATGTTGCTCCAGGTACCCTTCAGTGCTAAAGGGCCCAACCAGGAAATCCTAACAGTCTTTCTCGGATTATAGGCACTTCAATAGAGGATGAAACGGGCTACTTCTGTACATCTTAATTTTCTCTGGGGATCATGTTCTTTAAAAAGAAAAGCAAATGATGAAAAATGCTAATCACATCCAGAGAAAGAATTGATGGAGTCTGAATGCAGACAGAGGCGTACTTCTTTAAACTTTATTTTTGTGTTTTTTTTCCTGTGTTCTCTTTTGCAACATGACTAATATAGAAATATGTGTTGTATGACTCCATGCATATAATCATTATCAAAGCCAGGGAAGGCCAAATCCCCTGAGTCACCTGGTCACAGGAAGGTCTGAGGTAGTGCCACAAGCCCTTTTTTCCATCTTTGTGAAGTTTGAATATTAATTAGCCACCATAAAGCATTATTTCTTACTCAGCATGAATTGCACACTAGCCTCCCTGCTCCATGCATCCTAATGTCTGGTCTTGCTTGACCCAGATAGGGATCCTACAAAATCCACTGGACCTTTTTCAGTTTTGGCATCACTTTCCACCTTGTGCTTAAGTGGACCTGGCCTGTTTCCATCTTCCCTTACTACCTTTCATATTGTGAGTATTTCCTAATGATGATGATGATGATAATGATAGCAGATAGTATTTATATATGCTTTGTAGTATGGAAAGCCCTCTACAAATATTATCTTGTTTTATCTTTACAGTAATCCTAGGGGGTAAGTATTTTTGTTGTCCCCATTTTACAGAAAAGGAAACCGAGATATCCATTATGTCATCGATTTCTCTCTGCTAGCACCTTTCTTTTTTTTTTTTTTTTTTTTGCAGGGCAATGGGGGTTAAGTGACTTGCCCAGGGTCACACAGCTAGTAAGTGTCAAGTGTCTGAGGCCGGATTTGAACCCGGGTACTCCTGAATCCAAGGCTGGTGCTTTATCCACTGCGCCACCTAGCTGCCCCTGCTAGCACCTTTCTTGTGCTGTATTCTCTCTTGCAGTACTCCCTGTCTTTGTACTGTACCCTGGAGTCCTGAACCTCACTCAGATGACATTACTATAAATGCACATCTCAGGATGTGAACACCTAGCCCAGACTTTCAAGATTGGGCAATAGAACTTTGAAATCATAGAATTAGAGCTTGAAAGGACTTTTAAGATAACAGAGTCCATTTTGGCAGATGAGGAAATTTTGGCCCAGGGATGTGGAATGACTTAGTCACAGAGCCAGCATTCAAAGTGGCAGAGCTGAGTGAGATTCAAACCAAGTCTTCTAATTCCAAACCCACTGTTCTTTCAACTGCAGCAATTTGTCTGTTCACTTAACTCTTCTCCCTTTGGAAAGGATTTAAAGTTAATTTAATAAAAGGCAATAATTATAGGTGGATATGAAAAAAAATGCTGTCAAAAAGATTTTATTTCCTTTTACCCTACAGTTGTCTTTTTATTAAAAAAGTGAAAGACAAAGTAAGCTAATGCCTTCAACCTTCCAAATGTGCTTAAAGATATGAATGTAGGGAGATTCCTTCCCCTAATGACTTTTCCCCCCTCCCCAGCACTTTGTTCTTTAGCACTCTAATGTACTTATCATGTATAGTTATTTATATTTGTGCCTTCTTGCTCTAACTATACATTCTATTAAGGAGGAGATCAGATTGTGTTATGAAACTTTCTGTCTTCCCCTATTTTCCCCAGAAACCTTTGTACTGAGTAGGCAAATGGCTTTGTTAAATGGTTTTGTGAAATTATCAAGTGATGATGAATTATAATGGCTTTTATGCAAATTAAAAATGCCTTGAAGCTTCTCCTCCACAACATTTCAAGGTTTTAAACCCCTCCCCCCCCTGCAATTAGCAGGTTTTTGAGAACAGGAACCTTGTTTTAGAGTCCATTTAGCTCCCTCAGCTTAACACATGCTTTGCTCCCAAATAACTGCTCAACAAATATTTGATGTGATTAAAAATTCTTAGTTTTTTACTAAGAGGAAGGTGGTTTATTATCTATTTTTTGCTTAGGTTCAAACTACATAGCTTTCTGGTCCCCCCAGTACACCTATTTCATTTTTGTGAAAATTTTTATTTCTCTTCCAAAATAGATATATTTTTGACTTGTGGAAAGTAGGTGGAATTTTTACAGTCCGTTCCAGGAGGTATATTGCTTATTAACCACTGATAACTTCTCTAGTGTCTCAGTGCTGATTTCTTCAGGGTACTTCTGGGAAATATCTTCATTCTAAATCCATTTAGCAAGAAATTCCACTCAGAGGCACATGGGTAGCTTTTCTCCAGTTTGATGCTTAGCAGACACATTCTTCCCTCACCCACATTTTTGTATCACTCTGCATATTTGCTGCACAACCATTTGTAATTTCATATGTGGGAAATTATCAAAATATATCATTTAATAGTTATTATTATTTAAAAAGAGGTAGAATTTAACCTTTTAATATAAACAAGTAATCATGTAAAAGTAGATGTCCATTTAATGTTTCAATATTCTAGACTGCATTTGTTACTGAAAGGCATCTTAAAACCCAAGATGTTGGCCACTTATACCCCAGTTTTCTAAAAATGCCTATTGTATTTAAAGAGTCCATTGCAACCATAACATATCTCCTGGATGCCATTTTAGAAAGTGTGGGGCAAAATCAACCACTAGTTACTGTCCTATCATCAGGTCCTCCCTTGAGACACATGGTAACTTTGGAAAAATTTAATTTTATGGTTAAAAATGTTAACAGCATCCCTCTGGTATAAAAGCAATGTTCTCATCTCTTTGGATTTTATTAAAATGTGGCCATGCTTGAGACAGGTGACCTTGGGAAAGTCTTCAAGTTTTATGAATCTAAGGGCTCAATATGACAGATGTGAAGACTAGGTACTACTCCTTGGCTGAGAATAAATAGTTAAATATTTAATGGGGCACATCTTTTAAAGCTTTGGAAGACTTCATAAGTGGAAGTACTCAAAAATATTTGTGTAAGTAGATAAATGAAGGCAAAGGTAGTTCATGATGTCTTTTTTGCTGACTTATTTGTGACCACTGCTTGCTTTAAAATTGATCTGAGTGTCATAATTGATGTGCCTGGAAGCTGTTAATAAAGTTAGTGAACCAGAATCATTTACAAACTATCTATGTGCCATTCCAGGAAGCCTTTACACGCACTACGTTCCCACCTCCCCCATTAAGATATGAAAGGAACATACATCCTTTAGGACTCTTGAGTTGTAGCTTTGGGTGGATGGAGATCCACAGAGTACCTTGAGCATCTTGAAGGTGAGGTAACCTTGTCTAGGGAAGTCACCATGGGAGCTAGAATATTTCATCTGAAGAATTTTTATTTCCCCTTCTACCTTTTAGAATCCATAGCTTTCAAGATTCAACTCAGGTGTTTCTCTTACCAGATTATCCTAATTGCTAGTGCCTTCTTTCCACCTTAAATGATCTTCTGAAAAACAAAAACAAAAAAACCCTATCTTCCATTTACTCATCTATTTAAATGTTGTATTACTCCTCTTCCTTAGAATAAGGGCTGGGGCTATTTTTTATTTTGTCTTTAGATTCCCAGCACCTGCTATAATACTTCTCCCATACTAGGCCCTTAGTAATCACTTTTGGTCTGGGTATGGTGGCATGGGTCTGTAATTCTTGTTTTGGGGGAGGCTGAGGCTAGTTGATTACTTGAGCTCAGGTGTTCTGACATGCACCTGGGCTAAAATGAATCATGTATGGGACAGCACAGTGGCTAGGACACAGAAAAGCCTGATTTCAAATCTGCCCTCAGACTCACTGTGTGACCTTGGGCAAGTCACTTTACCCTATTTGCCTCAGTTTCTTCATCTGTAAAATGAGTTGGAGAAGGAAATGGCAAACCACTCCAGTATCTTTGCCAAGAAAACCCCAAATGAGGTCGCCAAGAGTTGGCCGTAATTGAATGATCTACACTAAGACTAGCACAAATATGGGGAGGGGGCAGCAGGGTGGTAGACCACCAGGCTGCCCAAGGAGGTGCAAACTGTTCCAAGTCAGAAATGAAGCAAGTCGATGCTTCTGTGCTAATCAGTGGTTGAGTCAGGCCCATGACATGGCACTACATTTTCAAGCTGAGCAAGATGGGAAGACCTAGTCTCAAAGTTGGTAGAATTAAATTGGAAAAGGAAAGGGCTTTAAACTTGTCAAATTATTAGGAAAAGATTTTTCAGGGTGGTTGATGCAATGGTGAACACAATTGTAACTTCTACCCTTAGATGTAGAGTTCTATTAATTCTTCCGCTATCTAATTCAGCCATTGTAGGAAGGTGATCACTGGGTTGGGAATGAGTAGATCTAGGTTTTAATCCTGACCTTCCTATAAACCACCTAAGAGAGTTGTATCAGTTGGTCTCTTACTGTTACCTCCAGCTTTAATCTTTTCTGGTTCTATGATTCTCAGAAACTTGCTGCCTGGAAGTCCATTCATTTATCCAGCAAAGGTTCATTGAGCCACACTGGACTAATCATGTTGTGGGGAATGTGAGTGAATCCAGCAAGCATTTATGAAGCTCCTACTATGTGAAAGGCCCTAGGGATATGAAGACAAAATGACAAACAATCCCTTAAGGGGTTTACATTCTACTGGAGGAATCCAACATGAGATTATTTGAGGGGAGAGAGAACAATAACAGCTTGGGCTATCATTGAAGACTTCCCAATGGATATGTGGTTCCAGAACTAAAGAGATTTATTATGATTATACACATTTTCTAAGCTAGATTTGATGGCAACATGAGAAAAAAAATAGGAGAAGGCAAATATAGTGTATGAGAACAGTAATGCTTGGTGCCTGGGAATTTTTTTTTTTTTTTGGTGGGGCAATGGGGGTTAAGTGACTTGCCCAGGGTCACACAGCTAGTAAGTATCAAGTATCTGAGGCCGGATTTGAACTCAGGTACTCCTGAATCCAGGGCTGGTGCTTTATCCACTGCACCACCTAGCCACCCCCATGGGAATTTTTATTAATTATTTGAATGTCTCGTTCCACATTGCTAGGCTCCTGAGTAAAGGCGCCCTTTGGATCCAAAGTGTCCCTTTTCATGCCATTCCCTACCTCAACAAAGACTTACTTCTTTGGAATCATCCAAAAGTTTCACCACTGGTCTAAGGTTTTTTGACATCTAAGCTACCACAGTGCAAACTGTCAACATCTCTACTTCCCTTCTCAGAGATCTTTATTGGTCTGCCAAGTGTTTTGAAATGTTTACCCAATCTTTTCCCTTTTTGAATCACTTTTATTTCTATTTTAAATTGATTATTTATTTTAAACATGCTTTTCTTTTTAAATTTTGAGTTCCAAATTCTCTCCATCCCATCCTTTCCCTACCCACTGAGAAGGCCAGCAAAATTATATGAATTATACATTTGAGGTAATGTAAAACATTTCCATATTAGCCATATCACAAAAAAGCAAAAAAAAAAGAGAAAATTATTAATTAATTATTACTTCAACTTGCATTCAGACTTCGTCAGTTCTCTCTCTGGAGGTGGATAGAAGTTTTTCATCTTGAGTCTTTTGGAATTATCTTGGATCATTGTATTAGAGTAGCCAAGTCTTTCACAGTTGATCATTATTATGACATTGCTGCTATTATTCAAACTGATATCCTGGTTTTTCTCACTTTACTTTGCATGAATTCATATAGGTCTTGAGATACATATATATCTATTTATACACACACATATATATGCATAAATATATACATATCTATATATACACACATACATATATATAATATAACATATATTTTTTCTGAAACCACTCTGCTCATCATTTCTTATACTATGATAGTACTCTATCACAATCATATGCCACAACTTGTTCGGGTATTCTCCAATTGATGAGCATCCCCCTCAATTTTTTTTTTAAAGTGAGGCAACTGGGGTTAAGTGACTTGCCCAGGGTCACACAGCTAGTAAGTGTTAAGTGTCTGAGGCCAGATTTGAACTCAGGTACTCCTGACTCCAGGGCCGGTGCTCTATCCACTGTGCCACCTAGCTGCCCTCAATTTTTAATTCTCTACCACCATAAAAAGAGCTGCTATAAATGTTTTTATACATATGGGTCGGGGCGACTAGGTGGCGCAGTGGATAAAGCACAGGCCCTGGATTCAGGAGTACCTGAGTTCAAATCCGGCCTCAGACACTTAACACTTACTAGCTGTATGACCCTGGGCAAGTCACTTAACCCCAATTGTCTCACTAAAAAAAAAAAAAGTGACCCTATACATATGGGTCCTTTTTCTTTTCCTTTGATCTCTGGGGTATGGACCTAATAGTGGTATTGCTAGGTTAAAGGGTATGCACAGTTGAAAGAGATGAGGACTTTATTGGAGAAATTTGATCTTAAAATTTTTTTTGATATTAGTTCATTATCTATGATACCTTTCCACAAAATATAGTTACCCTGAGTATCTCTTTTAATTAGGTCTATTTTTGCTTTTGCTTTGTCTGAGATCATGATTGCTATTCATGCCTTTTTTACTTTAGTTGAATGATAATAGATTCTCCAGCTCTTTAACTTTTTATGTGTCTTTCTGTTTTAAGTGTGTCTCTCTCTCTATCCTGTCCCTCTGCAGAAAGTCTATTTTGCTTCTGGTCACTGCTTTCCTTAATCTATCTTCTCTTTTATCACCTTCTTCATGTATCTTATCCTCTTCCCTTTCTATTTCCCTATTGTTCAAGATAAGATTTCTATACCCAAGTGAATCTATCTATCTATCTATCTATCTATCTATCTATCTATCTATCTATCTATCTATCTATCTATCTATCTATCATCTATCTATCATCTTCCCTCTGAACCAATTTCAATGAGAGTAAGGTTCAATAATTGACTACCACCCCAATTTTCCCTTCCAGTATCAAATCTCTTCCTTACATGCTTCTTTTTATGAGAAAATTTCCCCCATTCTACCTCTCTATTCCCCATTCTCTTAGTGCATCCCTCTTTCTTACCCCTACTTTCTTTTTTGGGAGATAATCCCAACATAATCAACTCACATTTATGTCCTCTGTCTATGTGGACTCATTCCCCCCACTTATTTAGAATTTTTATTTCCCCCCCAATTACACGTAAAAACAGTTTTGAACATCTGTTTTTAAAACTTTGTGTTCCAAATTCTCTTCCTTCCTCCTGACCCCCCCCCCTTAAGAACTCAAGCAATTCAGTATAAGTTATACATGTGTAGTCATGCAAAACATTTCCATATTAGTCAGGTTGTGAAAGAAAACAGAAAAAAAAACTTAAGAAAAAGAAACTAAAAAAATTATGCTTCAATCTGTATTCAAACACCATCAGTTCTTTCTCTAGAGATGGACTACATTTTTCATAAGTCCTTCAGAGTTGTCTTGGATCATTGTGTTGCTGAGAATAGCTAAGTCATTCACAGCTGATCATCTTACAATATTGCTGTTACTTTGTATATGGTACATTTCAATTTGCATTAGCTCATGTAAATCTGAGTTTTTCTGAGAGCATTCTGCTCATCATTTCTTATAGCACAATAGTGTTCCATCATAATCTCATCCCACAATTTGTTCAGTCATTCCCCAATTGATAGACATCTCCCCAATTTCAAATTATTTGCACCAGAAAAGGGCTGCTATAAATATTTTTGTACATATAGGTTCTTTAACTTTTTGTTTTCTATCTGTTTTTGGATAGCAACCTAATAGTGGTATTACTAGGTCAAAGAGTATGTGTGACTATACTTTGGCTATAGTTCCAAATTTCTCTACAGAATGTTTGAATCAGTTTACAACACCACCAACAGGGCATTAATGCCTCATTTTCCCCATATCCCCTACAACATTTGTCATTTTCCTCTGCTATCCTATTATCCAAACTAATAGGTATGAGGTAGTACCCCAGTATTGTTTTGACTTACATATTTTTTTTCTTTTTTTTTTAGTGAGGCAATTGGGGTTAAGTGACTTGCCCAGGGTCACACAGCTAGTAAGTGTCAAGTATCTGAGGCTGGATTTGAACTCAGGTACTCCTGACTCCAGGGCCGGTGCTCTATCCACTGTGCCACCTAGCTGCCCCTCCTTTAATTAAAAAAAAAAACTTATTTATTTATTTATTCAGCGATTTATTTATTTATTTGTTTAGTGGGGCAATGAGGGTTAAGTGACTTGCCCAGGGTCACACAGCTAGTAAGTGTCAAGTGTCTGAGGCCGGATTTGATCCTCCTCAATCCAGGGCTGGTGCTTTATCCACTGCACCACCTAGCTGCCCCCAACATTTTTTTTCCTTTGGCTATAGATAGCTTTGATTATTTCATCTGCAAACTCTTCATATCTTTTGATTATTTGTCAGTTGGGGAATGGCTCTTATTTTAATAAATTTGACCTAGTGAGAAATGAGGCCTTTGTCAGACAAACTTGCTTCAAAATTTTTTCACGGTTACTATTGCTAACTGTATTTCCCTCTATCCTATTCCCTCCCTATGACATTAACTCTATTATCTATCTCCTTTCACCTTGTCCCTCCTCAAAAGTGTTTTTCTTCTGACTTCCCCCTCCCCTAATCTGCCCTCCCTTCTATCACCCTCCTATTTTCCTGCAGGGTAAAATAGATTACTATACCCAATTGAGTATGTATGTTATTCTCTCTTTGAGCCAATTCTAATGAGAGTAAGGTTCACTCACTCCCCAGCACCTCCCCCATCTTCTACCTCCCACCCCCACTGTATGAACTTTTTCTTGCTTCTTTTATGTGGGATACTTTACCCCATTCCACCTCTCTCTTTTCCTTTCTCTCAGTGCATTCCTCTCTTACCTCTTAATTTTATTTTTAAAAAAATATCATCCCTTCATATTCAACTCACACCTTTGCCCTCTGTCTAAATATACTCCACTTAGTTGCCCTAATAATGAGAAAGTTCTTATGAGTTACAAATATCATCTTCCCATGTAGGAATGTAAATGGTTTAACCTTTTAATATCCCTTATTATTTCTTTTTCCTGTTTACCTTTTTTTGTTTCTCCAGAGTCTTGTATTTGAAAGTCAAATTTTCTGTTCAGCTCAGGTATTTTCATCAGGAATGACTGAAAATCCTCTCTTTCATTGAATGCCCATTTCCCCCCCGAAGGATTATACTGTTTTGATGGGTAGGTGATTCTTGGTTGTAATTTCAGTGCCTTTGCCCTCTAGAATATCATATTCCAAGCCCTCCAATCCTTTAATGTAGAAGCTGCTAGATTTTATGTTATACTGATTGTGGCTCCATAATACTTGAATTGTTTCTTTCAGGTTACTTGCAATATTTTCTCCTTGACATAGGAGTTCTGGAATTTGCCTATAATATTCCTGGAAGTTTTCCTTTTGGGATCTCTTTCAGGAGGTGATTGTTAGATTCTTTCAATTTCTATTTTACCTTCTGGTTCTAGAATATCAGGGCAATTGTCCCTGATAGTTTCTTGGAAGATAATGTCTAGGCTTTTTTTTTTTTTTTTGATCAGGGCTTTCTGGTACTCTAATAATTTTCAAGTTATCTCTCCTGGATCTATTTTCCAAGTCAGTTGTTTTTCCAATGAGATATTTCACATTGCCTTCTATTCTTTTATTCTTTTGGGTTTGCTTTATTGTTTCTTGATTTCTCATAAAGTCGTTAGCTTCCATTTGTTCAATCTTAATTCTTAGGCAATAATTTTCTTCAGAGAGCTTTTACAACTCCTTTTCCATTTGGCCAGTTTAGCTTTTCAAGGCATTTTTTTCCTCATTGGCTTTTTTTTTTTTACCTCTTTTTACCATTTGGCCTAGTCTGTTTTTTAAGGTTTTATTTTTTTCAGCATTTTTTTGTGTTTCTTTTATCAAACTGTTGACTTTTTTCATGATTTTCTTGCATCACTCTCATTTCTCTTTCTATTTTTTCCTCTACCTCTCTTACTTTATTTTCACAGTTCTTTTTCGAGCCCTTCTCTGGCCCAAGACCAATTCATATTTTTCTTGGAAGCTTTGGATGTAGAAACTTTGACTTTGTTATCTTCTTCTGAGGGTGTATTTTGATCTTCCTAATCACCATAGAAACTTTCTATGATCAGCATTTTTTTCTGTTTGCTCATTTCCCCAGCTATTTCTTGACTTTTAACTCTTTGTTAAAGTGGGGGCACTGCTTCCAGGGTGAAGGACACACTGTCCCAAGCTTTAGGAGTTTTGTGTAGCTGTTTTCAGAGATACTTCTAGTAATTTGTAAGTTTTTAGTTCTTCCACAATTGTATGATTTAAGGAGAGGTATGTTTAGTGTTCTCCTGGACTGTGCTCTGGTCTGCAAGCAATGGTGGGCATGCTTTTATGCCCTGGAACTATGAGCAGAGTCCCCCTCCACTGTGGCCAAAAGCTCCAGGGTGCTTGTGCTCCTCCCCAACCTGGCACCAGCACCTAAGACTGTAACCTGGATCTGAGTATGGGCAAAACAACAGGGTCCTGCTTCAGTGCTGGTAAAGAGGATCCCTATAATCTCCTTCTGGTCAGTTGTTCAACCCACTTACCATCTGTGGGCTGAGTTCCAGAAGCAGTTGCTGCTGCTGCTGATTCAGAAGCTTCCAAAGCCTGCTCCTGGTTTTCTGTGGCTGTGGCTGGGTCTACCCTGGCATGGCCTGAGTTGGACTGTTCTCCTCTCTCAGCTTGGTACAACAGATCTTTCTTGCAGACCTTTTAAGTTGTCTTTGGCTGGAAAATGATTTCACCCTGTCTTTTTGTGGGTTCTGCTGCTCCAGGAATTGTCTTATGGCATTATTTGAACATATTTGGAGGGGTCTTGAAAGCTCATGCAAGTTACTGCCTTTCCTCTGCCATTTGTAGACTCCTTTTAACTGTCCTAATAATGATAAAGTTCTTAGGAGTTACATGTATCATCTTCCCATATAGGAATATAAACAGTCTAACTTTATTGAGTTTCTTAAGATTATTTTTTCATGTTTTCCTTTTTATGCTTCTCTTGAGTCTTGTGTTGGAATGTCAAATTTCCTATTCAGCTCTGGTCTTTTTTTTTTTTTAAATCAGGAATGCTTGAAAGTTTTTTATTTCATTAAATACCCATTTCCTCCTCTGAAGGATTATACTCATTTTTGCTACATAGGTTATTCTTGGTTGTAATCCTAGTCTCTTTGGCCTTCTGGAATATCATATTCCAAGCCCTCCAGTCCTTTAATGTGGAAGCTGCTAAATCTTGTGTGATCCTGATTGTTGTTCCACCATATTTGAATTGTTTCTTTCTGGATGTTTGCAGAATTTGCTCGTTTTGGAATCTTTTTAAGGAAATGGATTCTTTCAATTTCTATTTTATGTTCTGGATTTAAGATATTGGGACAGTTTTCTTTTATAATTTCTTGAAATATGATATCTAGGCTCTTTTTTTGATCATGGATTTCAAGTACTCTAATAATTCTTAAATTATCTCTCTTCATTCAGTTTTCTTTTCTGATGAGATATTTCACATTTTCTTGTATTCTTTCATTCATTTGAATTTGTTTCTTGATGTATCATGGAATCACTAGCTTCCACTTGCCCAGTTCTAATTTTTAAGGAATTATTTTATTCAGTGAACTTTTATACCTCTTTTCTCATTTAGCCTATTATTTTTAAGGAGTTCTTTTCTTCAGTGAATTTTTGTATTTACTCTTCTATTTGGCCTATTATGCTTTTTAAGGAATTCTTTTCTTTGTTTATTTTTGGTGCCTCTTTTACCATTAGGCCAATTATGTTTTTCAGGTTTTATTTTTCTTTAGTATTTTTTGAGTCCCCACTGGTGTTAATTCTCTTTTCATAATTTTCTTTTATCACTTTAATTTATTTCCCAATTTTTCTTTTATCACTCATCTCTTTCTTTAATTCTTCCATGAATTCTTGTTGTTCTTTGGTCTAATTAGCACTTTTCTTTGAGGATTTGCTTGTATCTGTTTTCATATTATCTTCTTCTGAGTTTATCTTGGTCTTCTTCCCTGCCACCTCAATAGATTTTTTATGGTCAAGCTTTTTCCCCCTGTTTATCCATTTTTACAGCCTATTTTTTGACTTTGAACTTTATGTTAAAATTGAGCTCTGCTCACATGTTAGTGGGGGAATCTCTGTTCCAAGCTTCAAGATTTTCTGAACTGTTGTTTTCATAGGTAATGCTGGAGGGTCTGCAAGTTTTTGGTATTTTGAAGGTGATGTGATTCTGGGAGAGGTGCGGTCACTGCTCTCCTCATTTGTGCTCTGGCCTTTACCCAGAAAGGGCCCCTGCTTCCTTGTAGTCACAAAGTACTAACACTTTTCTTGTCCCTGGAACTGTGATCACATCTCCATATCTCCTGAAATTGTAAGTGCTAGCTTTCCTTTATGCCTTGGAACTATTACCAGGACCCCCATTCCCTTGTGCTCTCTACCTTGGAACAGTGACCAAGTACTGCCTATAAGTAATAGAGTGGCTAATCAGCACCAGCTGCACCCAGCTCCAGCAAAAGGTTTCCTGTAATCTCTTTATGATCATTTGTCCAACCCCCTTTCTGTCCCTGGTCTGAGAACTCCAGAAGCTGCTATTGCTGCCTCTGCTGTTGTGGCCATTTTTAAGTCCCCCTGCTGGTGCTGCTACCTCATGTGCTCTGGGCTGGCCCCCATCCCAGTGTCATGGACCTCTCTTGTCAACATTTTAAGTTGTCTTGGGCTAGAATAATGTCTCACTCTGACCTTTTGTTGGTTCTGCCACTCAATAATTCAATTTGAGGCATTATTTTATAGTTGTTTGGAGAGAATGTTGGGAGAGTTTGGCTGGGTTGCTGCCTCTTCTCTGCCATCTTCTTTAATCACTTTTAAAAGAATATCTGCATTTATACATTTGGGGAGAGCCACCTTCAGACATTTGAATGGGAAAACTTTTTTTATCCTCAGTATCTGAGGCCTGAGGTACTTGCAATGGATCTAAAAGAGCCCTTGGGTGAATGACTGTAAGAGCTCTTTGTGGAAACATGGATTGCTTTGTGCCTTATCCACAACAGCTGTGAGGATGTTTTAAAAGAATTAGCATTTGAAGTTGTTGGCAGGATAAGCGTAAACACTTCATCTGCAATGAGATGCTAATGAGCAGAAAGGAGGCCTGAGTCAGTAAATAAACAGTTTTTTTCTTGTATTAAATTTCCAACACAGAGGCTAATATGGAACCTAGACTGGTTTGTGTACCTTTAACAAAGTCCAGTGGGTCAAAGGGAAATAAGCTAGCCAATCATTAAGGAAATCTTACCTTCTCTGGCTAGTTCAAGGAACTGGTTAAGATTGGTAGTTTTGACAAGTACTTCTCATCAGAAATAGATGGATTGGTGAGGACAGTGTTAACTCTAGAAGACTGTTCAGTCTATTTGAGCTTGGCTTTTGCTTATAGTTAAGGGGTCAGTCCAGGGAAACCCACCCTAAACATCATCTAGTCCAGAATGTCAATGCTAAAGTTATCCTTTGTGCCAGGGTTGAATCATGTCCAGAAAATAATATAGAAGAAATTTTGTAATACCCATGAGAGCCTAGAGGGATAGCAGGCTGCTGCTTCTCAGATGTGTAAATAGAGCAGGTTGATGAAAAGCATTGTTTAATATAATGGTTCGCAAACTTCATGTAGCAATGCTTCTCATTAGAAAAAAATACAAGCTCTTCCACATTTTTCATAAAATATTTAAGGCAAATAATCTTCTTTGCTTACATAATATTTAAAAATACATAAGAATTTATTATAGTTGTATAAACATGAGTCTTGAAATTACAACAAAATATACACATATATTTACTCATAAAGTTCTTTATAATTTTAATATTTATAACATAATATAACAACCCAATAATATTATTAATGTGATGGTTGAGTTTGTTGCAAAAGTTTTCAAAACATGGAATCTTTAATGATATTGCCACTCTTAATTCTCTGTCAGCTAGTAATCAAAACTGATATTTTTATCTTCATAAGAAGTATAGCAGAAAACCTAGTTTTACACAAATGAAGTGATATAAATGATTGTGAAATATGTATTCTTTGCTCTATTAAGCAGAAGATTTAACAATAGCCAAAACAAAATAAGCTTTTTCATTTCAAGGACTTGTCCCACATACTATCACAAGACAAGTTTATTAGCCATTCTTGTTTAGATGGAGTGAGGTTAAATGTATCATATTTGTCCATGGTAAATTGGTTCCTATCCATTCATATTTAGAAATATCTAGATCTTTAAAATAGAATGAACATTGTTTCAACAGTCTGGTCAAGTAATAAATAAGCAGGTCTTTACTTTCTTGGTATATAGGAAGCTAATTCCATCCTTTATTATAGAATGAATAAACATTTCACATATTGAATCCCAGAGTAAAAACAAACCAAAAAAAAAAAACCAACCATGAATGTGTCTCTGAGGCTTTTGATTCCTTATTTGAGTGAATAACCCAAAGTCCTTCTCTAGGGACTCTCCAGATGATTGGTATATCTCTCATAAATGTGGACTGTCCATGTCTCTTGATTTCTACTTTAACCTTAAATCAGCTAGGAAGGAAGCCTTTCTTGGTCCCCCTTAATCTTGGTTCCTTTGCTATGATATTTTCTCTAGTTTATCCTCTATATATCTTATTTTGGGGCAGCTATTTTGGTGCAGTGGATAAAACTCCACACCTAGAGTCAGAAAAACTTAAGTTCAAATTTGGCCTCAGATACATACTAGCTGTGTGACCCTGGGCAAGCCACTTAACCTGTGTTTGCCTCAGTTTCCACACCTGTAAAGTGGGGGTAATAACAGCACCTACCTCCCAGTGTTGTTGTGAGGATTAAGTGAGGTAATTATTATAAATCACATAGCATAGTGCCCGACACATAGCAAGCACTATATAAATGTCAACTATTATTATTGTTATTGCACACAATTGTTTGTATGTTGTATCCCCTCATTAGATTATGAACTCCTTGAGGGCAACGACTGTTTTTGCTACTACGAGTAGGTGTTTAACAAATGCTTATTAACTGGACTGTTTCCCCCCAAAACTTCATAAAATATTCATTTGGACCTAGAGAGTCCCATAGCACCTGGTATAAATAAGATCCTCCTTATCTCCTTTATTAGCCAAACTTGAGCAAATCAGGAAACATTCTACTCTCATATTCTCGTCTCCCTCAACTAATTACTGCACAAAAACATTTTAAAGCATAGATCTGGGATTAGAGGTACTAGATAACAAATTTGTTCTCTACTATTCACCATCCTAGAACCCTTGCAAAGTAGGGAATGTCTCTAATGCATCAGAGATGGGATCTTTGCTATACAACAAAGGAAAGCTGGCATGCCATCATTGGAGTTACCCAATGGCCATCCTAATTCAGACATGGTTTTGGAGTATTACAGCCTGCCAATCCTGTCCCAGCCCTGCTAATGTCTCACAATACAGAATATCCCTCAATAAAAAACTTTTTAAAAAGTACTGCATGTGGATTTCCTTTTCCCTTTTCTAGTATGGCTCTAGATTTACCACAAAAATGATTACATGTGTACTTTCAACACCTCATTTCAATCTGTAAAGTTTCATGCTATCTATGATGAAAGCAGATTCATAAAGCAAACACAACATTTTTTCCTTTCTATCAGTAATAATACTTGTGAATCCCAGTGGTATAGTAGCTTGCATTTCCTAGATTTGGACTTTTTACTTTCTATTTCTGTTTCTCAAACTGCCTTTTTAGTTTTGGCTTGTAATAATTTTAACTTCTCAAGTGGAATTTCTTCTTAAATAGACTGTGTATTTATATATCACAAAAGGATATTACTCTATTAGAAAAATTAGAGGCAATGAAAAGTTCAAGATAATTAAACTTAATTATTGAAAAATTTAAATAATAATAATCTACAACCATTCTCAGTTATGGAAGTTTTTACAAGCTATAGTGGTTTTTCCCTGAAACTAGTTCCTTATACTATATTTCCCAAAATGAATGACACCAAGAAACATAACAGATGCTTTAAATTTCAACACTCAAATTGTTCAGCTGTCAGTTTGCATTCTTGATATTCCAATGCAGCAATTGGCTAAACAGTCATCTTTGTCATGAACCCTTGCTAACTGATGGTGATAGTTGAAGATTGTGCCCATGTCAAGATATGACACACACCAACTAAAATTTGACTATGTTTAGCATATTTTAGTAAACAATCCCTGTGTTGCATTCACCATCAATTGGAGTAAACTTGTCACACTAGTCTTGCTTTTGTATATTATGATTTGAATTTGATTTTCATCATAAATAGTGGATGTAATTATGTGGTAATTGTACTTGAAAATCCATAACTTTGGATATTGTTTTGTCTCTCCCTTCTCCAGGGTCTCATGTATTCCCAGGGATGTATACTCTACAGTTTGGAAAACCCTTACTCAGTGTTTAAACTTATGGGGAGGGTAGAAGAAGGGATTTGCAGGTCTAGAAGAGGTCTCACAATTCCCTAATATACTCTATTGGACAGCAATGGTGGAAGGAGGAAGGAAATAGGCATAGGTAAAAACTACCTCCTCCAGGAAGATTTTTTTATCCCCTTATTGCTATACCCCATCTTTTTGAATTATTGTTTATTACAGTTATGATTTCAGCCAAATGATTATGATATATTATGGTTAAAATTTCAAAATAGGATGTAGTATATTAATATATGATATTTGGACTTTAGATTTTAGAGTGACTGAATGAAAAATAATTTAGTAAAATTTAACTATGTGCAAAATGCTGGGGCTACAAATAGCTTTCAAGGAGCTCAGATTCTAATGGGGGAGGCAAAAACGAATGTCACGGTTTAGCTTCTGGGCAGATGGTCCTTGGGATGCAATAGCAAAACAGATGGCAATGTAACTTCTTCAGGGTCTTGTAACACTATTTCCTGGGCTCCTCTTTCTTGCTCTCCTTTTTGTCTTGGGATATTTGTGATTGCTGATGATTAAATTTTAAAAATAAAAAGAAAGAATGGTAGACACCTTAAGGGGGTTGTGGAGGGACCACAAGAAGTTCCATAGAATAGATAAGAGTATCTTTACTCCTTCAAAATGCCACTAAAGAGAGGGATGACACAGAAGAAAGAAAATTAAATTGGGAAAGTGGTTTGATTTGGTCTCAAGAGAGCAAGGTTCAAATACTGAATTTTCATAAATAAATCATTAGCAGTTTCTACTGTGGAATGATTGGCTAGTGCCAAGGTCTCAGCAGAGAGAACTTTCCCTTCTGGGTCTTCAGTAGCTGTGTGTCCTGAGGAGGCAGGGGCTGTGGGGCCTGTAGAAGCATTGCAGGTCATCTCTTCACAGGGGTTTCTCTTTGCTTGTCCCTTTCTCACACACTTATAAAGGACTCCTTTGACTAACATGTATCAGTATGGGGATTAAAATTGTCTCACCTACAATAAAAGAGACTGAGGCAGAGCTCTGAGCCAATGGCACTTTATTAAAGAGTCCATGGTCCCCTCTAATGAAGTGGACCTCATATCTTCCTCATGATCTGAGATGCCTCCTTCTTCCAGGACCTTGTTTTTATAAGTTTTTATACCATATCTATTACCTGGATATTCTAAAGTGGCTATACAAAGTAGAGAATTCCATTGGTTGATATATGACACATAAGCCAAAATAAAAAAATATAGTATGTCAGCAGGGTCATGGATTGGGCAAAGTAGGGTATCTCTATTGACTACATGGTCATGGGATGATCACTTGCTCATGTTGGACAAGAGAGAGTGGTTCAGAGGTACAGAAATAACTTGGAGGAATTTCCATGTAATTGAGTCACCTCCACCACACTGAACTTGGGCATGACAAGGAAAGACAAGGGTGGAGGGCCTCTAGTTGGCTTCCGATGATTAAGCAAGTGTACTTACAACCTCCAGTTCACAGCTATGGAGCCTAACTTACAGAACTTATAATTACTACCTCTGCAGAACCAAATCAACTGAATTCAGTGGTCCAAATGAATTCTTTCTTACATCAGTGTATGTGTGTCATATCCTGTAAACCCTGTGAAAGCAGGGAATATCCTCCAGCATGTTGCCCAACAATAGGTGCTTAATAAATGTTTGTTGAACTGAACAAAATTGAAAATGCCATTTACCCCACTTGCCACCAGGTACTTTATCCACTTTTGCCCTCTGAGGTTTGGGAAGTCAGAGAACTTTCAGTCAGGTCTGAAGACAATTTTTTCTGGTATGTGAAGTTATACAGGATAGCAGTGCAAGAGATACAAAGTGGTAAATGAATGGTTGAGGTAGATTGCTTCCTGTTCTAGGTCTATGGCCCCAAGTCTTCTATGATGATATATCCAAACAAGGAGCCAATAGAGAGGGGAAGATTAAAGTTGAATGAGAGGGGAAGATTGCTGGAACAGTAAGCATTATGAACAAAGCAGGATTAAAGTAATAGGAACTGAAAGGAGTGGAAAGACCTCTTCTTGTGAGATAGGCAGAAAAAAGAAAGTGATTGATGATGCTATGAAGTTCTGAGGAATGGAGTTGAGGGGGAACACATAAAGTGACCTCAATGTTCTTAAGTAGAATAGAAAACCAGGCTTAAGTTGCTGTTGGCTTTGTCTAAAGCATTTATTAGACACGGATAAACTGTATGGGATGTTACTCTGAAAACTGACAGGCAAGAAAGTGATAGAAGCACAACAGGACCTTTATCCATCTCTTCTTTTTGGGGGGGTGGGGGGAGGAAAGCAATTGGGGTTAAGTGATTTGCCCAGGGTCACACCTATATCTTCTTCTTCTTCTTCTTCTTCTTCTTCTTCTTCTTCTTCTTCTTCTTCTTCTTCTTCTCCTTCTTCTTCTCCTTCTCCTTCTCCTTCTCCTTCTCCTTCTCCTTCTCCTTCTCCTTCTCCTTCTCCTTCTCCTTCTCCTTCTCCTTCTCCTTCTCCTTCTCCTTCTCCTTCTCCTTCTTCCTTCTTTCTTCTTCCTTCTTCCTTCTTCCTTCCTCCTTCTTCCTTCCTCCTTCCTCCTTCCTCCTTCCTCCTTCCTCCTTCCTCCTCCTTCCTCCTCCTTCCTCCTCCTTCCTCCTCCTTCCTCCTCCTTCCTCCTCCTTCCTCCTTCCTCCTTCTTCCTTCTTCCTCCTTCTTCCTTCTTCCTTCTTCTTCCTTCTTCCTTTTTCTTCCTTTTTCTTCCTTCTTCTTCCTTTTTCTTCCTTTTTCTTCCTTCTTCTTCCTTTTTCTTCCTTCTTCTTCCTTCTTCCTTTTTCTTCCTTCTTCTTCCTTCTTCTTTCTTCTTTCTTCTTCTGGCAGTGAGGGTTAAGTGACTTGCCCAGGGTCACACAGCTAGTCAGTGTCAAGTGTCTGAGGCTGGATTTGAATTCAGGTCCTCCTGAATCTAGGGCCAGTGCTCTATCCACTGCACCACCTAGCTGCCCCCTTATATCTACTTCTTAATAAAACTTCTGAAAATAGGAGTTCATAAATTCCTGATAGATACATTTGTATAAATGTATGTGTACATATATGTACACATATGTGTGTGCATATGTATATATGTATATATAGATATGCTCCTCTTTAATGAAAGTTATGAAAACAATAAACAAATACAAACAACCCTTGAAAGTCTTCCAGAAGATGACGGTTACTAATAGCAAATATGTTGACTTATCTTTCCAATAGGACTGATCCAATGACTCAGAAATGATTCCAATTGTTTTTCCCAAAGTAGAAGGAAGAACTGTGGTGATCCTTTATCAATGAGTATCTTCTTGTTCAGACTCAGGCCATACCTTGGCTTTTGTTGTAATAAGGATTTTAATCCTACTTTACTAAGGAGTAAGCCAGCATTGCTTGTGATTACTAGCAGGGACATTAACAAGCTAATCCATCCAGGAGGCTGTGGTTTATCTATGTTTATTCTATGGTTTATTCCTATTTGGTAAAAGCACTTTCTAAGTCACTTGTTAGGGAGAAAGATATCAGTTGACCTTGAAGAAGTTTGCTTGGAATACCCTTTGACCCAGCAATACCACTCTTGGGTCTTTTCCCCAAAGAGATTAAGAAAAGGAAAAAGCACCCACATGTACAAAAATATTTATAGCTGCTCTTTTTGTGGTGGCAAGGAATTGGAAATTGAGGGGATGTCCATAAATTGGGGAATTGGCTGAACAAGTCATGGTATATGAATGTAATGAAATTCTATTGTGCTGTAAGAAATGATGAGTAGGTGGAGTTCAGAGAAACCTGGAAGGACTTGCATGAACTAATGATGAGTGAGATGAGCAGAACCAGAAGAACATTATGTGTTGATCAACTGTGATAGACTAGATCCTTCTCACCAATTCAATGGAACAAGAAAGTTCCAAAGGACTCATGAAGGAAAAGGCTCTTCAAATCCAGGGGGAAAAAAGGAACTGTGGAATATGAATGCTGATCAGACCATACTATTTCTTTTGTTTTGGGTGCTGTTGGTTTTCTGATTTGAGGTTTTCCCTTGGTGCTCTGATTCTTCTCATATAACATGACTAATGCATAAATATGTTTAATGTTATTATGTATATATAACCTATATCAGATTGCCTGCTGTCTAGGGGAGGGAGGAGGGAGGGAGAAAAATTTGAAATTGGAAATCTTATATAAACAAATGTTGAAAACTATTTCTACATGTAACTAGAAAACAATAAAATACTTTTATTTAAAAAAAAGAAGTTTGCTTGGAAAAAGATATTATGTCCTATCTGTGTCTCAGACCTAATTTTTCTAGACTGTTGGTCTAGAATTATCTCTGCCTGTGGAAGAGGAGCATGCTAAGAAAAAGGGAAGTCTACAGAAATTATGGACCTTTAGCCATTGGGTTCTTATTTAGATAACTGAACTATATGTAACAGTAGAGTTAAGGATAGTACCTATATCTTATAATTCCTATTCACTGTTTCATCTCTATGTCTGAGGTCCACAGATTCTCTCATTCCCATTAATGTCTGTGTTGGGATGAGAGGGAGACACTTTGTCATGTGCATTGTCTTAGTGTTTACATTTAGTTTCTTAGGCTCCAAGGGTCACAAGGTTATGAATCATGACTAAAATAATAAGTCTACTATAATACCTATGGTGATCCCATATGTATATTTCAATATTTCAGTAGATCTATGAATTCATCAATGTAGGTATTCTCTTCACTAGTGAAAATTGCAGCTTATTAAGGCTTCCTTGTCTTGTGGGATCCTTGCCCATATCCTCTCACAAATCTTTCATGGAGTATCTATCTACCCAACACATCTTCTATATAGGATGTAAGCTCTTTTAGAATTAGTTTTGCTTCATTCTTTGTATTTGTATTGCTGGCACCTAGCACAGTGACTAGCACATAATAGGCATTTAATAAATTCTTGTTGATTGAATGACATTTCACTAAAATTATAAAGAACATTCAAAATTATTAATTTAATTCTTTCATGGTAGAATTAAGACTTAGAGCAGATTTCTAATTATTAGATGCCTATATACATGTGTGAGAAACAGTATGACTTACTGGATAGAGGGCCAGCATTGAATTTAGGAATATCTGGGTTCAAGTCTCACTTCTGAAACATACAGTGCTAGTTATGCCACCCTAGGCAGATCATTTAACCTCTCAGTTCTCTAGTTAACTCTCTAAGTCTGTGTTATAGATAAGTTGCTTACCTGAATGGGTGGAGGGATTTTTTATACCTTTTAGTTCCCCAAAGGAGAATGGTAGGGGATAGAGGAGTCGGTGAATTGACTAATCCTGGTACCAGAGAGAAGGGTGGATGAAAGCCTAGATTTTGAGCAGAGGAGGAAGGGATATTAAATTTATGAAAAATAGTTTCACTAATGTTTATAAGTGGGAAGTGATCATCTGGAAGAACAAAAGGTCAGGAATATCAAGGGAACCAATGAAAAAATGTGAAGGAAGGTGGCCTAGCTTTACCAGATCCCAAATTGTATTACAAGGCAGTAATCATCAAAACAATCTGGTACTGGCTAAGAAATAGAGAGGTGGATCAGTGGAATAGATTGGGTACACAGTACATTGTAGCAAATAAGCATAGTAATTTAATGTTTGATAAACCCAAAGATCCAAATTGTGGGAAAAAGAACTCACTGCTTGACAAAAACTGATGGGAAAACTGGAAAGCAGTTTGGGATAAACTAGGTATAGACCAACATCTCACACTGTATACCAAGATAAAGTCAAAATAGTTACATGATTTAGACATAAAGAGTGATAGCATAAGAAAATTAGGGAGCATAGAATAGTTTACCTGGCAGATCTGTGGATAAGGGAAGAATTTGTGATCAAACAAGAAATATAGAACATTATGAGATATAAAATGGATAGTGTTGATTATATTAAATTAAAAAGCTTTTGCACAAACAAAACAAATGCAGCCAAGATTAGAAGGAAAGTAGTAAGCTGGGGAATTTTTTTTTTTTACAGCAAATCTCTCTGAAAAAAGGCTTACTTCTCAAATATATAGATAACTGAGTGAAATTTATGGGACTAAAAGTGATTTACCAATTAATAAATTGTCAAGGGACAATATAGTTTTCATATGAAGAAATAAAAACTAAAGTGATATGAAAAATGCTCAAATCACTCTTGATTAGAGAAATGCAAATTAAAACAACTCTGAGGTACTATCTTATACCTATCAGATTGGATAACATGACAGAAAAGGAAAATAATAAAAGTTGGAGGGGATGTGGAGGGGATGCACTTAGTCAATTCATTTCTTTAAGCCTCAGTTCTCTTAGCTCCAAAATTGGGGGGGGGGGTGTGAGTAGGTGATTTCTAAGGCCTGTACTAGCTCAGGTGTTAGTTGAAATTTAGGGGATAAATTGGCGGAGATCTTTTAAGTCCAGTCTGAGGAATTAGGATTAAACATTTAAATGGATCACTGGACCTATGAACTCATTGATGTAGGTAATGCCTCTATTAATGCAGATCATCACCTATCCATGTCTTCTTATCCAGTTGAATCCTTGTCCATAAGGCAAGGGAATTTATCCAATGTGCCACAGGCCTTCCTGTAGGATTCTTTTTTATGTGTCCCAGGTACCAGTGCAACATTTAGTTCATACATTTCTTGCTTTCATTACATGGGTGTCCTATTTTCTTTTCCAATCATACATTTCTGATTTGATATCCTTACCAATTTGATATGCTACCAATAATTTATAGTATACTATAATCCACTTTTACACACTACACATCTCTCTCTCTTGCCATCTGGGAAATTGCAAATGTGATTTTTTAGACTATTGTTGAAAGCAGGTAGGTGGTATAGTGGACAAGAGCACTGTATTGGAGACAGGAGCATCTGAATTCAAATCTTGCTGCAGACGTTTATTATGTAGGCAAATAATTTAACTTCTTGCCCTAGTTTTCTCATCTGTAAATGGAGATAACCTGCCTTGCACAATTGTAAGAATTAAGTGAGATTACACATGTGTGGTACATTGCAAACCTTTTAGGGCATTAGAAATACTAGTTATTGTTATTATTACTGTAGTATGCTGAGGTAACAAAATTATGTAGCATTACTGGAGGGACATTGGTGGTAAAAAGGACTTTTTGTATCAAAGAACAGGTTGGGATCATTGAAAGTACTATATAATGTGATGTTTAAAATCCTAATTGTGGTTGCCAAAAATTAAAAAGCTTCAGTACCAGTCTTTGGGCATTAAACATTTATTATAGCATACAGATATTTACAAAGAGTTCAGAAGGTTATGAAAAAGAAGTCCTACCTAGCCTAGAGTTCCAGCCTGGTTGGGTTCTTCCTTAAGTCCTCTTCCACGAGCCTGCTTTAATCAGGCACTCTCCCATGAGCCTGTTTTAATCAGGAACTCCTCCTAAGCTGACTGTGGAAGCTTTTTTATAGTTCTGGAACAGAGGCGGTCCTTACACACTGCTTCAAGGTGATTGGTTGCCGTCATCCAAATCCATTGGCTTTGAAGGTGTTCTCAAGTTGAGTTCACAGTCTAGTTTCTGAGAACAATACCTTCTTAAGGGCTAGCCAGGTGTGATTACAATCCAATTAACTTGAAGTAGGCTTAATCAGCAGTCAATCACTCTCACTTGATTCAATCAGTATAGATTAATCTCCAGGTGGGTCTTTGAGTATCTGCTAAATCCCATTATTTCGTCACATTCCCCCCTTTGTTTCTTCTAGGAACAGTTGTTCCTTGATGAAACAATAATTTCCCAAATGCAATATAGCTCACTTTCTTCTCTCATTCAAATCTGAGCCTATTTCACTATCCACCTATAGTACCTCTGCTAGATATTTGTACAGATGTACTAATTCAGTGGTCTGGTCATGCAACTATATAAACTATATATATATATATATATATATTTTTTTTTTTCCCCCATCAATTTGGTTTTTCCTATATGGATTATTCTTACACCAAATTTGAACTCACAAAGATTAGTCTTCCTGACTCCAGCCCCAGCACTCTATCCACTATACCACCTAGCTCAGGAGGTCTTGAGTTCAAATCTCACCTTAGACACTTACTAGCTGTATGACCCTGGGTAAGTCAACCCCAATTGCCTTAAACATCCAGAGCCATCTCCAGTTGTCCTGATCTATATATCTATATCTATATCCACATCTATATCTATATCTAAATCTATATCTATATCTATCCATATCCATATCTATCTATATCTATATCATCTATATCTATCCATATCCATATCCATATCCATATCTATCTATATCTATATCTATATCTATGTCTATGCCTATGTCTATGTCTATGTCTATGTCTATATCTATATCTATATCCATGTCCATATCCATCTATATCTAAATCTATATCTATATCTATACCTATACCTATACCTATATCTATATCTATATCTATATCTATATCTATATCTATATCTATATCTATATCTATATCTATATCTATATCTATATCTATATCTATATCTATATCTATATCTATATCTATATCTATATCTATATATCAGTATCTGTATCTGTATCTGTATCCGTATCCATATCTGTATCTATATCTATATCTATCTATATCATTACATTGGACCCAGATGGCTTTGGAGGAGACAGTGAGGTTGGTGATCTTGCACAGCCCTCCCTCACTTAAATCCAATTCAGTGCAAGTCGTGACATCACCTCCCAAAGTCATGGTTCTCTTTGAGAATGAAGGACAAATAACAACAATATGGATTGTTAGACTAATCCTTTTTTTTTTTTTTAGTGAGGCAATGGGGGTTAAGTGACTTGCCCAGGGTCACACAGCTAGTTAAGTGTCTGAGGCTGGATTTGAACTCGGGTCCTCCTGAATCCAAGGCCAGTGCTTTATCCACTGCCATCTAGCTGCCCCAATTGTATTCTAAAATAGTGTTATCTTGGCAGTTATATCTCTTCACTGAGCAAGAAGATAAAATATTTGCTAACTAAGGGGGTTTCTTTGCTCTTTTAACTTCCTCATGTAGCAACTGCTTTATGTCAATTAAACTTGTATAGGAAATGATAATAAAAATGATTCTCTGCCTTTTTCATTTCTCCATTTTGACATCAATGAGTAATTTGAATAGGTCAAGCTGAAGTTGTAGCAATTGCATACAATGTCATCTTCCTCATATGTCAGGTTTGGCCTTTGCTATTACTAAGTGGTCACAATCATATTGCTGATTCTATAACTGACATTAATAACTAATCATTTCTCTTCTCATTAGATATAGTATTACTGTGTTGTTAATTAGGTCCTTGCTATGACTCATATCTTCAGATTCCCTTTTTGAAGAAAGAATTAATGAGAAATATATATATATATATAAATGTAAGACTTTAAAAAACTCTGTAAGCCTCTGGCTCTTTGGTTGAATGAATCTGAACTATATATTTAAACACAATTTTTGCTAATCTCTCCCATGAATGTTAGCTTTGAAGTCACAATATATGTAGACTTTATTTGTAGCATATTCTTAAGTGTTTTATAGGATTGATTTACTTCTACTTTCTTTAAAATAGTTGTTGGCACATAAACTGTAGTTGTCTTTGTGGTGGTTCTTTTTTTTAAAGCCTATGCATCATGATCACTAGGAATAATATTATTAACTGTTCTATGAAATGATGTTTTTTAATTGCCATTGGACCTACAATCCCCCCTCCCCCCAAATTAAAAAGATTTAAAACTCCAACTTCTCTTTAGTTTGCTTCTCTAAGGAGTACCCATGACCCCTCCTTGTAATCAACTACATTTTTCTGGTATGTTTTAGTTTCTATCCTAATCATAGTTCCATAACTGGTATAATGGATCATTCAAAGCTGAGGATTCAGATAAACATATGCATTCTTTTTTTTCAGGGAAATGAGAGTTAAGTGACTTGCCCATGGTCACACAGTTAGTGTCAAGTGTCTGAGGCCTGATTTGAACTCAAGTCCTCCTGAATCCAGGGCCGGTGCTTTATCCACTGCACCACCTAGCTGCCCCCTAAACATATGCATTATAATAAAAATATGCCTATGCCCCCAGGTAGAAGGAATTCCCAAGACAGTTAGAAGCTGTTTAGGAAGATAAGTCCACCAGCAAGGAAGTCAAAAGCAGTTGGTGAAGTTGAAAGAAGTTTCCTTTGTTCTCAAGAGCCCTGTGCTGAAATCATCTCACCCAAAGGCTCTACAGTTAAGTTAGATAATCCACCTGTGGCAAAGTTAACCCAAACTTTCTCAAGTTTGTACCACAACCTCCTTGCTCCTAAACAGCCTAGCTTGTGTTATGGGAGTTTATGGGTTGATTCATGGCTCCTCAGTTCCACCAAAATCCTGATCTACAACAGATTCATTTACCATGAAAATGTCAATAGTGATTCAATTTATCAATAGTGGTTCAATTTATCTAATATATCATTTATGGAGAGAGGGGACAAAGATATCACATTCAGAGTACAATCAATTTAACCTAACATTTATTACCTAAAAACCATGTGATCCTTTGCAAACTCAGGCCTTTTTAAAACCATTTCTCCTCTTTTGCTGTAAAAATGGAAGGGTGTTGGGCAGCTAGGTGGTGCAGTGGATAAAGCTGAAGGCTCAGGTGATGATTAGCATTTTTTAAGCAATATTAAGTATTTTTAAAAATTAAGGTAGGTACATTGTTTTTTAGACATAATACAATTGTACACTTAATAGACTACAGTATAGAGTAAACATAACTTTTATAAGCACTGGGAAACCAAAAATTTGTGTGACACTTTATTGTGATATTCACTTTACTGAGGTGTTCTGGAACCCAACCCACAATATCTCCAAGGTATGCCTGTATATCAGAAGTGGACCAAAACTAAGATCTTTCTGGCTTCAGAATTGATTCTCTATCCACTATTCTACACTGGGAAGAATGTTATTTTTGTTTGTCCTTCATTCTCAAAGAGGACCACGGCATTGTGTGACAATTGGAGTGATGCCACCTGCTGGAGAGTTATTGTAGGAAAGCTCCGCCATGAGGGGAAGGCATCTGAGGGCAAGTCATGTGGCTTGGAAGGTCAGTTCCTTGGCATCAGGAAGTGATGTTTGACTGTCTGTCAAAGCTACCAACCAATTAGCTTGGAGGTGTGTGTGTGTGTGTGTGTGTGTGTGTGTGTGTGTGTGTGTGTATGGGATGTTCCCAGTTTTACAGGAGGCTTATGGGACAAAGAAGGGGTGAAGCTTGTTCTCTCTCTCTCTCTTTCCTGAGGACCTCAGTGGTGAGCGGAGCAGGAGACACTGACTCCCTGAGATAGAAAGCTGAATCTAGGCCTCTTTCTCTTTCTCTTCACCAAATTCTTATGCTCCTTAATAAATACTTAAAAAGTCTAAACTCTTGCTAAAGCTTCTAATTTATTGGTGACCACTCATTAGATTTTTAGATAGTACAGCTAGAATCTTAGCCACACATTGGGTGATGCCATGACTTGCAGTGCATTGTATTTAAGTGAGAAGGGCTGTGCAAGGTCACCAACCTCACTTTCTCCTCCAGAATCATCTGGGTCCAGAGGCAAGATATACATCAGGATGACTGGAGATGGCCGAGGATGTTTAAGGCAATTGGGGTTAAGTGACTTGCCCAGGGTCACACAGCTAGTAAGTGTTAAGTGTCTGAGGCCGAATTTGAACTCAGGTACTCCTGACTCCAGGGCCAGTGCTCTATCCACTGCACCACCTAGCTGCCCCACAGATAGTCTTTAAAGTAGGTATTAGTCCTATTTTGCTAGTTTAAATATTGCCCCTTGAATTCATACCCTTTACTTAGAAAAAAATATTTTTTTTTACAGTGCAATGATAAACTTCAACCTAACACCTATTTTAATTTTAAGGAAGTCCATATTTATGGAGGAGAGAGGGATGGTGCATGCTGAGAAAGTTTTGCTACATTTCACTCTGGGCAGAAAGAGGAGGTATTTTATGAATGTGGGAAAATATAAAATTAGGTTTCAACCTGAACCTCTTCCTTTTAAAGTCATTAGACATTTTGGAATTCTAACCAAGTGGCAGTGAATTCATTTTATATGGGCTGAGTGGGCACAAGCACCAGGGACTGTAGTTCACTCTTGACAATAGCCTTGAGCTTATTTATAAAACATGGATGTGGATTGGCTTAGTTTATAACCTCCTCAACTCCTTAAAGCCATAGCAGGTTGGTGGCCTGTAGCTACTTTCCAATTGTTGCTGTCATGAAAGAATTAATACATTTCTTTTGAAATGGCCTTGATAAAACCTGTTTTTTTTTTTTTAGCAAAGTTACTTCCAAGACATCTCATGTCATTCATCATCTTTATGGCACCAACATTTTGCCATCCAGGTGGCCTTTTGTCAACACTCTCTTAATTCACTGAGACCTTTCCAGTTAAATGGGCCCCCAGGCTGATTTGTGACAATTACTGAAGGAAGTGGTCTGTCTGGAAATCTTTTCCTTCCTAGAGGGTCAGACAAACCTTCTTTCCTCCTGTGATAACTTTTAGTTCATTTCAAAAAGACTGAAGGAATTTCAATGAGTTTTAGAGTTAGGAATTTTTGAATATCTTTAGATTAAATTTTGCAGTGGAAAATTCTAAATCATTCCGGTCCATTCTTTTTATTTTTATTTTTTTATTTTTTCATAAAAGTATTTTATTATTTTCTAGTTACATGTAAAGATAGTTTTCAACATTTGTTTTCTTTTCTTTCTTTCTTTCTTTTTTTTTTTGGTGAGGCAATTGGGGTTGTGACTTGCCTAGGGTTACACAGTTAGTAAGTGTGAAGTGTCTGAGGCCGGATTTGAACTTAGGTCCTCCTGAATCCAGGGCCAGTACTTTATCCACTGTGCCATCTAGCTTCCCCCGCAACATTTGTTTTCATAAGATTTTTAGTTCCAATTTTTTTCCCCTCCTTCCTCCTTCCCCAAGACAGAAAGCAATCTGATATAGGTTATATATGTAAAATCACATTAAACATATTTCTGCATTAGTCATGCTTTGAAAGAAGAATCACAACACAGGGAAAAACCTCAAAAAAGAAAAAAACCTCAACAACCAAAAAAGTAGAAACAGTATGGTTCAATCTGCATTCAGAATCTACAGTTCTTTTTTCTGGATGTGGAGAACATTTCCCATCATGAGTTCTTTGAATTGTCTTGGATCATTGCACTGCTGAGAAGAGCCAAGTCTATCACAGTTGATCACACAATGTTGCTATTACTGTGTACAATGTTATCCTGGTTCTTCTCACTTCACTCAGCATCAGTCCATTTAAGTCTTTCCAGGTTTTTCTGAAATCTGCCTGCTTATCATTTCTTACAGCACAATAGTATTCCATTACATTCATGCACCATAACTTGTTCAGCCATTCCCCAATTGATGGGCATTCCCTTGATTTCCAAATCTTTGCCACAGTTCCTTCTTTTTGTTCCTGCCCTCTTGGTATTTTTCTCCTTCCTGTTGTACTGTCCAGGATGTTATTTTCAGTCATAGTGGCCACTCACAGAAAAGAAAAACAATGTAGCAAAACTATCTAATATGTCAAACAGGTCCGTCACTACATGTAGTTTTAAAGATTATCTAACCCAACCCCTTCCTTTTACAGAGGAAGAAACTGAATTCCAGTGGAGAAGAATGAATGCCATCCCATGCTGTCATAATGAATTATTATTATTATTATTATTACAGGGCAATGAAGGTTAAGTGACTTGCTCAGGGTCAAACAGCTAGTCAAGTGTCTGAAGCCAAATTTGAACTCAGGTCCTCCTGAATCCAGGGCTGGTGCTTTATTCACTGCACCACCTAGCTGCCCCACCATAATGAATTATGAGCAAAACTGGGACTAGAAACTTAGAATCTGTCTCTCTAGTTTAATGGGTGATATTCTCTGTGTTTCATTGCTCCTGAGATAGAAGATGGGAGAAAACAATGATAGTCAGAAATTGGAAATCCTACAGGCCAGAACCTCATCTATCAAATGTAGTCACTTTTCTTTTCAACTTCCTTCCTTCCTTCCTTCCTTCCTTCCTTCCTTCCTTCCTTCCTTCCTTCCTTCCTTCCTTCCTTCCTTCCTTCCACTCTTTATTTGCCTTTCCTTGCTTCCCTTGCTATATAGATGAAAGAGATAATGATCATCATTAGCATGTTTTTCTTGACTAAATATCACTTATTTTTTCATTGAACAAGCATTTATTTTCTCTCCCTCCCATCTCTCTGCCTCCTTTGAAAAATGAAAGATAAACAAAACCCTTGCAAGAAATGTGCATGGTCAAGCAAAAGAAAAAATATATCTCATGTTGTTCATGTCCAAAAATATATGTCTCATTTTGCATCTTGAATTTATCATCTCTCTGTCAGGAGGTGTGTAGTATAATTCATCAAAGTTACTCTCACAGTTATTAAGTCTTTAAAAGATATTTGTTGTTTAAAAGGTATGATGTTGTTATAGAAATTCTCCTGGTTCTACTCATTTTACTCCGTGTCAGTTCATAAATGTCATTCCAGTTTTTCAGAAACTATCCTTTTCTTTATTTTTTGATAGCACCATGGTATTTCATTACATTCACATGCCATTTGTTCAACCATTCTTTAATTCATGGGTACCCCCTAGTTCCCAGTTCTTAGCCACTACAAAAAGAGCTGCTATAAATATTTTTTTTGCACATAGGATTCCTTTACCTTCTTTGATCTGTTTGGGGTATATCTACCAGAGGTATTACTGGGTCAAAGATTATGCATATTTGCGTGACTTTTTGGACATAGTTCCTGATTACTTTTTTTTTTTTTTTTGGCGGGGCAATGGGGGTTAAGTGACCTGCCCAGGATCACACAGCTAGTAAGTGTCAAGTATCTGAGGTCACATTTGAACTCAAGGCTGGTGCTTTATCCACTGCACCACCTAGCTTCCCCTCTGATTACTTTCTAAAATGACTGAACCATTACACAAATCCATCTATAATCCATTAATGTTCCTGTTTGCTTATAGCCCCATCAACATGTGTCACTATTTCTCTATCATGCCTGTCTTGTCTTTCCATTAGTTTCTATCCATGAATTCCTTCTAGGGCTTCTAGTATGGTGACAGACCTTGGCTGGCCATGCTTCTGAGATATTAGGCTTTTAGGAATTCTGAATTCAAGGTCATCTTGTTTTTCTTCTACTGTACAGCTCCTTCTAGGAGAGGTAGCATAGTACAGGAAAAAAAAAAAAGAATTTGTTAGACCTGGATTCAAGGTCCACCCTTACAACTTAAGAACTATATCACCTTATGTATATTCCTTAAGCTCTCTATCTCAATTTGGCTTCAGTTCATTCAATTATAATGTGGCATAATTGAGTTCTGAGGTCCCCATTAACTTTATTATCCTCTTGTAATGAGGAAGTTGCCACTGAATCTGAGCAGAATGCCACTGATTGGATTTCCTGCAGAATTAGAATACTGGAACCAGAAATAGGTTCTGAATCTCTCCACCACACTTCCATTACATGCCATCATGACTTTCTTGGAAGCAGGATCTCTGCTTCTTACACGTGGGAATTACATTAGAATACTCTTCTCATACTCATAAGTCTTGGGTTCAGTAACCAGTCCCTTGTTAAACTGATTCCTGCTCTCACTACAGCTGGGCTTCCCTCTTTCTACCCTTTCTTCTCTCTTTATGCATCAGTAGCTATACTTTCAAAAATTCCTGCCTTTCAGAATATACTCCATCAATTAGAGTTGCCTTGCCTTGTGATACAACCCTTCTCTGCCCAGATATACAACCTCTTCAGAAATGGAGTTCCAGAAATTTCTTTCCAATGTGCTCTAGGCTCCAAGCATCATGGTAAATGATATCCTGGGTTGGAACTTTTCTCCTTAGTTATGTCTACTATACACATATGAGTTATTTGCTTAGAAAATCAATTGGACAAAAGAAGATATAGATATTTTCATATGACTTTAATTAGCTAAAAATAAAAGAAGTATGATGTTTTATTTACAAACTAGCATGAGTTTAGCAGTCATTTTCACTAAAGATAGTGGGTTGATTTCAAGCCTCCTGGCAGAAAAGGGAGATAAAATCAAACCTCATTATGCCCTCCTTTAGGCCCTATAAGAATGCAAATATAGTCTCATCATATGTCCCAAAATTCCCAAGTGACAATGCAAAAACCGTACTGTGCACAAAAAAGCAAGGAATGTGTAAAACAGACCCCCTGGGCATCCCAAACTATAGTATTGGATGCAAGATTTCAGCTTAGTCTCTCCTCCCTCATAGGGGGAAGGTGTATCTTCAACAGATAAGAAGGGAATTGCTATATACACAACCAAGTGCTTGATTTCATAAACACACTTGCTATGTCTTCCATGAAAAGCAATTTTGGTGTCATCCCTTCCAGCTCTAAATTCTGTGATCCTATTTGCATTAATAAATGGCTTCATAAACATTTTGCCTCTTTTGTTAATGGACATTCTGTGGAATATGTAAACTAACAATGAAAATATCATTATGAAGTATTTTCATAATGGGATGAGTATTAGTGAGAATATTTTCTATGGGGCAGCTAATAATAATAATAATAATTAGTATTTATGCAGTGCTTTAAGGATTCCAAAGTATTTAACAAATATTTTATTTTGTTCTCACAACAACCCTGGAAGTTAGATGCTATTATAACAACTGTATTACAGTTTAGAAAACTGAGGAAGATAGAGGTTTATTGTCTTTTCTGGAATCATATAGCCAATAAGTGCCTGAGGCCAAATTTGAACTCAAATTTTTCTGAGTAGAGAGCTGTGAAAATGTTAAAAGGTTCAATCTGTAGTTCTTGCAAACTAACATTTTTTTTTTTAGTGAGGCAATTGGGGTTAAGTGACTTGCCCAGGGTCACACAGCTAGTAAGTATTAAGTGTCTGAGGCTGCATTTGAACTCAGGTCCTCCTGAATCCAGGGCCGGTGCTCTATCCACTGCGCCATCTAGCTACCCCACAAACTGACATTTCTGACTAACTTTTCAGAGTAATAGGTTTGTCGTAGATTTCCCTGAAATAGTTGAATCTCTGTCCCATTTGTTCTGAAGATATTAACAATGACTTTTTAGTCATAAGACTTTCTCTTGCTGTCAAGACTTCATCCTTTCTACCAGTGGGATATAAAATGAGACAAATGTTAAATTATTTCACCCACCAATTTGGAATCTCTCTCTCTCCCCTCTTTCTGTCTGTGTCATCTGTCTGTCTCTGTCTCTCTGTCTCTGCTTCTCTCCTTTTTCTCTCTCTGCTTCTCTCTCTCTTTCCCCTTCTCTGTTTCTGTCTGTCTCTGTCTGTCTGTCTGTCTGTCTATCTGTCTCTCCTTCTCTCCCTACTGGTTTTAATTTTCCAACATAGGGGGTATCTTTGGCAAATGGGCTTCTTCTCTGTGGCTGGTCCTGCTCACCCTCGTTTCTATTTATCCCTGCTCAGAAAAAAATCCTCATTCTTTATTGGCATCCTAAAGGCATATGTTAAAGGTTTCCATTGTCTTTGATATCTGGTGACAGGTTGGCAGAGTTCTTCCCTGAGAGCAAACCACCATCAGATTTCTCAGTTTGCTGGTAGGTTTTCAGGAGTGGAGGTGGGAGAAATGCCATTCAGTGAGTTTCATAAATCCTTCCCTGAGGAAGAGGCTACTTTTTCACATAGAAAACATCTGATAAGTCCAAAAAGAGGAAGAAAAAGTTCCAAGACAGCAGATTTGCAAAGTTTTCTGCACAAAGCTATTTCTCTGTCATTTAAAAATGTTGCCTTCCCCTTCTCCCCTTTTCTGCAGCAGCTGGAATATTTTGTGTTGTTTTTTTTTTTGTTGTTGTACTTTTTTGTTTGTTTTTGGTATGATATGATGGTGCCTGGCCCAGAATGTCCAATATCCACTTCTGCTGAGTGAAGACTTGCCTTTCCTTTTTGATTTAATTATAGATGGCTGCCATCTTTGCAAATTAAGGATATCATTCATTCCAAATTTCTGCTCTGCAGAAATTTGATAAGGAGGCAGACTTAGCACCTGCTGTGGGCCCTTTTCAAGTTCAGACAGAGTTCATGGCAAACCTACTAAATTGGACCTCATCTTGTCTATGCCAGCCTTTCTGTCCAGGCAGAAGCTGGGATGATTGCAGGGCAGGATTTAGGAGATGGCTTGGAAAACTAAACATAGACTCACAGATCCTTTTTTTTTTTTCCAACTTTTTTTTTTTTCTGTGAGGCAATTGGGGTTAAGTGACTTGCCCAGGGTCACACAGCCAGTAAGTGTTAAGTGTCTGAGGCCAGATTTGAACTCAGGTACTGCTGACTCCAGGGCCGGTGCTCTATCCACTGCGCCACTTAGCTGCCCAGACTCACAGATCTTAGTAGCTGGAAGGAACATCAAGAGATCATCTGACCCAGTTGTTTTCATTGATGGACCCCGCTGCCTGTCTTTCTCCTTATCTTTGATTCCTAGCTCTCTTGGCTTCCATCATGTCTTAGATAAAGCACCACCTTCAGCAAGAAGAGTATACTAGTCTTTCTTAATCTCAGTCCCTCCCCTCTAGGCCTCACCCCACTTTATCCTATTTATATCTTGTTTGTGCATAGTTCTTTGCAGATTGTTTCCCACATTAGGCTGTGAGATCCTTGGGAAGTGGTGCTGGTTTTCTCTCTTTTTTTTTTTTTGTATCCCTAGCACTTAACAAATGCTTATTGACTGACTGACTGACTGACTGACTTGTTGACTATGTGGCTAGACTAGACAGAGGTATATAATGTCTGATTTGAAGGAGTTTTGGAGTTTTATTCTTGACCTCTTGACTGAGAACAAGAGAAACATCTAGGCCATTTCCCTTGTGGATGATCATGAAGAACAGCAGGACCCAAACTTGTTTTGGCCTGCCTCTGCTCTAGCCTAGAGTCCATCTGAGGATCAGAGACCTCGGTTTAAAGCCGCCCCCCCCCTCCCTTTCCTTGGGGAGAGTCAGTCAGCCAACAAATATTTATTAACCAGTTGCTAATGGAAGGACTCTTGACCAAAAAAAAAATGGTGGGAATGTTTTCATTTGAGAGCCAGAAACTGGGTGAGCATTCACATTTGGATGCGATTCAAGATGACAGTTTTTCTGAGGCTCTGATCTGGGACACATTGGGAACCTCTGCTTTGTCTGACAACCATGTATTGGAACCAGACTGAGATGTCATATGCCTGCTCCAGGCTTCAGTATTTACAAGGGAGAATCACAGTTTTCCTAAGGATCATTGCCTATTCATGTAAAGCCTATGTCAAGAATAGCTCTTTGACCTCTGGCCTCTCACTTATATAGGTAAGCCTTTTTTATTATAATCTGTATAAAATCTTTCTATACTTTTGTGTGAGATTACTTCTATGATTATTGCAATTGTCATCATCATCATCATTATGCTTGCCTAATAAACATTTGTTGACTTGTACCTTGAATGAGTCTACTCCGAGCTTAGCCCTTTGATATAATATTCTATCAGGAGAAACTATAAGAAACATATACCTTCTTCACCTACCTTTCCTTCACCTTCCTTCAAGACCAGGCTCTGATGTCTTCTCCTCCCAAAGCCTTCCACATTCCCAGTCAACAATGATCTTTCATTTTTCAGACCATATATTATATATTGTACTTCTCTTGTGCTCTCATCCTGATTCATTTTGTATTAAAATTCTTTGTGTATGTATCATATCCCCCTTCTTGGATTGTAAGCTTCATGAGGGCAAGAATAATGTCTCATCTGTATTTATTTGTATCTGTTTCACTGTCTGGCATAGTGCTTTGCATATAATACATGTGCAAATGTTCATTAAACACATTCAAGGATTTATTATTGTTATCATTAAAGTTATATATGATAGATGTCTGGAGAAAATTTAATGAAGATAGAAAGGAATATACCTTTTTCTCAGTGGTACATGGCACATACTCAAAAATTGACCATGTATTAGGGTACAAAAACCTCATTGTCAAATGTAGAAAGGCAGAAATAGTAAATGCATCCTTCTCAGATCATGATGCAATAAAAATTATATGTAATAAAGAGCCATGGAAAGGTAGATGGAAAGGTATTAGGAAACTAAATGATCTCATCCTTAAGAATGAGTGGGTCAAACAACAAATCATAGAAACAATAACTTCATCCAAGTGAATGACAATAATGAGACAATGTACCAAAACCTATGGGATGCAGCCAAAGCAGTGCTTAGGGAAAATTTTATATTATTGTTTTCATTATATTATTACATCAGTTAATACATTCATAAATATTTATTGTGGACCAGGTGCTTAGGGTATGAAGAAGAAGAAAAAAAGGAGAGTCCTTTCCTTAAAATAGTTTAATTTACAAACTCATGGAATGCAGCTTCAACTGGATCTTTTTTTTCTTCTCTATAATTGTATTTGACTTTCATTGACTTCCTATTTCAAGCCTTACAGTGACTGTTACAAACCTTCCCTTCCCTTCCCTTCTCTCACCTGCAATAGCTATTCTACCCTCAATGTCTCTAGCACATGACCCAGCCTCCACACGAGAAGATTGAGGTCATCAGACATGACCTGCCCTTCCTCCCTTCCTTAAATCCTTACAGCTTCTCAACAGCTCCCTTGGCTGTTTCCTCCTTCACTCTGGTCATGGATGTATTATCCCTATTCCTCATGTCAATCCCACTATCTTTCATTTCTTCCTTTTCCTCTAGGATTTTGCTTTAGTAATATTTCCCTTCTTTTTCATTTTCAGTCTCTCTCTTTCTACCAGTTTGGTCTTGATGGTCTCTTAAGGTCCATTCCAGATATAAACCTATGCTCTTATGCTTCTAAAATCAAACTCATTGGTTTTAGAAACCCAAACCTATTCCTTCTGATGTTACTATTCCCATCTGATACCACTAGTTTCCCACATTCTTAAACTGGAGGTTATCTTTGACATTTTTCTCTTACATCTGATCAGCTTTCATGTCCTGCCTCTTTTACTTCTGCATCTATCCCCTCCTCTTTCTTCCCCTTATCACTATCCCATTACAGACCCTTATTATTACCTTCTTGGATCATTTAATAACCTAACTAAAAAGCTTCCTGCCTTCCTTCCCTTCCTTAATCACTCTTTCACATTGTTGTCATAATCATCTTTCTTATATTCATAGATCTCTGTTCAAAAATGTTCAGGGGTTCCTGATTGCCTATTAAGTCTAAATCCTTCCTCCTGACATTTAAGCCACTCAGAAATCTAGAGCCATCCTTACTTTTTTTTTGGGGGGGGGTGGAGCAATGAGGGTTAAGTGACTTGACTAGGGTAGTAAATGTCAAGTGTCTGAGGCTGGATTTGAACTCAAGTCCTCCTGAATCCAAGGCCTGTGCTTTATCCACTGCACCACCTAGCTTTCTTCCATCCTTACCTTTCCAGCCTCACTTATGACTTTCTTCAATGCACTAGCCCAAGTAGACTGATTGCTCTCTGTCCTCCAAATACATGCTGCACTCTCTCCACTCCATATCTTTGCATATGCTGTTGTCTGTGTCCAGAATGTTCTCCCTCCCCATCTTCACCTGTTAAATTCTGTCCAGAAGGCTTCTTCTGGAGGCCATTCCTTGCCTCTTGGGATGTCAGTGACAGGCTGACTGGACCATCCACCTTGTAATCTAAGCCCTGGAATTCAGGGATGTCACAGTTCACTTACAATAATCTTTTGAACTTTCTAGGCTGTAAGACTCCATTATCTTAACCTAGAACAGAATAAAGAGCAAATGAATAGGCTAAGGACCCAGGCCCATTTCTCTAGGTACATATGGACTCAGAGGGGAAGAAGGCCCTCAAGATGTCCTCCTTACCACATGATCTCTCATTGGATACTGTGTGAATTAATTAATTCCCCCAGACATGAAAGAAAATGAAGAGAGATACAAAAACCAAAGTACTCAAGCCTTTTTTGAATGCCTCTGAAGCCAGAGAACCTCTCTTTCATTAGAATAATACAAACGATAAAAAAAATCAGAATTATGTCAGGTGTATGCAAAAAAAATACCCATGAATCTCAAAAAAAGAGAGTAGGAAAGATTCTATGGATTCAGCCAAGAAGCCTGGCAGAGAAGTTATTCTTTCTCTAACAGTGTAAATATGTTAAAGAATCCCTCATAAATAAATAGCCCACTGTGGGTCATGTCTGTGTTGTGATAAATAAATAATCATAAACGTGACATTTGAATTCAGAAGTAACAGAAGGGAATGAGTTACAGAAATGTGGAATTCATGAAGCACTAGAACAGGAAAACATCTGGAGGACACCCAGCCTGGGTGCTGGGCTGCCAAAGACCATAAGCCGAATTGGGAAAAATTTTAGTCCTTGGATCATTGGCTCCTCTTATAATGTGAAATGGAATGCTCATTGTGGTAAGACCTCCTTAAACATGAAGGAATTACTAATGGGATTGCTCCCAGCAGGTGCTCCTGTGTGGCTGTTAGAACCAGCTTTCTGGGATTACATTTTAGCTGCTATGTCAGTAACCACAATTCATCTCAAGGGCAATTGTGGCTGGGAGGACTCCAGATATAGATGGCACAAAACCTGTTAGGGATTTTCCTCCTACCTTAGGGAGGCAGCATGGTATAATGGCCAAAGTGTTGGATTTTCCCCCATCAGGATGCTCTGGGTTCAAATCTTGTCTAGAACTCTTTACTAGTTTTGTGACCCTGGAAAAGTAATTGAATCTCTCTTGTCCTTGGGATTCTTCATCTATAAAATGGGCAGAATCATAGTACCAGTGTTTTGCTTTACTGCTGTGAATACTACCTCCTAACTCCTCTGATTCCAAGATGGGGCCTCTCCACTAAAGCACACTTTATTCACAAAGAATATTAAATGCTTCTCAGATCATGATAACCTTTGCACAAGTAGCATGGTAACACTCAGAAGTCAGAAGGATGTTAACTTGCTTCTGAAGAAAACAGAGTCCTTCTAGGAAGAACAGAGAAAGAGTCTTGGATTGGGAATTAGGAGACCTGGAGCTCAGTCCCAGTAGTCTATGAGCTAGCTGAATGAACTTGGGATGTCACTTCCCCTCTGTAGGACTTAGTATCCACATCTGTAAAAAGATGGGCTTGGACTTAATGACCTCTGAAGTGCCTTCTGTCCACACCTGACATTTTATGAGTCTAAACATCAAAAGCCCCAAATAAATTTGTTGAAGAAATCACAGCCATAAGCCTGGCTTTAAATGTTCAACAGATCCATCTTTTCTTTGTTTTTCACTTTTTTCCCCTCCCCTTTCACTTTTGGCGAAGATTTTGGCCCTTTAATTGAATTACTTCACTTAATGAATGGCCCTCATTTCTGGTTACATTTCTTATCTGGCAGACTGATTGTTTTGTTGTTGTTGTTCTTTAATAAGAAATCTCCCTGCTTGTAATCGAGACCCATGGTTCCCAGCACATAATTGGAGTGCTCTGTGACCCAGGCAGCTGGTACTATGACATGTCATCTCAGAAAGCTGGACTTTATAGAAAAACTGCTGCAACAATCTTGAGACTAAATTGCTATCTTAGAAACAAACGTCTCTGGTAATTGGTTCTGTCTTTGAGCTTAGACTGTAAGGTCAGGTCTGTGGTTCTATAGATCTTGAGAAGAACTTGCCCTTGGCGACCATCTGGTACTTCTCAGAGGTCTGTGTGGGGGTAGAGTCAGAAACTCTAAACTGAGAAAGTGACAGGTTAAGGAGTGAAAAGCAGGGATTGAAATGATTACAGCTGGTGCTTACTCCAATGTAGCAACCATTCAGAGAGACACGGCCCTGATTGAGTGCACTGGGAATCAGAGGAGCTGGGTTTTGTATTCTTGCTCAGCCATCTGGTACTTCTGTTGCCCTTCGTCAGTCTGGGGCTTGGTTCCCTCATTTTTACAATGAGAAGACTGGACTCAATGATTTCTCAAGCTCCTTCCCGCTCTAAATCTAGGATCAACTAATCAACAGGCATTTTTAAAGGACCTTTAATGTGCTGGATACTTTGCTGCCCACTGAGAAGACAAATACAAAATTGACAACCTCAGGGAGTTTATATTTTACTAGATTTTATGTTTCTATGATCCTCACTAGCTCCCACTTCTCAAATATAAAATCTTGAAACATTTTTGCAAATTTAATTGCTAGAAACTAGGGATATGCCACCTTTTGGAGCAGCTTTTATTTTTCTTTTTCAAACATCAAGTTTCTGTTCCTATGTCCTACAATATACTAGGCACTATAGAGGATACAGGAGAAAAGAAGATGAAGTCCCAGTCCCTGTCCCATTTCGAGTTAAAAATGAACAAACATGAAGCAATAAGATTAGAACTTGAAGGGACCCTAAATGTCTTTTGATGCCACATGCTTTCCTGTTTCCTCTTTACCATGCCATTGCTAACAATTAAGTACTAAAATGTGTTATAATAAGCTCAGAAATGGTGAAATGGATGTAGGTTAGAGCAGAGGTATTAAAAGCATGCAGCCTGCAAAACTCTCAAGTGCATCTTGAACCAGATTAAAATGCATTTGGGAAATTGTGTAACAAAACAAATGAAAATACAATACAGCATAGATAATGTTAATATGTGGTTTTCTAAGTCAATATACAGGGCCAGTGGATAGAGCACTGGGCTTGGAGTCAAGAAGACTCATCTCCTTAATCTGGCCTCAGACACTTACTAGCTGTGTGACCATGGGCAAGTCACTTAACCTTGTTTCCCTCAGTATCTCTCTCTCTCCCTCCCTCTCCCTCTCCCTCCCCACCCACCCACCTATCCACTCACCCATCCATCCATCCACGCACATACATATATGTTTATATGTATACATGTATATATGTATAGTATATGTGTGTAAAATCATTCTCTACATGCTTTTATTTGTCAGTTCTTTTTCAGGAAGCAGATAGCATCTTCCTTCATCTACATCCAGATTCCCTCTGTGGCAGACTGTTGGTATCAGGAAGAGTCTAGCAACAGGCATTAGGTAGAAGTTGAACTAGAGAGACATTTTACAGGAGGAAAGTCAGATAGAAGGAATGGACTTGGCTACCTTCAGAAGGCACAGTGTAAGCCAAGTGCTTCCTTCCTGCTCTAATATTCTATCCACTAGTGTGAGTGGGTGGGGAATGACAGAGTGCAGAACAGAATGGGGGAATGTTTTAGGAATAAGGAGATGCTCTTAGAGTTCCTCATGTCACATCATGGAGCTAATTGCTTCCTCCAGTGATAGATTTCCAAGGAAGTTCAAAAAACTCAGTTAAATCCAAAGAGAACCAATGCATCTTTGAGAGCTGGTCCTGGAAATGTGCTTGATTAAGATTTGAATTTCCCAGAGGATCATGTTTCATCTACTTCCTTTGGAAAGACTGATTACATTCTCTGCATGAGTTTAAACACGAACATGCTTTTCTGCTATACAATTTACATTTTTTCTACTCCTCCTAAATATTTAACTATAGATCTTCCTTCTTAGGCCCCCCACATAGTAAAAATTAGCTCCTCCTTTGAGTTCACAAAGTTGAGGGCTCAATATTTATATAAATAAATTGGAACCTGTGGAGGTCATTGGAACACATAAGCAGAGGAATTTTCAGCTCAAGCTGTTTGTACTTAGAGGCTGAGAGCTATTTATTATTTATCAGGCAGGGACTAAGCCAGGTCTTGACTTAGGTCAAGCTAAGCCCCTGAGTAATCCATTTTGTCTATGCTATCAGGAAACATGTTTGGCATTTTGCCCATAGTAGCAATATTCATATCTATGGGGTCCCTGTAAAGTAACCTGACCAGTTTTCTTGTGTATTGTATCACTTCAAGCCCCAAGTGTTACTAGTGGGACTTATTGATACTCAAAAGAGTACAATGGATAGATTTAGGGAACAGGTAAAGGGAGAAAGAAAAAAATGAGGAAGGAAAAAGGAAATAAGGAGAAACAGAAGAGTGAAGAGGAAGAAAAGCAAGAAAAAGAGAAAAGCTATAGAAAAATAGCAAGTGAAATGATGTTACAGAAGGCAGTTTGTGTCATGTCATGGGAACAATGTTTGGTTTTGCATCAGACCTATGAATCTGCACCTACTCTTGTCATTTACAATCTTACAGAATTGTTGAGAAACACGAAAAAGTTAAATGACCAACCCAAAATCTTACAGTCAGCATGTGTCAGAGGGAGGACTTGAACTCTTTCTTCCTGATTTTTCCTAGCTCTATCTGGATGGAGATACATATGGTCACACTGCAGTGTTATTAATGGAACATCGAGAAGTTAGTGCTGGGGTTAAAGATCATTCCATAGCTCAGATTTTCATCCTGGGGCAACTGGGTTGATAATGAACCAAGATTATGGTGATATTTGGTTATAATGTTTCAATTATGTTATTATTTTACCTTTTTGTTATTGTTACATTGTCTTTTTACAAAAATTCTGTGGATTAAAAATGACTATTTTTCCTGATGATTGTCTTCCTTCAATAATAATGACAATAATAATAACTAGCATATATATTGAGTGTTAAGATATGAAGGTACTTTGTGAATATTATCTCACTGGGAGGTATTATTACACCTGGGATATATATATATATATATATATATATATATATATATATATTATCACCTGGGAGGTAGGTGCTATCATTACTCCCATTTTACAGATGAGAAAACCAAGGCAGACAAATGTTAAGTGACTTGCTCAGCATCACAGGAGAGTCTGAGGCTAGATTTGATCTCAGCTCTTATTGATACCATGTCCAGTGTTCTCTATTTAACTAACCAAGAAATATAATTAATCAAAAGAATATGATTGTTATGCCTGACCACATGGCATTGTTCTGTACTTATAGTCTACCACCTCTCTATTGAGAGGAAGGAGGTATGCTTTGCCATTAGTGATACTTTGTGCAAAATGATAATGATAGGGCCCATGTTATATGGGGTATGCTTTTTAATTTCTTCCAAAATACTGTCTTTGTCTTGAGTAGCTGATATAAGACAACTAGTAATGGTTGGATAGAGTTATGTGGGCATAAAAATGAGACAAATATAATTGGAGGCATTTAGTAAAGAAGGGATTAATTATTTTGCTATTTTCAAACTTCACTCTACTCAAGTTTAGATGAATCTTTAGAAAAACTAAAAAAAAAATTCTAAGTATGACTAAGTATCTTGTCACTAATTAAATGGTTACAATCTCAACTTCTCCATATTTCTCCCAGTTGGGCTGAATTTGAACATTTTTTCAGTGTAATCCTTGGCTCATCTTTAGAATACAAATGTCAATTATAATTTTTAATATCTTCTGCTTTTTTACTCTGAGCAATAGATGATCCCAAGGACTTTTTTGTTTCTCTCTAGTTCTTCTCTTTCTTGAGTGCCATTGTCATTGTTCATACCTCCAACTGTTCCTAATTCACTCAGTGATGCTGTCCCTGGGGAAATGGTATAACTAGGTCCTTAAAGGGGCCACAACTTTAGCCCTTCTGAACATAAACTATGACTTAATGAAATTTAGCAGGTTTGTTCATAAGACAAAAGTCAAATTCAGGAAGTGCTCTATATTTTTAATCATTTACCACAACTAAAACATTTTTAATATTTTTTGGCATTTGGTTGTTAGTCAAAAATAATCTACTGAGTGCTTATTAGATGCTAAGCCTTGGGCTAGATCTTGAGCAGGATTTTTTTTTTAAAAGAACAATATCTGATTTAAAACATTTTGCTATATAATTGGGAAAACAAAACTAATGCACTTGAAAAGATTTGTGAATAATGTGACACCATATACCTAAGTTTCAAATTCTGTGGCTTAGATTACAAGTGCCAAAGGGAAAAAAGAGATGTAAATCATATTTGTTTTGGGAAGACTTCAAGGAGTTATATAGTACCGATGACATTATGGCTAGAAAAGGGCATTTTAGGTGATGGAAGCTACCTGAGCATAGGCATAGAGAGGAGAACAAACTTGGTGGTTATAAGAGACAGGGAAAAATATGGATTCACAGCAGGGATGAACAATCTTAATAACTCCCTTTTATATGGAATCTTTCAAAATACTTTTCTTAGGGGCGGCTAGGTGGCGCAGTGGATAGAGCACCGGCCCTGAATTCAGGAGGACCTGAGTTCAAATCTGGCCTCAGACACTTGCCACTTAACTAGCTGTGTGACCTTGGGCAAGTCACTTAACCCCAATTGCCTCAACAAAAACAAAACAAAAGAAAAACAAAAACCAACCAAACAAAAAAAAGCCAAACAAAATACTTTTCTTAGAACAATTCTATAAAGTATGTAAGTATCATTACAATTTATCATTATTTTTTATAGATAAAGATAACAAGGCTACGTGCTTACCCAAGGTAAGTTGGTAAGTAAGAGGACCTAGGTAGGACTCAACTCCCAAGTCTTCTAACTGTGTATCTAGTGTTTTTTTCTGTTATATCCATCAACCGATTAACAAGGATTTATTAAACACCTACTATGTGCCAGGAATTATGCTACATATTGGGGTCACAAATTCAACAAATGAAACAATCCCTATTCTTGTGGAATTCCGATCACAATGGGGATGTAGCGATGCCATTAGTTAGGACAGACTGAATAAATATAAAGACATTTGAGAGGAAGGAATGGCATTAGCAGTTGAGGGGATCAGGAAAGGTTTTAAAGAGAAGGTGTTGTTTGAGTGTAGTCTTAGTGGAAGAGGGGGATTCTCTAAGATGGAGGCAAGGAGCTAGTGCATTCCTGACTTGGGGCATAACCAGTGCAAGTGCACGGAGATATATTGTCATGAGTGGAAAAACAGAGAGGTGAGTTTGGCTTTACCTCTGAATGTAGGAGAGGGAATAATATACTATCCCCCAAACTAATTTTTATTGTAGGTCATGTTTTATGACTTAGTTACTGATCCTGCCATATAGAAGTATTGGCTCAACCTAGTTCCTTGGGTGTGAAATATAAGCATACTTGTGAAAGCCCAATAGAATTTCATTTGCTAATGGACTTTAATCAAGAGGCAACCTGTGAACTAAGTAAACAAATGATTTATTTGTTGAAAGTGCCACCATTAATTTGCAGTTTGTTCTTTCTTTCTTCAAACATTAGCCAGTGTCTGCTCTTTAAGAGTGACGCATAAAATGATGTGAATAAACTTACAGTAATTCATGGAATGGAGGTTGTATTTATTAAGTTAACATCATTGTAGAGCTTAGAGCTGAAAGGCACCTTAGAAATTGATCATCTAGGCCACCAGACACATCATTTTATAAATGAGGAAAGTGAGGGTCAGAGAGTGGTTTTTCATCTAAGTTCAAGTCCAGCCCAGTAGCCTGTGGTCTCATTGATAACAGGTATTCCCTCCAACTGATGTAAGCTACAGTTCATCCATGTTGGCCCAGTCATTTATAACTTGGGTCTTTGTCCTCTTATTCCATTCTGTGTAATTTCATAGGCTCATCAATTTTAGGCTGAAAGATGCTATTTAGAGATCATCTAGTCAAACCCCCTTGTTTTATATATATATATACACACACATATATATACATACATACATATATATATATATAAACACACGTGTATGTGTGTGTGTGTGTGTGTGTGTGTGTGTGTAGATAGATAGATGATAGATGAGGAAACAAGTCCACAGAATTTAAATGACTTGCCCGAAGTCACACAGTAGATATGTGATTTGAACACATATTCATTGCCACCAAATCTAGTACTCTTTCCACCATACCATGCTGCCTCAACATTCCACATGTTGTTGCTAGTGCTTTCCCTTGAGGCAGCTAGCCTATAGCCTGGAGTTAGAAAGACCTGAGTTCAAATCCTGCCTTAGACACTTTGATCCCAGGCAACTCACTTAAACCCTGTCTTCCTCAACTGTAAAACGAGGACAATAATAGCACCCATCTCCCCAGATTGTTCTGGGGAGCAAGCAAGATAATATTTCTAAAGCATTTAGCACATTGCTTGGAACATAGTGCTTAATAAATGATTGCTTTCTTCCTCCCAAACTTCCTTTATTTAACTATTTTCTATGTTTTAATATATTTATTAACTTTGTATTTATGCTGTAAGTTTTATATATACTTTTAATCTCTCCCATTAGAATATAAGTTCCTCGAGAATAGGACTTGTTTCATTCTTTCTTCTTATTTCTATAAGCTTAGCAGTGACTGACGTATATTAGGCAGTTAATAAATACTTGCTGATGATACATTTATCTGATGACACTTTTCCTTTGTAATTCTTGTTTGTAAGATGGTTCAGCCTGTTCATGCCCAGCATGCATCTCTCTACAGGGGATAAGTAGTGGGGCTAGCATTTGGATCCATAATCTTTTAAAAACAGTATTCTTTAAAAAAAACTATACTCCAATGCCTTTCTTGTTAGAAAAAGGCACCAAATTTCTTCTGAGTTGTGCTTTTGGAGTCACCCATTTTGTGGAGTGACTTGCTTTAGAAATAGTTCAATGTAGTGACCTTACTGAGGGTCCTCATTGTTATGGCTACAGGTCAAATCCTGTTCCACTAAATATTTTTACAACCCAAATCCTCCACATAATGAGGGGAATTTTAAACCCCAGGGGATGGCTCACTTACTGGAGCAATATTCATCTGCACAAAATTTTAGTACAACTAGTCCCTTAGAGTCTGTAGTAACAGGATTTTCTCTGCATAGGAATTGATCAAGTTGGATGCATAAAGACTTAATGGGTTTCATCTTAATTAGAATTAAGCTGGAGCACATGGGCTAGGAAATCTTTGGGGGCTCTTGTATCACCTAAGTGGATATGAATGCAAACTGTCCATCTCTCTGTTCTTCACACGTGGTATCCTATCACCCAAGTGCCAGTGCCTGGCACATAATAGATCCTTAGCAAATACTTAATTGATTGATTAAACCCTGTTGTTTTAGATGAGCAGACTACCATTGTGTCAGTAAGGTAATATATTTGTATAACCCTAATTGAAGTGGGTATCCTATCCTGCTTCTAATTCTTTAATGAGAGATAACCTTGGGGATGGGAGAAGATGGATGGATATTATCCATCAGATTCTTGCTAAAAGGGTAGACTCTGCTCAAAGAGCTGAAGTCACAGGCCAGATTAGGAGGGGGAACTACAGTTATCAGGGAGAGTGATAGATATCTTGAGACATCTGAAAGAATGTAAGGGCCTAGGAGAGAGGAGGTTTTTGCTAACGGTGGTCTGTGTGGCTTGACTGTGGTGATAGGAACCTGCCTAATTATTGTAGGTGCAATGAGAAGATGTTGCTTTTCAGAGTGTCCATGCATTCTTGGTTATAAGTGTGGTAAAAATAATTTTTTAATGTATCCATCCTTGGAAGAAAGGGTCTAAATATGGACCAGTGATGTAGTACCCTCAGGTAAGGTACTGATTATAGACTAATGATGAAAAGAAGGAAAACAGTCCATTTGTTATTATTATTATTAATTTTTTTAGTGAGGCAATTGGGGTTAAGTGACTTGCCCAGGGTCACACAGCTAGTAAGTGTTAAGTGTCTGAGACCAGATTTGAACTCAGGTCCTCCTGACTCCAGGGCCGGTGCTCTATCCACTGTGCCACCTAGCTTCCCCACAGTCCATTTGTTGCAGGAAGTGGCACTGGATTCAACTCTATTAGTTATTGGGGAGCTAGAGTGGGGATCCAAAGTAAATTACTGTGGGAAGAGATTCCTGCTACAGGGATATGGAAATTCTGATCCAGCAGGGTTTATTGGTCTGGGCTAGAGAGCCCAAACCCTGCTTATGATGTAACTAGAATTTAGCCATCTAGGGCTGAGCCAGTTAGAATGGACTTGTAACCATCATCCCCACTGTCTTCTCTCTCTCTCTCTCCCTCCCTCTCTCCCTCTCTCTCTCTCTCTCTCTCTCTCTCTCTCTCTCTCTCTCTCTCTCTCCCCTGTCACCCCCTCTCCTTTCTCATGCTCCATTTCTCCCCTATTTCTTCCCTATCCTTCAGAAACTGTCACCTGATCCTATCATCTTCACTAGTTATCATCCTATATCTCTCCTCCCCTTTTCACCCTTATTATTTGAAGAATCAGTTCCTTCACTTCTCCTCTCTGTCTACTCACTTTACTCAGTATCAGTTCATTTAAGTCTTTCTGAAATCTGTCTGCTCATTTCTTATAGCACAATAGCATTTCATTACATTCATATATGATAACGCGTTCACCCATTCCCCAGTTGATGGGCATTCCCTCAATTTCCAATTCTTTGCCACCACAAAAAGAGCAGCTATAAATATTTTTGTATATGTGGCCCCCTTTCCCTTTGCTTTGATCTCTTTGGGATACAGACCTAGTAGTGGTGTTGCTGGTCAAAGGGTATGCACAGTTTTATAGCCTTTTGGATATAGTTTCCAATTGTTCTCCAAACCCTCTTCAGTATAGCTTCTGTGATAGCTTTAATAATCTTTTAACTGCCAAGTGTAGTGGTTTTTTCTCAATCTTTATCCTTCTTGAAACTTCTTCTTCCCCACCTTTTGCAGCATTTGATCACCTTTCCCCCCCTGCCTGCTCTCTTTTCTTGAGATTTTTCTGATTATTCTCTTTAGTTCTCCAATCTGCTTCACTGCTCCTTCTCAGTCTTTTTAGCTGTATCTTCATCTAGTCATGCCTACCCATTTTGGCTATCCCTCAAGGCCTTTTTTCCCCCCATTTTTCTCTATATTCTCTTACTTATCTCAAATAGTTCCCCTTGGTTCAATGATCATATCTATATAGGCGATTCTTGGATCTGTCGATTCATGTCGAGATTGACTATAATGATTACATGAGAGGAGGAAAGGATGAGGGTATTTGCCCAAGTTCTAGATGTTCATATCCATAATTGGATGTGAAGCACATTTCAGAGGGCTAAGAAATAGCAGCTTAGTCACTGAAACCCATAAAATTGAGTTAATTCCAAGGCCAAGAATAGGTAGGAGGTTAGCTTGGAGGGTATTCATGAAAACAAAGTCCAGTGATTATAGATAGTACTTAGAACCAAGATAGTTTGTAAGAAACATTGACACCTGTGAAATTTATCTTTTCCCTAATGACTGTTTCCTATAACTCCTGTCACAGTCCCATTAGTGAAGAAGTAGTTTGTAATACTTTGCAAAGTATCCATTAAAGAAGTAGTTTTTGACAAATGAATGGCACTTATTAAGAAGCTGGCGTGCTGATTCCGGGGAGCAAGAAGAAAAGAGAGAGAGAGAAAAAAGTCACATCCTTTCCCATGGCCAACTGGGAATGGAGGGAATTGAGGGCATAAAGGGAAGATGGTAGCTGCTAGGATCCAATAGATGGCACAATCCAACAAGTTCTTAGATTTACTTGAACTCTTTAATTGATTCAGTAGTCCACTGGTATAGATGCTCCTTTTATTGGTCTTGTTAGCAACTTGTCTTCTTGGATGATTCTTGTCCATATTCTTCTATAAATTCTCTGCTGTCTGCCTCCATTTTCTCTTCTTTAAAATGAAGATTATAATAGCAACTACCTCCCAGGGTTGTTGGAATAAAATGAGATAATAATTTGCTAAAGTGCTTTGTAAACTTTAAAACACTATATAAATGTTAGCTGTTGTTATTAATATTTATGTAGAACTGTGAATCCATTATGAACAATGTGCATTTTAAAGATAAGTGTAGAATAAATTCAGTTTGTCAGTTGTAAATCTGGCCTGCTTGTGTCTCTTTAGGTATGAAATTTTGTTCTATTTTGCACACAAATTCTTCAATGACCTTTTTTATTTTGTGGGGCATTTCCATGGCCAGTTTCTCTCCCCTTCACTCCCTTCTCACCATTAAAAAAACCCCAAAGCTTTGTGAAAAGTAAAAAAAAAGTAAAGCAAAACCAAATTTACTGGCAGCAAGGTGGCGCAGTGGATAAAGCACTGGCCCTGGAGTCAGGAGTACCTGAGTTCAAATCCAGCCTCAGACACTTGACACTTACTAGCTATGTGACCCTGGGCAAGTCACTTAACCCCCATTGCCCCACAAAAAACCAAAAACCAAAAACCAAACAAATTTACACATTGGCTATCTCTGAAAACATATGTCTCATTCTGCACTGTCATTTCTTTGTCAAGAAGTGGGTAGCTTCATCACTGGTATTCTTTAGTTGTTATTAGCCATTGTATTGATCAAAGTTCTTAAAAATTGTTTTTCTTTCCAATGTTATAGGTATTGCACAAGTCATTCTCCTGGTTCTGCTCACTTTATGACATTTGTTCAAACCAGTATTCCAAGGTTTTTCTGAATCAATTCCTTTCATCATTTCTTATGGCTTAATAATATTATATTGCATTCATAAGCTATAGTTTGTTCAGTCATTACCAAATTGATGGATAATCCCTTAAATTTCAGTTCTTTGTCATGACAGAAAGTCCATAAATTAAGAATACAATTAAAAAATAAAAAAGGAAGTATATTCTATATGTTTTTGTACATGTGGATCTTTTCCCTCTTTCTTCTATCTTTTTGGGATATAGACCTGATAGTGGTATTACTATGTCAGAGGGAAGACCTCACTTTTATAGGCAAGGGAGTTTAAGTTCATAGAAATTAAGTGACCTACCCACTGACATGTAGCTAGTAAGCTGCAGATCTGGTCTTGACATGCTTCAAATACAGCATTCTTTTCACTATAGCAGGGCTTCTTAAACTCTTTCACACATGAACCCTTTTTGCCTGCGAAATTTTTATGCAACCCTGGCATATATAGGTATATAAAGTAGGTATACATAATCTTTAACTGTTGCCAAATTTTTGTGACACCCCCCCCCATTCAGTTATCCCTATATGGGATCACAACCCATAGTTTAAGAAGCTTTGCACTATAGCATACTGTTTCTCACCCTCATGGAGCCCAGTGAAGCAGATTTCACAAGAAAAGCCCAAGGCAGCAGAGAATCCAGATGTGATAAGAAATGGATCTGTAAAGTGACATTTGGGAGTACTTTGATAAAAGTAGACTTGTAACTAGCAATTTTTGCATCTGGAAAATCAATCAATTATCAATCAAACAACATTTATTAAGCACCTGCTATGTGCCATCACTGTGCTCCATGCTGGGAATATAAAAAGAGGCAAAAGGCAGTCCCTTTCTGTAAGGAGCTTACAATCTGGTGGTGACTGGGGGGCAACGATGTGCAGCACAGAATGCACAAAAAGAAGAAAACCACAGAACATGAGGAAAGCAGTTTTACTTGGAGTGAACTGACAACTACAAGCAAAACTTAGTTGTCTCTATGATGGTTGAGAACCTTAAAGTTTGTTGTCTTACAGAAAAGCTCCAGTCACCCCAGGATATTTTTCTGATGGTAGGACTTCTGACTTGTAATTTGCTGGCTATGGAAGGAATATCTAATCTTTGATTAGATTTTAATAAAGTTTTCACAAAACTTCCTTTTGTTACCTGGTAGGTAGTATGTTCAAAAGATGGGGAGCATATTCACAAACCAGGGAGTATAATTTGAGATTGCCCTTTTGGGGAGTTCGTCTGGGTGGAGCTCAAGCTCAAGCAAGTCTTGGAGGTTATTGTAATACAACAGGGTATCTCTGACCTGAGGGTTCTACAGTTATCCTTTCTACATTACCAGGGTTAGGAGCACAGCATCTACATGATCTGGAAAATCCACAACCTTTTTTGGTCCTCCCTTTATATCAGAGAGGAATTCTGAATTATTGTGATATTAAAAGGTAAAATATGTTGATATTATATAATATATTTTAAGCATTTCTGAGTTTCTAAACCTTTTCTGTGTTATCTGTTGGCTTTTTCATGTTGTCTGCAGCTTCCACAAAACTCTCTATGACTTCCTATTTAATTTCTTTCTTTTTTTTTTTTTGGTGAGGCAATTGGGGTTAAATGACTTGCCCAGGGTCACACAGCTAGTAAGTGTCAAGTGTCTGAGGCTGGATTTGAACTCAGGTACTCCTGACTCCAGGGCTTTATTCACTGCACCACCTAGCTGCCCCAACCCCCATTTAATTTCTTATGCTAACCCATGATATATTGAAATTATAATAGAGAAAGTAGCAACATGGAAGGGATAACTGTATTTTGGCTAGTGTGATGCAGTAGAAAGAAAAAATTAGAAATAAAATAGAAACCTTGATTCTTATCTCAATGCTATCACTGTTAACTTGGGCAAAAAATCACTTAACCTCTCCAGGGTTCAAATGCTTCATTTTTTAAATAGGTGGGTTGGAGTAGATTATTCTTATTTATTTATTCATTCATTCATCCATCCATTTATTTATTTATTCATTTATTTAGTAATCTATCCATCATCTATTCATCTATCTATCTATTATGTATTTATTTATTTGCAGGGCAATGAGGGTTAAGTGACTTGCCCAGGGTCACACAGCTAATATGTGTCAAGTGTCTGAGGCTGGATTTGAACTCAGACCCTCCTGAATCCAGGGCTGATGCTTTATCCACTGCACCACCTAGCTGCTCCAGGGTAGATTGTTTTTTTATGTTTCATTTCAGCTCTTAAATTCTGTGAGTCTATGATTTTAGTATAAATTATATTTGGCTTCTACAATCCTCCATGAGTTAGAAATGCTACATAGCTCATAATCTCCTAAGGGTTAGGCTTCTTATTAGACAACTCTAATCATTTCTTCCTAGTATAGGAGTTTAAGAAATATCAAAATTCATGGTCACAAATTACAATTTCACTTAGACTGTCAACATGATGACTGAAAAGAAAACAATTTTGGGCAAAGCATTTGAGTCTGAATGGCAGCATCTAAATTAGCAAAGCTTGATTTGCATCCTGAAACCTTTTATCTAAATTTTTCTTGGAACCTGATGTATTCTTTTGTAGTGAAGGTAATTCTCCAGCCCCAATAAATTAGTGTTCCAGGTAGATAGCCAAATTAGTTTGTCTGCTCTGGCTCTTGTTCTGTTCTATAACAAGCTTTACTGTCCCTTCCTAAAAAATCATTTGCTCACAAATTTCTCTTCTTTGCCTCCCATTTAAATCCTTACCTCCTTTTAATTCTTTCCTTTGGCCCTTAGGTTTAAAGATTTAGGGCTGAGAGGAGTTGGGGTATTAGAACACCCCAGGGCAGCTAGGTGGTGCAGTGGATACAGCACCGGCCCTGGAGTCAGGAGTACCTGAGTTCAAATCCGGCCTCAGACACTTAACACTTACTAGCTGTGTGACCCTGGGCAAGTCACTTAACCCCAATTGCCTCACAAAAAAAAAAATGTAAAGAACACCCCAGTAGGGAATTAGAACACTCACCAATCTGAGGCATATCTACTACTCAGGTAGCCCTTACACAACTTAGTGTACATAAATAGAAATAGAAATAGAAATAGAAATAAATAGAAACAGGTCTAACAAACCCGATGTGGAGATTACTGTAGCAATATCCTTATTTTACTACCAAGTGCTATCATATTTTGCTAAGTCACCTCAAATAGAAAATCCTAGTTTGGGTTGTTATGAAAATAAGAATAGAAAGTTTTCAATGTAGTGTGATATTTAGGAATCAGAATGTATTGGGTACAGCCAACCATTTGAATGCAGAGTTTATGACTCCAAATCCAGGGCTTTTTTTTGGGGGGGAACACGAGATATATAATTCAATGGACTAGTGAACCAATTGATCATAATGTTTCCTCCTGTGGTGCTTGTCACAAGCCACCTAAACTTTCTTAACAGTGGTACTCTCACATTCTTAAACAAATCCCAAATAAAGCATTTCTCCTCCATGATGAGAGACCTTCATTGAGGCCTTATAACATTCCAGGCTACCAGTACAGGACTCAGGCAGGCTCTCTAACTGTGGTGTCTCTTGTCCCATGAGCCTTCCTCCTTCTCCTATCACAAATTTCCCCTGTTAACTCTTTTATACCAGTTTGGTTTTTTTGTTTGTTTGTTTGTTTGTTTTTTTAGTGAGGCAATTGGGGTTAAGTGACTTGCCCAGGGTCACACAGCTAGTAAGTGTTAAGTGTCTGAGGCCGGATTTGAACTCAGGTACTCCTGACTCCAGGGCCAGTGCTCTATCCACTGTGGCACCTAGCTGCCCCAAGTTTTTTTTTTTTACAAAGGAAATCATTGTTGATAATGCTCTTCAAGTTGCTTATTCCCACTATACATGTTTCTGTTGCATTTTGGATCACCTACAGTTTTCATTCTTTGATGTTCCATTATTTATACCCATATAGTATCTCTGGAAAGATATTCTATTTTACAAGATGGGCTTTTGTGCCAGGGAGCAACTTGAGTTTATTGAAAATGTTGTGTAATTTCTTAAATGCTACCTTCTCCTCTCTTTTTCTCCTATTCGATTCTGGGTTTAGCTAATTGTCCATCTGCACTACCTGTTCAAAATATACATCTGAATGGACTGGCTTAATGGGTGCTTCCTCAAGCTATTTGGCTCACTGTGAGAATAGGCATTCTTTACTTGTTTGCTTTTATTCAGTTTGGCTAATTTCTTTTGAGTAGACATGGATCTAGGTGAGGGGGTCCTGCCATTTTCTGGCTCTTAATCCCTAATCCATAGAAAATACTTAATAAATGCTTGCTTGAGTTGTTGAGTAATCACTACTATGCTGTTGTTGTTATTCGGTTGTTTTTCAGTCATGCCCAAGTATTTGTGTCCCCATTTGGTGTTTTCTTGGCAAAGATACTAGAGTGGTTTGCCACTTCATTCTCCTGCTCATTTTACAGATGAAGAACTGAGATAAATAGGGTTAAGTGACTTGCCCAGGGTCACATAGCTAGTAAGTGTCTAAGCCAGATTTGAACTCAGGAAGATAAATTTTCCTGACTCCAGGCTCAGCACTCTGTCTGCTGAACCATCTAGCTGGTCTAGCTTATTTTACAGATGAGGGAACTGCTGCAAATCACTACTGTATGATTCACCAATGTGAGCACTTAGAGCTCCTGTGAAAAGAACACTGACTTTGGTGTCAAATAACCTGGGTTCAAAGTCTTGTTTTGCTGTTTTCTACCTGAATGACCTTCTAAAGTCACTTAACCTCTGTAGGTCTCAGTATCCTCAGAGATAAAAATGAGGGGATTGGAACTGATAACCTCTTAGTCTCTTTCTCAGCTCTCTCTATATGATCCTATGATTTAAAATCAGAATATTTTCCATGAGACTTCTGATGAGCCCGAATCTCCCCATGTTTTTGCTTTGTTCAATACTGATAATTAGAGGATTTTTTGAATTATCTCCTTGGTTGTTTTCATCAAAAGAATCTTTTATGAATTTTAACATATGTGTGGGAACCACCTTGTTGGAGAACATTTATGGTTGCTTTTTCTCTACTGAATCAAATCTTTTAAAAGATTAATAACAAACAATAACCATAGAAAATCATATATTTTTAGTTCTCTTTAGTCTTCAGTGATCTGCTGTAGAGATTTCTTGAAAGAAACTACCTATCTTCTCCTATTTTTATTGAGGATGCCGTAGATATGTGTATAGATTTGTTTCATAAATATTTTTTCAAAGATGAGAAAGTAGGCATGTAGTGTGGTACATATTAAATAGTGTTCATGATTTCCAACCCCCCTCATAATTTAGTACCTTCTCCTCTTTGATACTTTTACTATCATAGCTATTCAGAGTTAAAAATGATATTTCTCATGAGAGCCTAAAGCAGACTTCTGGAGATGATAGGATTTCTTCCTTTTTTTATTAAACAAAGTTGAATAACCAGAAGCCTAAATGGGAAAACAAAGCATCACTTAATTAAGTCTCTGCTTAAAAAAAAAAATTTAGACTCTCTCCATCAATGAGAAATTGGCTCAGTTCCCATAGTCTGATGATTAAGTAGGTCAGAAACCATATAAAACCACCCCCAAGCTTTAACACTTGCTTCTCCTATCTCCTTTTTCTAATCATTATGCATGGCTCACGTGCTATTTCAGCCTGACTTAATAGCATTGCATTAGTTTTACAAGATATATAAAACAGAGACCTAGTAGTGGGAAGAAGTAGGGGGCAGACCCTCAGAAGTTATAAAAGTCTGTTTTATACGCATTTACCTTTATTGACAGGCAAATACAATTGGGCAAAACCAATGAAAACTAATTTCTCTTATGTAGTATTTAAGGTTGTACCCAAGTTAATGACTATTTGATAGATTAAGAGAACTGAAAAGGAAATTTCCTGTGACCCCTGAGGATTGATGATTAGGCTTGGTCCATTTACTCTGGAGAAGAGAAATCTTAGAGGAGACATGAGAGCTGGCTTCAAATATAAATGACTGCTATTTAGTTTGTTTTTTGCGGGGCAATGAGTGTTAAGTGACTTGCCCAAGGTCACACAGCTAGTAAGTGTCAAGTGCCTGATGCCGACTTTGAACTCAGGTCCTTCTGGATCCAGGGCCAGTGCTCTACCCACTGTGCCACTGAGCTGGCACACTATTTCCACTATTTAGAAATGGAATTGACTTGGTTCTGCTTGGGCCCAGAGGTCAGAAGTAGGAGCAATGGGGGAGAGTTACAGAGAAGCATATTTAGGCTTGATATCTAGAAATAAATCTTAACAATTAGAGTTATTAAAATAGACTAGGGGGCAGCAAGGTGGCACAGTGGATAAAGCACTGGCCCTGGATTCAGGAGGACCTGAGTTCAAATCCAGTCTCAGATACTTGACACTTACTAGCTGTGTGACCTTGGGCAAGTCACTTAACCCTCATTGTCCTGCCAAAAGGAAAAAAAAATACACTAGTTTTGCAACCCCCTTCCCCAGTGTTACTTAGCCTGCTAGGATAGGGGAAACTGGGGCACACATCTCCTCTATCGTGTGTGTGTGTATTTGCTGCAGAAGATTTGGTTATTGAGCAGATTTGGAGTACATGCAGGCAAGATAAGTCACATGTATCAATGTTTGCTGTATTGATATGTTATTATCAACATATTACATTGTCAATCTGTCAATAAGTATATTGTTATATGGGAAGTATTCCAAATCTTTGGGGGACCAATGCTTTTGGGAACTTATAAGCATTGAACATGAAACTGACTGGAAAACTGAACTCCACAAAATGAAAACACATTTATTCTTTTTTTTAAGTACAATGAGGGTTAAGTGACTTGCCCAGGGTCACACAGCTAGGAAGTGTCAAGTGTCTGAGGTGAGATTTGAACTCAGGTCTTCCTGAATCCAGGGCCTGTGCTCTATCTACTTCACCACCCAGCTGCCCCCAAACACATATATTCTTGAGAGGGAGACATATTTAGTGGAACTAATATCCATATGGATTCTAGAGTTATTATTAAATCAGTGATGAACATGTTAATCAGCATATGAATTACCAGGATGACCTATTAGAATAATACAAATATACATTTCTATTGAAATGACTCCTAGATAATGAAAATGGAATCCTTAACAAAAATTGAAAAAAAAAATCAGGTGTTAAGTTCATTTCTTCAAAGAGGGTTACCATAGAGGTCAATAGCCATTCTAGGGGGGCAGCTAGGTGGTACCGTGAATAAAACACTGGCCCTGGATTCAGGGGTACCTGAGTTCAAATCTGACCTCAGACACTTGACACTTACTAGCTGTGTGACCCTGGGCAAGTCACTTAACCCCTATTGCCCCACAAAAAAATATAGCCATTCTAGATCCAATGGGGCCTGACTGCACACATGTCACAAAGATTTTCTAACTTCTAGCAAAGAGAAAAAAGTCCCATAGATTTAGAACTAATGGCACCTTAGAGACCATCTGATTCAGGGTTCCTTATCCTCTTCTGTATCATGAAACCTTTTTGTCAATCTGCTGAAATCTATGGACCCCTTTTCAGGATGATGTTTTTTTCCCAGTTCTTAATTTTTTAAATAAATATTTTTATTTAAAGTTTTGAGTTCCAAATTCTATCCCTCCTTCCCTTCCCCCCATGTAATTATGTAAAACATTTCTATTTTAATCATTTTGTGGAAGAAGACTCGAATAAAAGAAAAAAAGAAAGAAAGAAAGTGAAAAATAGCGTTCTTCAGTCTGTATCCAATCAATATCACTTCTTTCTCCAGAGACAAATAGTATGCTTCATCCTTAATCCTTTGAGATTGTCTTGGATCATTGTATTTCTGAGAATATTTAAATCATTCACAATTCTTCATCAGACACTATGGCTGTTATTGTGTTCTCCTGATTCTGTTCACTTCACTATGCATCAGTTCATATAAGTCTTTCCACATTTTTCTGAAATCATCCTGCTTGTCATTTTTTATAACACAATAATATTCCATTACATTCACACACCATAGCTTATTTAGCCATTCATCAGTTGATGGGCATCCCTTTGATTTCCAATTTTCAGCCACCACAAAAAGAGCTGCTATAAATATTTCTGTACAAATAGATCCTTTCCCCCTTTTATTGGATGTCTTTGGGATATAAACCTAGGACTGGCATTGGTGGATTAAAGGATATGCATAGTTTTATAGCCCTTTGGGCATAGTTTCAAATTACTCACCAAAATGGTTGGATCTTTTCACAACTCCACCAATAGTGTACTAGCATCGCAGTTTTCCCACATCCCCTCTAACATCCAATATTTTCCTTTTTAAAAATTATATTTGTTACTCTGATAGGTATGAGGTGGTACTTCATAGTTGTCTTAATTTGCATTTCTCTGATCAATAGTGATTTAGAGCATTTTTTTCATATGATTACATATAGTTTTGATTTCTTTAATAAAAAGTACCTGCTCATATCCTTTGACTATTTATCAATTGGGTAATGTTTTGTGTTAGTTTTACTCCCTCCTCTTATCCCTTCCTGAGGCAGCAAACAATCAGATATAGGTTATACATGTGCAATTATGTAAAACATTAGCATATCAGTCATTTTGTATAAGAAAACTTGAATAAAAGAAAAAATGAAAGAAAGTAAACAATAGCATGCTTCAGTCTGTATTCAACTGATAACAGTTCTTTCTTTGGAAGTGGATAGTATGCTTCATTATTAGTCCTTTGGGATTGTCTTGGATCATTGGATTGCTGAAAATAGTTAAGTCATTCACAATTCTTCATCAAACAATGTTGCTATAGCACTGTGCCCAATGTTCTCCTTGTTCTGCTCACTTCACTACACATCAATTCATATAGGTGTTTCCAGGTCTTTCTGAAATCATCCTGCTTGTCATTTCTTATAGCACAATAATATTCTATCACAATTATATACCACAGCTTATTTAGCCATTCCCTAATACATGGGCATTCCTTTGATTTCTAATTCTTAGCCACCACAAAAAGAGCTGCTATAAATATTTTTGTACAAATAGGTCTTTTTCTCTTTTGGGGGGGGATGTCTTTGGGATATAAACCTAACAGAGATATTGCTGGATCAGAGGGTATGCAGTTTTCTAGGGCTTTGGGCACAGTTCCAAATTATTCTCCAGAATGGTTGGATCCATTCACAACTCCACCAACAGTGGATTAGTGTCCCAGGTTTTCTACATCCCCTTCAACATCCAACATTTTCTTTTTTTGTTATATTTGGTACTCTGATAGGTGTGAGGTGGTACCTCAGAGTTGTTTTAATTTTCTTTTCTCTGATCAATAATGATCTAGAACATTTTTTCATATGATTATAGATAGCTTTGATTTCTTTGTCTGAAAACTGTCTATTCATATCCTTTGACCATTTATGAATTGGGGAATGACCTGCATTTTTATAAATTTGACTCAATTGACTCAGTTCTCTATATATTTGAGAAATAAGACCTTAATCAGTTAAAATTGTTGCAAATTCTGCCCCGCCCCGTTTTCTGCTTTTCTTAAAATTTTGATTACATTGGCTTTGTTTGTGTAAAAGGTTTTCAATTTTATATAATCAAAATTATCTATTTTACATTTTGTAATGCTCTCTATATCTTCTTTTGTCCTAAATTCTTCCCTTGTCCATAAATCTGACAAACTATTCCATGCCCTCTTAATTTGTTACACCCTTAATGTTTAAATTGTGTGCCCATTTTTACCTTTTCTTAGTACTGTTTTCCAGTCTTCCCAGCAGTTTTTGTCAAATAATGAGTTTTTATTCCAAAACCTGGGATCTTTGGGTTTGTCATATATTAGATTACTGTTGTAATTTACTATAGTATAATTCATACCTATTCCGCTCCATTGACCCACCACTCTATTTCTCAGCTAGTACCAGATTGTTTTGATAATTACCACTTTTTAATACAGTTTGAGATCTGGTACTACTAGACCACCTTCTTTCACATTTTTTCATTAATCCACTTAATATCTTTGAGCTTTTGTTCTTCCAGATGAATTTTGTTTTAATTTTTCTAGCCTTATAATTTTGTTGATAGTTTGATTAGTATGGTTCTAACCAAATAGATTAATTTAGGTAGGATTGTAGTTTTTATTATATTGGCTGGGCCTACTGATGAGCAATTAATATTTTTCTAATTGTTTAGATATGACTTTATTTGTGTGAAAAGTGTTTTAAAGTTGTGTTCATGTAGTTCCTGCACTTGTGTTGGCAGGTAGACTCCCAAGTATTTTATATTGTCTATATAGTTAGTTTAAATGGAATTTCCATCTGTTGCTGCTGGACTTAATGCTGATGATTTATGTGAGTTTATTTTGTATCCTGCAACTTTGCTAAAGTTGTTAATAACTTTAAGTGGTTTTTTAGTTGATTCTCTAGGATTTTCTAAGTATAACATCATATCATTATATTAAAAACTATGTAAAGTAATTCTCCAATTGATCCATGGTCAAAGGATATGAACAGGCAGTTTTCAAACAAAGAAATCAAAGCTATCTATAATCATATGAAAAAGTGCTCTAAATCACTAGTAATCAGAGAAATGCCAATTAAAACAACTCTGAGGTACCACCTCACACCTATCAGAGTGCCAAATAGAACAAAAAAAGAAAATGTTGGATGTTGGAGGGGATGTGGGAAACCTGGGACACTAATCCACTATTGGTGGAATTGGGAATGGATCCAACCATTCTGGAGAACAGTTTGGAACTGTGCCCAAAGCACTATAAAACTTTGCATACCCTTTGATCCAGCAATGCCTCTGCTAGGTTTATATCCCCAAGATATTCCCCCAAAAGAGAAAAAGACCTATTCGTACAAAAATATTTATAGCAGCACTTTTTGTGGTGGCTAAGAATTGGAAATCAAAGGAATGCCCATCACTTGGAGAATGGCTAAATACACTGTGGTATATGATTATGATGGAATATTATTGTGCTATAAGAAATGACAGGTAGGATGATTTCAGAAAGGCCTGGAAAGACATATGAACTGATGTGTAGTGAAGTGAGCAGAACAAGGAGAACATTGTGCACAGTGACAGCAATGTTGTTTGATGAAGAACTGTGAATGACTTAACTATTCTCAGTGATACAATGATCCAAGACAATCCCAGAGGACTAATGATGAAGCACACTATCCACCTCCAAAGAAAAAACTGATATTGATTGAATACAGACTGAAGCATGCTATTTTTCACTTTCATTTTTTCTTTTATTCAAGTTTTCTTATACAAAATTACTAATATGCTAATGTTTTACATAATTGTACATGTATAAACTATGTCTAATTTCTTACCACCTCAGGGAGGGGGCAGGGAAGGAAGGGAAGGAGGGATAGAATTTAGAACTCAAAACTTTAAATAAAAATGCTTATTAATTTAAAAAACCCATAGCCATAACTTAATATGCAAAAATATCCAACTTCCTCATATAAAACAACTGAATTAAAAATTATAAAATACAAATTATGTGACTCCTGCTTTATGTAGTATTGGCATTTTCCAGATAATTGATTCTATTGTTTTCACTCTTTTAAATATTGTTAATAGTTTGCAGGGTTTTTTTTTTTTTGAGAACTGTTGGTTTATATCCTGTGATTACTTACCCATTGGAGAATGAACTTTGGCCTTTTATATTTGTGTTAGTCATCTATAAAGAACTATCTATAAAGATCTATATCTCTATCCATCCATTTATTTATCTATCATCTATCTATCTATGACACCATTCCTTAATTTAGATATTTTATACAAAGTTTTCTTCCCCTTCCCCACCATTACTTGTTTCCTGTCTTGGTTGTATTGATTTTGTTTGTGAAGTAGCTTTCCAATTTCATACCATCACAATTATTTCTTTTGTCTTTTGTGATTGTTGCTTTTCCTTGCTTAGTTAAGAATCCTCCCCCTAACCAAAGTTGTGAAAGGTATCTTATCTGGTTTTCCTCTAGTTTGTTTGTGATATGATTTTTAATAACCAGGTCACATATCCACTTTGATCTTATTATGATATATAGTGTAAGAAGTTGATCTAAATCTAATTTCTTCCAAACTGCTTCCTATTTCCCCCCCCCAATAATTCTTAAATAATAATGAATTCTTCCCCCCCCCCATGTAATTTGTGTTTTTGGATACACCGAATTATAAAGTTCCCTGCCTTTTTTGTCAGAGGGTACTGAATGATTTTCTTATAAATCCAGGGTTATCATTATGAATGTAATGATTGGAATGATGCCACCTACTGGAGACTTACTATAGGAAAGCTCCACCATGAGGAGAATGCCTCAGAGGGCAAGACCATGTGGCTTTTCCCTGGCGTCAGGAAGTGACATTTGCTCATTGGTGCTATCTAGTCAATCAACTTGAAGAGCCTCCTATTTTCTGGGAGGGGACAGAAAGGAGGAAAGAGGGCCTGCACGGAGAGCTCTGTCTTTTTTTGGTTCCTGACTTGATGGTGGTGGTGATGGCAGAGGACTTCACAGGAAATTTGAGGAAAGATAGGAATGCCAGGTTGTTGGAATTCTGTCCTCAATCTTTCTCTTTCTATCTTTCAATAAACCCTTAAAAACCTAAACTCGTTTTATCAGTGATTTTAGTCAGTTTCCCCCAAAACTGGGGGAACAGATTAGAACCCACATTTAGAATCTTAAATTACACATGAACAACAACTATACAATTATGTCATAGAAACAAACATGCAGAGCTGGAAGAGAATTAGAGTTTATATAGTCCACCTTCCTTTACATTATGGAAACTGAAGTCTAATGTGATAAAGTAACTTGTCTAAGGCTATAAAGTGATAATGTTGGCATTTAAAGCTCATGTCCCCTGACTCCAAACCCAGTGCTCTTTCCATTATACCATGATATTACTATGAAGCTCTTGAGGTTTGGAGGGTTGGTTAGGCCTATACTAAATGGCCCCATGCCACTATTTTCGAGTTTAGTTATAGTTTTTTAAAATTTCCTTTCTCACTGTTATAGTCAGACATAATTTGTTGCATAATGAGAAATGAGTGTTGTTTCTTTCTGATGTGTCTTTTTAATTTGTTCTGATTTTTTTTTTATACTGGGGAAAAGCTAATGTGGGTTTGATATGTAAAATACATGCAAAATAGAGAAATTAGATCCTAAGTGAGAACCTGAGGGTCCATTAATGACTTTGTGATATTTATTCTATGATCTCTCAAAGGTCTTTTTTGTTTTGTTTTTGCTTATTTCTATATTTGTGCTGTGCTCCAGAGAACTCAGATTGTTAGGAGTCTGACTATGAACAAAGTGGGTATTTTTTTGGTTTGTTTTTGTTTTTTTTAGTGAGGCAATTGGGGTTAAGTCACTTGCCCAGGGTCACACAGCTAGTAAGTGTTAAGTGTCTGAGGTCGGATTTGAACTCCTGACTCCAGGGCCGGTGCTTTATCCACTGTGCCACCTAGCTGCCCCCCAAAATGGGTATTGTTATGAAAGAAAGGTTTAATTTTGATCTGTTAAAGTAGATTTTAATCAATGTATTTTGGTATAGAATTCTATTGATATATACTTACTGGGATTAGTGAATCTGAATGAATGTAAAGTCTGAAATGTGGGATACTTTAAAAATAGTACAATTTTATTATATTCAAATATGTATAGTAAATTAAAGCTTGTTAACAAAATATTGCCTAGGAATCCCAGAGTACCTGTTCTTGCATATAAAAAAATTGGTTTGTAATTAGCATATTAATATATAAGCAGGGTATATAGGGTGGCAGAGTTTAAAGAACTCTGGCTTTAGAGGCAAAAGATCTTGGTATGAATCCTAGCCCATAGGGAAGTGTTGAGGAAGTAATTTAACATTCTGGTCTTTTAGCTATACTTATAAACATGAGGGAGTTAAACTAGATTATCTCTAAAGTACCTTCTAATTTTAAGTCCCATGTTTCAGTGTGCCTAAAAAGTCTGGCCTTTTAAGTTTTTAAACCCCTAATTTCCATATTGAATAATAACAAATGTGCTTATCAAATCCCCCTTTTTAAACACAGTGCAAAACTCAGTCTGATTGATGAAAACTATAAATCAATGAAAAAATAAATTTTATTAGTGAGATTTTTAGTGACCAATATAAATAATTTGTTCATCAGGGCAGTTGTAAATTCCTCACATTAAGAAATGTGTGTATGTATAGATATTATATACAGACACACACAGAGATACACACACACACACACACACACATATATACACACACACATCTAATGGAGTAAGGAGATTTTTGGTATTAAAAGCATGCTTTTCTTTATTTTGAATTATTTTGGGGGGGAGTCAGTTCTATACAGCAAATATGCCACTTCAGCACAGTTACCTACTGTATTTCCCATATTTCCTATGGGTCTCTTTCCCATTTGTGGTTTTCTTCTAAGCTGAAGGGTATTCATCATGGACTAGGGGCAGAGAGGGCTGTGAAGGAAATAAAGAAAAACCAGAACTTGGGAGAAAATAACCCAAATATCTCCTGAAAATTATGTAAAGAAGCTGACAAAGTGAATTACCACAATGCAAGAGCAGGGTACAAAGTTTCATCTGAAAAACTCGAATCATGTATTTTGAGCTTTTGGAGGGAAATAAGCCTTTCCAAGAAGCCTGGTACTTTGTTCACCTTAAGTTGGCAGTATTTCATCATCAATTAGAAGCATTTTTCAATTGTAGATGTTTCAAACAAATGAGTCATAAAGCAATAGCAAAACAGATGGAGTGTTCCTGAAGTTAGATAATTGGATTAAGTGGGGCCAAAGTTTTATACTATATAAAAACTGTATGAGTAATTCCACCAAGTTTTCAGTTTTTGCTTAGACTGTTCTCTGAAGACAAATCCAGAAGGCTTTATTCATTTTTGATGATGCTATGCTTTTTAGTTTCTTTTTTTGTTTGACCTGGAGGCAAAGGAAAAGTGTAAAATTATCATTTCCTTGCTTTAACTTTCTGCAAAAGAGCATCTACTATGCCATTTACTAGTAATTGCAAGAGTGACCAGAGACTTAATGAGGACTTTTTTTGCCCCAAGCAAATATTAAAAACAATGGTCCAGGAAAAAGACAGAGAAGAGCCAATCCTCAGTAGAGTGGGGGTAGTGGAGGAACAAGTAAAGGCAGGGGAGGAGCTCATTCCACTCTGTCATTGGGTAGCTCCCCATTTTAACTAATTATTCTTGTTAATATGTGCTAAACTCTTTTATTTCTACTTGCTGAAGGATAGTAAATACTGTTAATATCTCCTAAACATGGTGCCATCTTAATTTGGCACCCTTGGACAAAATTCCAGTTGCCTAACCCTCATCATAATTCTGATGGTTATTGCATATTGTTTGATCTGAAAATTGTAAAACATTAATCCAGGGTACTATGTTTATATGCTGCAGCCCAGAGCAATGCTGCCTTCAAGGGAGTGGAAGATGATTAGAAGTAGTTCAAATGCTGCCTGCTATAAAGTGATTCTGCCTGAGGTTGTTTTGTTGAAAGCAGCAAATCTTGCTTTTCTCCCCCTATTTCCTATCTAGCTTCCTGGATCCTCTTTCTTATGGATTTCTGGCTTCAGTCTTCAGACTCTCTTGCCAGCTATTCTTGGAATCCCTAGAACAGGGTTTTGTGCTTGGATTACAATGTCCCCATTTCTTAGGGCTTGTTAATTGTCTCACCTCTTAATGACTGGCATATAGGAGATGCAGAACATTACCTTTATACTGTCTATCACATATAAAAATGTCATGGCTGGGGCAGCTAGATGGTGCAGTGGATAGAGCACCAGCCCTGGATTCAGGAGTACCTGAGTTCAAATCCGGCCTCAGACACTTAACCCTTACTAGCTGTGTGACCCTGGGCAAGTCACCTAACCCCAATTGCCTCACTAAAAAAAAAAGTCATGGCTGTAGGTGTTCCTGTTGGTGAGACATGGCTTTGTGTTATTTTTATTAGAGATGGCTTTGTATTGATTATTCCTCACATTCTTACCTTTGTGGCTAACATCATGAGACGAGGGATTAAGAATGGGTGGCTAGGTGTATATAATCAATAACCATGAAATAGAGGAAAATTGATCAGTCATCATGGACATTTAATTTAGAATTGTTGTCTCATTAGCCTCGTGCTCTGAACGGATGTTTAAAAAATGAATTAAAATTTAAATGGCTCAGCAGTCATTGCTGTTAAAAACTGAATTTATTTTTTTTAAAAAGGAAACAAGGTGAAATACATTTTCATACTTAAGAAATGACAAACAGGATGATTTCAGAAAAACCTTGTGATGAAATAATGGGATTTAGCAGATACTCAGAGACCCACCTGGAGATTAATCTATACTGATTGAATCAAGTGAGAGTGATTGACTGCTGATTAAGCCTACTTCAAGTTAACTGGATTGTAATCACACCTGGCTAGCTCTTAAGAAGGTATTGTTCTCAGAAACTAGACTGTGAACTCAACTTGAGAATACTTTTCAAGGCCAATGGATTTGGATGACACCAACCAATCAGCTTGAAGCAGTGTGTAAGGACCGCCTCTGTTCCAGACCTATAAAAAGCTTCCACAATCAGCTTGCTAGAGGGTTCCTGATTAAAGCAGGCTTGTGGAGGAGGACTTCAGGAAGAACCCAACCAGGCTGGTACTCTAGGCTAGACTGGTGCTGAAGCTTCTGATTTAAGTCGATCACGATTTAGATTTTAAACATCACAACCTGGAAAGACTTACATGAACTGATGTATAGTGAAGAGAATAGAACCAGGAGAACATTGTACATAGTAACAACAATATTGTTTGATGAAGAATTGTGAATGACTTAGCTATTCTCAGCAATACAATGATCCAAGACAATCCCAAAGGACTAATGATAAAGCATACTATTTGTCTCCAGAGAAGGAATGGATCTTGATTGAATACAGACTGAAGCATGCTATTTTTCACTTTCCTTTTTTCTTTTATTCGTTTTCTTATACAAAATGATTAATATGCTAATGTTTTACATGATTGAACATATATAACTTATATCTCATTACTTATCTCAGGGAGGGGGGAGGAGAGTGGAAGGAAGGAGAGAGAGAATTTGGAACTCAAAACTTTAAATAAAATTTTTAAAAATCAGGAAAAAACAAACTGACATTAAGGGGAGAAACATTATTAGTTCACAGAACTAGAACCACTGTTATTACTTTTTTGTAGATTCTGGGTTCAGTCCTGCTATTGGTCTTTTTTCAGATGTCTGTCTTGGTGAGTGCTCACAGACGTGTTAAGGCTGGGCAACTCAAGTTAAGGAGTGCAATTTCTGGTTCTGGAACAAAGTCTATCTACTGTATAATATGGTTTAATGGAAGAGAGCTGGTCTTAGAGATAAGAGAGAGTTGTTGTTTTACCATGGGCAAGTCTCCCAACTTCTCCAAGCTTTGGTTCCCTAATTTCATAAAATGGGGCTAATAAAATGCATAATAATGATCTCACAGAATAGTGCAGGCAATGGAGCATATGTGGGCCTTTCCTGACTTGGAGTGGAGCCAGTATTATTTACCACTGAGTATGGGGGCCTTAGCCTTTGTTCCATTAAGGGGCAGGATTTCTGAGGTAGTGTTTTCTTTGCTCAGTGTCTCTGCTACCAGAGAATACTGAAGTACTCTGGTATATGGACTTTCTCCTCCATCATTTACCTCATCTAGCTCAGGCCTATCTTTTTCTAGTCTCTGTTATTCCCTTTCCTTCAGTTCCTTTGCATGCTAGAGCCCATGTTATTTTGTTAACAAATTTACCCTTATCTTAGATCTCTTCCTCTCATGATCATTCTTGCTCTTACAGAAAGCTGGTTTTCTTAAGACAATATTGCATTCTTATTTGGAACTATGCCGAAAGGGGTATAGAACTGTGCATACCCTTTGATCAATCAATACCACTGCTAGGTTTATATACTAAAGACATCCCCAAAAGAGAAAAATACTTATTTGTACAAAAATATTGATAGAAGCTCTTTTTGTGGATTGTGGAATGGCTAAACAACCTGTGGTATATGATAATGATAGAATATTATTGTGCTATAAGAAATGACAAGCAGGATGATTTCAGAAAGGCCTGGAAAGATTTATATGAACTGTTGTATAGTGAAGTGAGCAGAACCAAGAGAACATCGTGCACAGAGACAGCAATATTGTTTGATGAAGAACTGTGAATGACTTAACTATTCTCGGCAATACAATGATCCAAGACAATTCCAAGGGACTAATGATGAAACATACTATCTACCTCTGAAGAAAGAACTGATAAGAACACAGACTGAAGCATACTATTTTCACTTTCTTTCATTTTCTTCTTTTTTCCCAAGTTTTCCTATACAAAATGTCTAATATGGTAATGTTTTACATAAGCGCACATGTATAACCCATATCTGATTGCTTACCAACTCGGAGGTGGAAGGGGAGGGAGGGAAGGAGGCTTAAAAATGGGAACTCAAAACTAGAAATAAAAATATTTATTATTATTATTTAAAAAAAAGACAGTATTGCATCCTTGGTCAGTCACTTCAGAACAGAGTTCTTCACCAAGTAGGGCCAGGGACAAGTTGACAAATTACTTGATCCTTCCTGCCACTTTCATCCCCTCCCTTTGCCATCATCATTCAGCAACTTCTCCTTAGAGGTTCACTCTCTTCCTCTGTATCACCTGACTATAGATCATTATTGCTATAATCTGGAAGTATCCAACAGGCAGTTGGCAGTGCAAGACTAAAGTTCGGGAGAATGAGTAGGATTTGATTTATTACTAAGTATTGCCAACTATCTGCCTCCATCCAGATGGAGCTGATGGCCATTTCTACCTAAATATCCTGCAACATTTTAAACTCAGCATGCACAAAATAAAACCAATTAATTTGCCTTCCTTCAATGTCCCTATTTTTGGTGAGGCCATCACCATCCTCCAAGTCATTGAGGTTCCTACTCTTGACTTCTTTTTTCGTACTCTCTTCATCTATATCTAATCCATTGCCAAGTCCTATCTAATCTGTCCTTACAATGTCTTTCAAGGCTGTCCCCTTCCTTTTAGCCAAACTAGTTCAGGCCATCATCATTTCTTCCCTGGACGATTGTAATGGGCTCCTAACTGATCTCCCTGTTTCCAGATTCTATCTCCAATCTGTCCTTTTATAGCTGCCAACATAATCCTTTGACACGGATTTGATCATGCCATTTCCCAGCTACAAATCTCTTGCCTCTAGGATAAGACATAAATACATCATCCTGTACTTCAAATAACCAGGTTTCAACATACATTTCCAGGCATTTCATATTATTCCCCCATTTGTACTCTATCAATTTCAACCAAACAGGATAACTAAGTTTTCTTGATCCTTAGTATACTGTCATCTCTGTACATGTGCAAGGTCATCTTCCATACTTGAAATGCACTCCTTTCTCACTTCCTCCATTTGGAGAATATTTTTCTTGTTAACTCTCCCTGCCTCTTTCCTCAGGTTGCCATGTATTTCTTTCTCTGTGCATGTACTGTAACCCCAAATAAGATGTAACATATATTTCTCTGTGCATGTACTATAACCAAAATAAGATGTAACTTATATTAAGATGTAACTTATAGGGAGCAGCTATATGGCGCAATGGTTAAAGCGCTGGCCCTGGATTCAGGAGTACCTGAGTTCAAATCCAGCCTCAGACACTTAACACTTACTAGCTGTGTGACCCTGGGCAAGTCACTTAACCCCCATTGTCCCACAAAAAAAAAACCCCAAAAAACAAAACAAACAAAAGATGTAACTTATATATTTCTCTGTGCATGTAATGGAACCCAAAATAAGATAAGATTAAGGAGGGGAAAGGTTTTGTTTTTGTCTTGCCTTTTAATATCAAGTTGATTGAATTGTAGAAAGCATTAAATGAAATAATGTATATGAAGCATTTTGTAAACTTTGAAGACCTATGGAAATATAAGCTGTTATCCTGTAAACCTGATTATATCACTGTGTTTCAATCCCTGAGCTGAGCCTTCCAGAAACAGGGAAATCTTATACAATGCTCTCCCTACAGTGTTGTATCCCTAGCACTTAAAACGGTGCTTGACCCAAAGCAGGTGATCTATAAATGTTAATTGACTGACTGGTTCATTCAGGGTTAAATGTTTTGGGCCAAATGTTCCAGATAGTTAAAAAAAATTTAACAATACTCCTGACCCAAATTTGTTTGGCATTTAAAGTTCAAATAATCTTGAAGGAAAAAGAACATGGTCCATTGGAAATTGCTGGGTTTGGAGTCAGAACCTGGCTTCACATGCTAACTTTCTCTCTTAATAGCTATGTGACCTTAGGGAATTCTCTTTCCTTCTTAGCTTCAGTTTTCTCATATGTAAAATAAAGGGATTGGATTAGATGATCTGTAAGGTGTCTTCTAACTCTGAATCCTATGATTCTACAACCAGATATCTCTAAGGTTCTTTGATTCTCTTGGAGTAAAATATGCCCCACCCCTCATACAAAACTAGAAATTAATATATAAATCCCCCCCCCCCCAAGGAAAAACTTTGAAATTTCTGGGCTGATTATTTCCAATTCAGTTGCCATGGTAATAGTTACCAGAGTATGTTAAGGCGGGTAGTAAGGATGTTGCAGGCCTGAAAAGAATGATACTCTCATGCTTTAAACACCAGTAATTCTGGTGGTGCAGACACTCTCTCTAGTGATGCCCATTTCCTTCTGCATACAAAGCAAACAGCTTCCAGGATATAACTCTTTAGCCCGGTCAGGGAGATTGTGGGCCCTGCATCCATGTGCTCATCAACAAAGAGTAATCTCAACATTCTGCAGATATGATTAAACTGATACATGAAAATCTCTGATTGGTACAAATCCCAAACCCCAGGAGTTTCTGAGTGGGAGAAGAGAGTTTTGGGGGAGGAGAAAGGAAATAAGAGTTTGCATCTGAGAATGTGTGTATCAATGCTCATCCAACTTCTGATTGGACACTGTCCAAACAGAGGAAGTTTATTACCTCCCAAGGTAGCTCATTTCCACTTTGTAACGATTGGAATGACACCACCTGCTGGAGACTTACTGTAGAAGAGTTCTGCCCATGAAGCGAAGGTCTTTGAGGGCAAGACCAGGAGTCAGGAAGTGACGCGGGCTAGTGGGAGGAGGAAGGAAGAGACTGGCGTTCAGTCTCGCTCTCTTTCCTGGGGCCGCTGGCGGAGAAGGGAGCTAAAAATGTGCTCTCCCTTTAATAGATAGAAATCTAGGCCTTTCTCTCTCTCTTTACCAAATTCTTGTTTTCCTTAATAAATGCTTAAAAGCCTAACTCTTGCTAAAGCTTATAATTTATTGGCGACCACTCATTAGATATTTTAGACAGACTAGCTAGAATTTTAGCCCTTAACAACTTCAAATAGCAATAATTGTTAGAAAGCTTTACCTTATATTGAACTGGAACCTGCCTTCCTATTATTTCTCAGCTCTCTCTCTCTCTCTCTCTCTCTCTCTCTCTCTCTCTCTCTCTCTTTTGGGTGGGGCAATGAGGATTAAGTGACTTGCTCAAGGTCACACAGCTAGTAAGAGTCAAGTATCTGAGGTTGTATTTGAACCCAGATCCTCCTGAATCCAGGACTGGTGCTTTATCCACTGTGCCACCTAGCTGCCTCTTTTCTATTATTTCTACCTACTTGTCCTATTAGAAATAATCAGACCAGAAATTTTAAAGTGCTTTCTCAGAAAAAAATAAAATTGATAGATTCATTTCTAGCTTTTGTACAGGGGGCATTTTGTTTTTCTCCAAGACAATCAAAGAAGCTTACTGATAGCTGGTCACAGAATCACAGATCTAGAACTAAAAGACAATTTAGACATCATCTAGTCTAAGCCCTTTATTTTACATATGAGGAAACTGAGGGTCAGAGGAAAGACACTTCTCTCTGGATCTGTGCAGAATAAGCAGAACCCTAATTAGCTTGGGAGTTGTGTGAGGGTAGGGGATGCACCTTCTTCCTCTGGCAATGCCATCACTGTGTTTCCCTTGGAACTCCTCCAGCACAACCTCCCTTCTCCAAAATCCAAAGAAGGGTGGTTGGTTGGAGGAAGACGAGCCACTTGTCTTGGGCAACACTGCATCTGAGATACAGTTTCGCTCCCCACCCTCAGCCAAGTATTTTAATCCCTGTTAAAATATCTGGTTGTGGGGGGCAGCTAGGTGGCGCAGTGGATAAAGCACTGGCCCTGGATTCAGGAGGACCTGAGTTCAAATCTGCCCTCAGACACTTGTCACTTACTAGCTGTGTGACCCTGGGTAAGTCATTTAACCCTCATTGCCTTGCAAAACAAACAAACAACAACAATAAAATATCTGGTTGTGGTTTTTATGATAAGCCCTTTTTTCTTTTGGATGATAGCTCCCCAGTTGTTCCTCACATGAATTGGTTCTGAGTCCTCTCACCATTCTGCTCATCTTCCTTTGGACATCCTTCGAGTTTCTCAGGGTGCCTTCTAAAGTGTGGAGGCTCAGAACTGAACACAGCACTCTATCACTGTTACTCTGACTCTCTCCTGAAGGAGATGACAGAGGAGCCCATCAACAAAGAGTAACTGGAGAAAGGAATTTTTGGAGTTAGAAGAAACGGGCTCAGATCTTAATTCTGCCACTGACTATCTACATTAACCTCTCTGGTTCCCAGTTAACTCATCTATAAAATTCAGGGTAATGACAGGAGTTGGACTCCATGGTCTCTCTAAGGTTCCTTCTGGTTCTAAATCCATGATTCTACAAACTGAATGTGTCAGTTCATGGGATGCAGAATAAGGGAGTGATCTGAGTTTGAAAGAGACTTCTTGGAGGAGTTGATATTTGAGTTAACCTTGAAAGGAACTGATTAGATTCTACCATTTCCTGAAATAGATCTTTAGATGCCCTAGCAGCCTGGCAGGGGCATGTAGCATTGCTATGATAATTGGATTTACTGATAATAGCTAGCATTTATATAGTGCTTCAGGATTTGCTTAACAGTGGTGTCGAACTCAAAAAGAAATGGGGGTTGTTACCTTGCATAAAGATCCCTGTACACACATATTGACTTAGAAAACCACATGTTAACAATATCTATGTTTTTCATATTTTCATATTTATTTTGTTAAATATTTCTTGGGAGTTTTGCCCACCATGTTTTTGATACCTCTGAAGCCAAGTTTTCTAGGAATCATCTTATCCCCATTCTTCTACCTTTCATTCTCAGGTCCATAGACCTGTCATTATACCATCTTATCTTTCTAAGACCGTTCCTCATTTCTATGATGAGGAGGTTGGACTACCGTAGAATACCTCTTTAATCTCAGGTCCAGCTCTGTAATATACAAAACCTGCCCCTACCTCTGAGGAGGTGACTTGGCCATTGGAGTCTGAACCCGCACCCATCTTGATCCTCCAGAGCTCCCACAGGGCATAGTCATGCCTCCTGTATAAGATGCAGAAGTTTCTTGAGATGAGGTAAATGAAGATATTGCAGTTAACTAAGTTGTAGCTTTGTCTTTGGGGTTGTCTGCCTCATAAAGGGTAGGACTTCCTGTAAAGCCATTAACAAGTATTGTCTATGGAGAGTTAAAATTGGCACAACTCACTTTTCTTGAAGACCTTCTAATTGCTGCTCCTTCAGGCTCGCTCCCTGCTTTGCTATCCCTTTGGGTTCTCTCATTTCCACCCAGATAGCCAACCCTGGCCATGTTTGTTTCTTCCTTGACCCATCTTTGTTTCCTACTGACAGGCTCTTCTCTATCTACTCTTTGAGGTAGGCTTCAGCAGACTTCTATAGCGGTATGACACTAAAAAAGGTTAAGGACCCCTGGCTTAGACCCCAACTCTTGGGGCTTGATTCTTTACTGTAACTCAGATCCTATTTAAGCTTGGCCGAATCCCATCTATTTTTTGACATATTTCTCATCATCATTGAGCTGCAACATCCCCAAAATAGAGGTCTGGCAAGGATTTAGGGCTAATTTTATGTCAAATAGTGTTTTGGAAAATTTGTTTATGGGGATATGCTACTTAATCTGAAAATGTATTCTAGATTTAACGTGTCCTTCAGAGTGAATGGCAAGTTGCTTAATTATTCCTAATTAGGAACACTCATCATAAGACCAAAATGAAACCCATGATTTGACCTAAATTAAATGTTAATTTGGCTGAAGTTCAGTTTGGAGAAGATTTAGATCAGGTTTTGTTTTGGTTGGTTGAATAATTTTAGAATGTGTGTGATTTAATTTCTTTTTTTAAACTAGTCTACATGGTATTATGTTGGGGGAAAAGCTTTAAGTTCTCAGATCAGTTTTTTAAAAAGGAAGAAAAAATTAATATTTGGCAGGGAACAGTGAATGAGATGGCTTATACCTGTCTAATAAGTGTCATTATGCTCATTCCTGCAATCTAACCTGTGTTCCTGATATTTTCCCCAACTTGGATGTTCCTTTTTTCAGTGGAATGCTAAGGATTACTAGCCCATGGACTAGCTTCGAAGGTCTGAGCTGGTAGACCCCAGCATGGCAGGCATATACCTGTCTTTTTTTCCCTTGGGGCAATGAGGGTTAAGTAATTTGTCCAGAGTCACACAACTAGTAAGTGTCAAGTGTCTGAGGCTGGATTTGAACTCAGGTCCTCCTGAATCCAGGGCTGGTGCTTTATCCGCTGCACTATCTAGCTGCCCCCCTGCATATACTAGTCTTCTCCAGTTCTCATAGATCTTCCCAGGAATAAGAGAGATAAGTCACATCCATCAGTCACAAGCTTTTCCTAGCCTCATCTTTCCCTATTAGGCACTGTGATGGGCAGGTCTGATTCAGACTAGTCTCCTGTTAGTTTAGGTTTGGCTTTGGAATAAAATGAGACACTCAGCAGTCATGCAGTACTTAATAAAAGGAAGTCTACTTAGTCATAGCATAGAAAGAATATTCAAAATGGAAACCATAGCACTTAACTTGGAAAGATGTGGTGACTCTCTCTTGCTTCTATATAGAATCCTGTCTGGTCAGCAAGATAGGATGTCTTAACTTGAGACCCACTCCACATAGCTGACTTTCATATGCCCATAGATGACCAATAAGCTTAGTATGGCCAGAGACTACCAGTAAGCTGCTATAAGGCACAGGGACAGCTTTGTTGTCTTTTAGGGGAAAATAGCTTACCTCATGTATATGTATGGGTTAGGGTATATGTGAAGGGAGAACTCTAGTAGAGAGTGCTCCTCTCACAGGTGCCTGTGTGAGACTGGCACAGGAGAAAAGCAACAAGGGCACTATCAGTCTTCTACCATTAGGATCTCTCCAACAGTGACTTTGAGCCAGTTCAGAGATGGAGAGGAGACTTGGGGACAAATAGTCTCAAGGATTTCTGGCTCTAGGGCTAGTGGGAATAGACTTCAGGCCTGCTGATTTTTACCTTTTCTTGTCTTTCCTCCAATAAGTATTTCTATCTTTATAAGACTCTCATGTCAGTAACTTCTAGAACCTTATAATTCTTACTTCAGTATTCATTAGCTGAGCACTTAGACTAATATAGTCTTCTATCCTGTCCAATTACCTAAGTCTTACATATCCATTAAAGCCTAGCTCATATCTTTCTTCACTGATGAAACCTTCCCTGTCACCATGGCCTAGAAAGATTCCTTTGTTGTTTGATCTCTTATAATATTTATTTTCTTTACCATACCCATCTGGCTCTAAGGAGATAATGACTGGTACTGTAATTTATTGCTTAGTTGGGTATATATCTTACCTTCCAAACTGGAGGGTAAGTTGGGAGACAAGGACTGTATCTTAGGTTCTATTAAATCCCCTGTAGCTCTCAAAGCATTGGTGCTCAGAAAGAATTTATTGACTATCTCAGGCATTTACTGAATAGAGTCATTTGGCCCATTATATGTCAATATATACAGGTTGGGCCAAAAGTCATGGAGGATTTTCAATATTTAATAATACCTTTATTTTTTGTTTTTAATTGAAGATACCATAGAAAAATATACAGTATATATAGGAAATGAATTTATATTACATGTAAAAAAATCAAAATGAAGAAAAATAATTTTCAAAAAGTTATTAAAACATCATGACTTTTGGCTCACACTGTACATACCAATGAGTTAGGTCATCATTAACTTTTACTGAATGGTCACAACCGCAGAGTTTCCAGCTGAGCAAGAACCGCAAACGTAGTCCAATGCACATGTGAACAAGAATGTTGTCTACGATGTCTCCAGCAAGTGGTCATTTAGCCCTTGTTTGAAGTCCAATGACTGCTTCTAAGGCTGCTTCTCCTACTTTGGGCTAGCTCTGATTGTAAGGAAATTTTTTTTCTTCTGTATATTGAGCCTAAATTTGACTTTTTGCAACTTTCCCTTATTACTCCTAGTTCTGCATTTGGGAGCTAAGCAGAACAAGTCTAATTGCTTTTTGTCTTGATAGTCTTTCAGATATTTTGAAGATAGCTGTCATGTCACTTTTGTGTATGCTTATAAGAAGGAAAACGATTTTTAGCTGTCAGGTGCTTTGCACTCATATTTTTAAACCAAGATCTTTCTGCATAGAGCTCTTATAATTTATGTATGATCATTAAATGAATCATGCAGTGGAATATCTATAAAAAAAAGTTCCCAAAACAATTTGTGGTGTGACAATATCTGTGGTGGGACAGCAAAACAGACAGCTAGGTGGCACCGTAGATATAGAAATGGACCAAGAGTCAGGAAGACCCGAGTTCAAAACTGACCTTAGACTGACTAATCGTGTGACTCTGGGTGGATCATTTCTCCTCTCTATGCCTCAGTGTCCTCCTGTAAAATGGGATGATAATAACTGCTACCTGCCAGTGCTGTTGTGAAGATAAAATAGGATGATATTTGTAAAGCACTGAATAAATCATAGAATGATGATAATAATAGTATTTTCACAAATATTGCATGGGAGAAATTAGAATGTATATTGCCATCATTATCCCTATGTTACAGATAAGGGAGCCGAGTCTTAGAGAAGTTAAATGATTTGTGCTGGGTCACCGAGCTGGTAAATTGTGGAGGCCATACTTAAACCTAAGCTGTTGGACTGCAAGTTCACTGGTCCTCCCAATACACCAGGCTGCTTTTTGTGGTTTTACTGTGATATACATTTCATATGCTAAGCTTTAGTTTGAGCTCTCTTCCTTCAGTCACCAGAAATGTATACATTTGTGTGGGAAATACGCAAAATAAAAATAAAAATAAAAAGGCTCCTTTGTTTTCATTCATAGTAACACTTTCATTTGGGAGCTAAAATCACACACCTTGTAGTGGAGATTTGTTTTATGTGATGTCCCTGCAAGCCCAAACGGATGTGAATCCTTTCTCAACAAGGAGACTCCCTAACCTACCTCAGGCTTCCTTGCCAGCTCTTTTCCCTGATTGAGCTGCTCAAGAGAGGAAAGGAAGTGACAAGTTTCTTTTCTTTATTTTCATTCATGATACAAATATTTCCATATGAAAAGATGCACTCAATCCTCTTTTGTTATCACTAACCACCAAGGGGTCCCCTCAAAAACTGCACAGTGGCCCGTATGAGGCATCCTTTCTAATAACAGGACAAATAATACAGGACATTTGTTGAACAGTCGGCAGCTGGAGATAACATTCAGAGGAGGGAGAGGCTGACTGGCTGTTTGCTTGTCAGATGTTTGTAGATCAGGATGAGACTCAGCTGTAGAATGAGAAATATTTACATTTTCATTTTTTAAAAAAAAGATTCTGTGAGAAGAATAAGTCTTGGTCCGAATACGGACTCTTCTCCAACTGCTCCTGTCAGGATTTGCTTAATAACAACAATAAAGATGGCCTTTTATAAACAAATTGTTTTGGAAACATTGAGTTGACCCCATGTAACTTTTGCTATATATGTATAGTATCATAGTAATGATCATAACTTGCATTTTCTATAGGGTGTTAAGGTTTATAAAGTATATTTCTCACAACAGGCAGTGTGTTTAGTGGATAGAGAGGCTTGGAACCAAGAAGATTTGGATTCAAACGGGACCTCTGACACTCACTAGTTGTGTGATTATAGGTAAATCACTTATCTTCCTGGGATTTAGCCATCTTCTCATGGCCTTATAGACAGTTGGCACCTGTTCCCTGGTAGAGAAGGTCAGAGAAAATGAAGGGAAATATCAGATCCTTTGGGGATTCTTTATAACAACTGAATGAGGTTGGGATTATACACATTATTATCCCCAGAAGGAAACTGAGTGTCTCAGAGGTAAATTGACATGTCCATGATGATACCAGTAGTAAATGACAGATATGGTATTTGAATGCAGACCTCTTGACATCTAAGTCTAATTCTCGTACTTTCTTTTGCAGACTACTGCCCCATGATTAGGTGGATCTATGCTTTGAGGTATTTCTCAAATAGAAAGACAGAATGCCACAGTGGATAGAAAGCAACTCTCAAAAACCAGGAAAACCTGATTTCAAGTTTGGAGTCTGACACATATTGGTTCTGTCACCTGCAGGAAGTTATGTTGCCTCATAGTGCTCAGGGGACTTTTTTTTTGGGGGGTGGGTCAATGAGGGTTAAGTGACTTGTCCAGGGTCACACAGCTAGTAAGTGTCAAGTGTCTGAGGCTGGATTTGAACTCGGATCCTCCTGAATCCAGGGCCTGTGCTTTATCCACTGCGCCACCTAGCTGGCCCTGCTCAGGGGACTTTCTAAGGCATTGAGTTGTAGACCAGGTGCTGGTCTGTTTTGGTAAAGGGAATTCCATCCCCCAGGAATTTCCTTCACCAATGAAATCAGTTTCAGTCCCTATCCCATTTCTTCTACAATGGAGATGGGTTTCCACTGATCTGCTCAGTCTTCCTCATGACTAATAGTGTGTATTTGAGGTTGGTTGAGACTGGAGGTCACTGTCACAAAACAAAGTAAAGGAGGCTCCCACCTCTGAGCTTGAATGCTTGTTACAGAATTGGGCTAGCCAGCCCCCAAATGAGTAACATCTCTATGTGGATAGCTTCCCCTCCAAAATCTTTCTACATCCCATTTAGTTTTCCATGATACTTCCCAGAATTCTCAAGGGAGGAAAAATTGTGTCCCAGCTGTAATGGTGACTCAGGGAAATGGCAATCCTTACTCCACCCACCCTCCTTTTTTGGTGTAGGGAGGAGGTTATGCTAAAGGAGCATGAAGGGAGGTCTAGGGATACTTCCTGAAGGAATAGAATGGCTTAAGACATGGATAAACATGGTATGATGGGGTTAGTCAGAGCTCTCAATTTTATCAGAATTCCTTTTCCATAGGAGAGTATTCTTCTGATGCCTCATTGTGGTGTGGCAGTGACCCTGGGTTCTTAATGTGGTTTTTTTTTTTTTTTTGGTGAGGCAATTGGGGTTAAGTGACTTGCCCAGGGTCACACAGCTAGTAAGTGTCAAATGTCTGAGGCCGGATTTGAACTCAGGTACTCCTGACTCCAGGGCCGGTGCTCTATCCATTGCGCCACCTAACTGCCCCCGACCCTGGGTTCTTGAAGCCTCTAAGAGGAGTTCAAGCTCTAGGAGGTCCTACCAAGCTAGAATGATTTGGATTATAGCTGGATGCATTATATGTCTCTTATCAGAAAACTAGCCAGAGTTCAGAGAGGCTCCTCACCAGGGGGGCTGTAAGATAGGAGTTGTTAATCTTTTGTGTGTGTTATGGCCCCATTTGGCAGTCCTGTAAAGCCTTCAGACCCTTTCTTACAATGATGTTTTTAAAAGCATAAAATAAAATTCATAGGACTACAAAAGAAATAAAATATATTGAAATAAAGATGTCATTTATTCTTTCCCATCCCAAATTGAACAATCTCCTGAAATCTATTCATATTCTCCTTGGAGACCTGTGGACCCCAGGTTAGAACCCCTGCTGTAAGCTTATGGCTTTTTAAGCTACAGTAACTATCGAATATGATCTGCTAAAGTGTGGAGGGATTAAGGTCTGTATTTGTGGAGGGAGGATGAAATCAGACATCACTGAAGTATTCATGTATTCAAGCTTCTGGAAGACCATGGAAATCCTGAGCTGAGAAGTCTTAGAGCAGATCATCTGGTCATGTTCTTTCATTTTACAAATAAGGAAACTGAGGATCAGAGAGATTAAGGACCTGTGCTTATTTGCACATCTCAGTCATCTGCTGGTTCTAAGTGGTACCTCTTGGTTCTGTGGACATTTTGGTTGCTGATAGGAACAGAAAAAGAACAATTTGTGTGTGAATATGAAATGCTGACAAAATCAACCTGAGAACAAACATAATATATCACTCGATAAAAGAGCTTGAGGAAAAAGAGAGACTTCTGAAAGGAGTAGAGAGAGCAGTGTCTCTCAGAAGCAAAAGCCCTGAGGTTGGGGTGGCTGTAAATCATTATTGCTCATTAGTTCATTGGTACATGACTGCTTTCAGATGTTTAAAGGCTATAAAATGAAAAATTCTAAATCAAATAGCTTTTGAGGGATTGTGTGATGATATTTATAAGGACTTTTAGGGTGGTACCTAACAGATATAAATAGGTAGATAGATATAGGTACATATATATCTACATATCTACATATATGTATTTAAAATTTCTCATCATAAAGTATAGATGAATCACTAAATATAGGTTATCTCTGCTCTGAAGCATTACAAGATATAAAAGATAGTAGATGAAAAGAAATCAAATGAAGGAGCAGTCAGAAGACACAAAAGGTGATGAGAAAAACTGTTTGTAGAAACTAAAGATAAGAAGCTTGACAAGTCAGTATGAGATAATACACAGATGCTCATAGGAATTGAGTACCAGGTACCAGAAAGGCTCTTTGTTTGCTTTACTGAGAAAAGTCTGGGGAAAAGCTGCATAGTCCTATAGCTTAAGAGAAGGGAAAGCCCTGAGGTTACCTGTGTTACCTGTTACTGCCCCGCAGCTTGTGAGAGGTAAAATCATAACTCATAAAAAACAGACCTGATTAGTGTGACCAATTACAGATTTCTGGGAACTGCTTATGCAGAGTATAATGTGGAAATAGTTTACTAAAAGTGCATGATACTGTATCACCCCCCTGCCAGGGGTGCCTATGCACTAAAAGATCTTGATACTGTTTCAGTGGCCCAAGAATAGCAGTGAAACAACTTTGTTCAGTATGAAATCGATGAGATCCAGATGGGGCTAGGGACAGAGAGCAGCAAAGTGGTTTTATTTAATAAGTGACACATTAGAAACTGTTCTTTAAAGAGCCATAGACATCAACACCTGTACTCCAGAGTCATGAGTTACCTTGGGTATAATTTTCCCTATACTTGTGTCTTACTTTTATTTTTGTATGTGTTTACTGTCACCCAGAACACTATGTGAATTGGGAGAAGAATGTGACCTAGGTTTAAGGGTGGATTGTTAAATTTTGATTTTTTTCTGCTTTTTGTCATCTAATGAGTAAATGTTCTGATTACTTTTGCTTTTGCCTTATTGTTTAACCAGTGGTGTTATTGTAGCTAATTGTGTGTAAATGGGAAGCTTTATTCATGATTAATAATAACAAGTAGTTGGAATATAAGCCCTCCCCTCTGTCCCGCTAGCATAACCCTTAGTAATCATAGAATCTAATAGTAGACACATGGCTGCCCATCTGGGGACATGACTCTTTTTTTTTTGCAGGGCAATGAGGGTTAAGTGACTAGCCCAGGGTCACATAGCTAGTAAGTGTCAAGTGTCTGAGACCGGATTTGAACTCAGGTCCTTCTGAATCTAGGGCCTGTGCTTTATCCACTGTACCACCTAGTTGCCCCCTGGGGACATGACTCATGTATTGTAATGATTGGAAGGATGCCACCTGCTGGAGACTTACTTTAGGAAAGCTCTGCCATGAGGAGAAGGCATCTGAAGGCAAGACATGCCATCAGGAAGTGACATTTGTTTGTGGGAGGAAGAGGGGGCGAGGCTGGTTCTCTTGCTCTCTTTCGCCAGGACTCTTGTGGAGAGTGGAGCAGGAGAACTGTAACTCCCCAAGATAGATAGCTGAATCTAGTCCTCTTTCTCTCTCTCTTCACCAAATTCTTATTCTCCTTAATAAATGCTTAAAAGTCTAAACTCTCGCTAAAGCTTATAATTTATTGGTGACCACTCATTAGATATTTTAGACAGTATAGCTTGAATTTTAGCCCCTTACAGCACCATTATGATTATAGGTGGGGTGAATCTAGTTTGAGAGAGACAGGGAAGGGGTAGGTATCAAGGCCATTCCCAGGCTACAAAAATTTTATTTGAGGTTATACTATTAGTTGAGTACATAGGATCACCCAATGCTCTTTCTACTAACACCACTCAGTGCTGCTCAGCAATTCTTCTATCTTATTCTTTTCATCTCTTAATTTCTTTCTTTGTAGAGAGTGTTCGCAAACTCTTCTCCTCTTCTCAAGCCCCATACTGCATCACCAACCCTCAGATATAACTTAGTTTCCTACCTTACCAAAAAGATATAGTCTGTCCTGAAAGGCCCCTCCTTCAGTTTTCTCCTCTGCTCCTCAAAACTACTCAGTGTTACCAGCTATAGTCTTTGTATCACTGGTAAAAGATGGTGACTACAATAGTTTTGCAACTTTGCTTCTCTTTTCTTCAGTTCCATCACACAACTATTTATTGAGCAGTTGCTACATACAAATACCTGTGTTAGGAACAAAGAAGTAGAATATATTCTTTTTTTTTCTTTTTTTTTTTGTGAGGCAATTGGGGTTAAGTGACTTGCCCAGGGTCACACAGCTAGTAAGTGTTAAGTGTCTGAGGCCGGATTTGATCTCAGGTCCTCCTGAATCCAGGGCTGGTGCTCTATCCACTGTGCTACCTAGCTGCCCCTAGAATATATTCTTAATCCCTGCCTTCCAGGAGTTTACAGATCAGTTTCTTAGAAAAAAGTGTCCCCTGATCTCTGGAAGTGAACTAAGACAGTGATGAGAGACTGGGTCAGAACAGGGCATTTTTGGTGTTGAAGCATAGTTTCTGTAAAGTGCTATTATACTCTTTTGTTCATGGGGCATGTTACCATAATTTTATTCATTGATGGAACATGGGGTCAAGAAGATTATTAAATTGTTTAATGTGTATTGAAAAATATTCAGGATACAAAGGTCTCTGTGTACCTGGCCTAGAACTTGGTTGGTTTTGTAATCTTTCACACTGGAAATGTAATAAAGGTGAAAATCTCAGTATATCAAATACCACTACAAAGAATGGTTCTATATAACAAAGCTGTTTCCACAACTTGGGATGGCCCACATAAATAATGCTTTATTGATTTAGTTACAATAAGTTTTATACAACACATGATGTTATACAAGTTTATTCTCTTTTCCCTGGCCATGCAATTGACTTGTTCACATTGTAGGCAGGGTGAGTAGAAATGAACCAAACTACAGATGAGTTCTTTTTACATATCTTTGGTCCTGGTATAAATATTAATCACTTTTCGGTTTCTTTGACCATTTTCTGACTTTACATCTTAGCCATCTAATCAGATTGTACTTAAATTTCCAAGCCACCCACACAAAAATGAACAAGCTAGGAAAAGGAAAAGATAAAAATTATATAGAGTAGATGTGGTTTTCTGTTGGGGGTAGGTAGGGTGGAGAATAGGGAAAGGAAGCCTTTATAAGGATGCGCTTTCCTTTTTTATTCCCATTACTGGATTTAGAGCACTGATTTTCATCTATTCAGTGCATATTTACTGAACACTGTACTATGTGCAAGGTGCTTGGGGGTGGGGAGAGATACGAAAAACAATGCCTGCCCTCATAGAGCTTGCAATCTAGTAAGATTAATAAGACATGTACATAAATAACTGGTGTACTTATTTATTCATTATAGAAAGTCTGGGACTCTTGCTTTATTTCTGATTTCTGTTGTCTAGAAATGTGATACTAGCAGTGGATTCCATTTTTATACTGCAACAAAACAATCTGGAGATCCCTGGAATTTATTAGAATGTGTTTTTGCCTTTGTAGAGTGACCCAAGGTGATCATATTGGTGGCGTAGAAGCCTTGCCTTCTCCTTTCTCATTAGGTGCTTTTCAGGAGGTTATTAGTAGTAGATCACCTTATGATCTCTGATGATGTCCTGCACTTTTCTATACTTTCACCTGTCAGTAGCTTCATTTAGAAAGGCAGCTAGGTGATGCAATGCATAGAGTGCCAGGCCTGGAGTCAGGAAGATGAGTCTTCCTGAGTTCAAATCTGGCCTCACTTACTAGCTGAGTGACCCTGGAAAAGTCACTTAAAACCCTGTTAGCTTCAGTTTTCTCATCTATAAAATGAGCTGCAGAAGGAAATAGCAAACCACTCAAGTATCTCTGTTGAGAAAATCCCATATGGAGTTACAAAGAGTTGGACATGACTAAACTGACTGAACAACAACAAAGCTTCATTTAGAATCTCATAAGTGTCCTGTTTTGGAGGATCCATTCTCTGTACACTTAGGGTGGCATTCTCATTCAACTTACATATATGAAATGGTCATATTGAAAGTACTGACTGTTCATTGAGCTTGGGAAATATTTATGACATATGATGGACTTTGTTAACAATTGCCAAATATATATTCCAGATTTTTAAAAAAAAGCATTGAGTATTTGAGCATTTACTGCTTCTCTAAGTAAATGATCCTTTCAGTAAATACTGTACTCATTTTATAATCTCCCTTTACTGAACAAGATAAAAGCAGAAGAAGGCTGCCTATTTGCCTTGGCAAATATTTAACTGAACAGAGTTTTTCAGGATAGCTCTTTCTCTATTTAAGTTCCCGTATATACTTCTGAAATATGACAGGACTTTTAATCAACTAAAAGGAAGCCTTTCAGATTTATCAAAGATCTTACCTCACTTTACAAATGAGGAAATTGAGGCCTAGAAAAGAGAAATGATTGGCTTAGGGTCATATATCTAGCTTCTCTGATGATAAAAGCAGTTTTTTGTAGTCTTCAAAGAGCAGTTGCTCTGTAGTCAGATGGCCTGGATTCAAATCCTACTCTTGAACCTTAACAAGCAATTTAACCTCTCTGGACCTCAACCTCCTTATCTATAAAATGAAAGGATTGAATTGTTTGTACTCTGATATCCTTTCTACTTATTTTATCTTATTCATCTATTCCCCCCTGGGGCAAGGAGGAAAGAATATCATTACACCTTTTTCTCTTGCAGGGTCCTCAAACTATGAAGCTAATTTTGATGGGTTGGTCAATTCTTGCCTTTGTACCTGCCATGCTAAACACCAGAGAAAAACAAGGGAAGGAAGACAATCTTCTAGATAGCACAGCCTCATACTCATCCCCCCCTTCCCCCACCCAAGAACTTTTTTTTTTTTTTTGGTGAGGCAATTGGGGTTAAGTGACCTGCCCAGGGTCACACAGCTAGCAAGTGTCAAGTGTCTGAGGCTGGATTTGAACTCAGGTCCTCCTGAATCCAGGGCCAGTGCTCTATCCACTGCACCACCTAGCTGCCCCTCCCAAGAACTTTTGATCCAACTATTCTCCAGTCTATTCAGGTAAAGCAAAAAAGCAGAATCTAATTATAATAAAGTAACTCATATCCATAAAACATCCAGTTGTATAACATGAGGCTAGTCCCAAGGCCTAATGGTTGTCCCAGAGTAGCATTGTTTTCCTGAGCTGGTTACAACTAATTCTTTTTTTTTTGTTTGTTTGTTTGGTTTTTGTGGGGCAATTGGGGTTAAGTGACTTGCCCAGGGTCACACAGCTAGTAAGTGTTAGGTGTCTGAGGCTGGTTTTGAACTCAGGTCCTCCTGAATTCAGGGCCAGTGCTCTATCCACTGCGCCATCTAGCTGCCCCCAACTAATTCTATTAAATAAAAAATCCCATAGGAGTCAAGGGTTTGCCAGTTCATCTCAATGGCTTTGATTTCTATTTTGAAGACGCTATCACTGTGTTATAATAAAATCCCATTTTTACCTAAATCCCAGTTTATCAGAAATGTAGATTTTATGAAATGACAGTAACTTGTAAGGAAGAGCTGAGATCTCTATGGTCTCCAACTGCCCAGTACTGGCAATGGAAGCATCTCTCAGAAAATGTGAGAAACCACCACATGAAGGATAGGATGGGACTCCTACCACTCTCGTACCACCCCACCCCTAAGTCTACTCCATTGTCCTCATCAGTTTTAGCCCATCACTCCCTCACTGCACACCTCAGCTGTCTGTCTGTCATTCCATTTTGGTTTTTTTGTTTTTTTTTTTTTCGGTAAGGCAATTGGGGTTAAGTGACTTACCCAGGGTCACACAGCTAGTAAGTGTTAAGTGTCTGAGGCCGGATTTGAACTCAGGTACTCCTGAATCCAGGGCCGGTGCTTTATCCACTGCGCCACCTAGCTGCCCTGTCATTCCATTTTTATAGGACTGTGGTCCTGCTTTATATTATAAAAATAGGGCTCATCTCCCTTAAATCCTTTGCCACATAACTACCTTCTGAACACAGTGTGAGAGAGTCTTTATGCAATTTCATGGTTTTCAAACTATGATTTAAGGGTTTTGCTTACATGTGGCTAGGAACTTTGGGATGAGTGCTTTCTGAAGGGTGGGAGGGCTGGCAGAATTCCGGGCACCTAGCAAAATCAAGTGCGTGGTGATGATGGTGGTCATAGCAGTGGTGAGATTCCAAATGCCTTTGGAAGGACAGGAATTGGCTTGTTTATCTGCCCTGCATCATCCCATCTTTATTAAGTGACTTGCTCATCACTCTGTCATTGTTTCTTTTACTGTAAACTTTCTAACCCAGGAGGTTTTTTGTTTTGTTTTGTTTTAACCATTCTGTGTGCTATGGACCCCTTGGGCAATGTGCTAAACTTTTTGATCCCTTCACAGAATAATGTTTTTTTTTAAAGAATTGAAGGAAATGCTAACTTCCAGTTAGAGGTTAATGAAAACAAAGATAGATTTTTTTTTTCACAATCCAAGTTCAATAGACCCCTTGAAATCAATCTATGGACCTCCCCAGGAGTCTTGACAGGTTGGGAACCCCTGCTCTCATCTCTCTAAAAAGCATTTTATTTTCCCTTCTAAAAACAAACGAAGAACTCTAAGGTCACCACAGAACCTTAGGCAAGACTTGTCAGATTTCATTGTTTGTGATCTGGCCTTCAAAGACAGGTATGCCACCCACATAGCATAAACAAGGGTGCCCTTTACAGTTTCTTCCCTTCCCATTGGAGCTGCCTTCTTATATTTCTTTCAGGTCAGAAATCCCTGATTCCTCAGTATACAATCAAACTTAAGAAGTTCTGACTGCTAATTGCAGGTACTGTATTTATAAAGTGAAACTATAGACAATTTCCTCTTTTGTGCATTGTTCTAATAATTCTCCACTTAAAAGCAATTTTGAAATGTGACAGAGGGGTTCAAAGTGTCTCCCCTAACCCCATTAGCACCTTTTTAGTTTCCTTCTTTGCTTTCTTGATATTGTCTTCATTTTTACTCTGGCTATTAGGATGGGGGCTATATCTTCACATTTAGGTTGAGTATTTAGGCTGGGGTTGACTTTTCACATGGGTAGAGTATGAAGATGCTTATGTGGTATGTGATATGATAGAGACTTTCACTCCCCTAGACCCTAAATATCTTATCTATCTATCTAAATATCTTGCACTGCCCAAAATTCCACCCTTAAAAATTTAATGGGAGGGGAGGAGTTAGAAACTCCTGTTTAAAACAAAAATACTCACAAGATGGGTAGTGCTTTAAACACTTTTTAGTCATTAATACCTTAGTAAGAATTAGTTGATTAGATTATTTTTTCTAGCTGAGAGAAAAACTATTTGGGAATGAGTCAAAGTATAAGTTAATTTTGTTGGAGAGAGGGGAGAGAGAACTCTGGGATACTGGGCACTGATTGGGAGGAAAAAAAAGTCTGCAGAGATTCCACAATGGGGACATCCAGAGCCAGGGCTCAGAGTGAGTGGTAAGCAGGCAAGGTGGAAGTGAAGGCTCACTATGAGTTCAGATTGGGGGCTGAGAGTGAAGTTTGAGCTACTCGATGATTTTGTCTTCTTGAGGATTCATTTGGGGGTGTATCATCATATGGCTTCTAAAAGCCAGACACCATGAATCAGCTGTCATGGCTGCCTTGTATGCCAGAGAGCAATGTCCTCTTGTAGGGCACAGATTTCACTGAGGTAGGTCTGAATCCAACCAGGATTTCTCACAGAAGATGAAGGGTGCCTTGTCTCCATGCTTAACCAAAAGGCTTGAACTGGGAGCTTGATGAAGTCCTCAGTGGGATCAGTTGGAGGTCTCCATGAGCTGTGCTTCACAGGGCAGGATCTAGCTCCTGGACCCCTCTTGGCTGTAGTTGATGAACTTTGAGCCGGGTATCTGAGGAATCATCTCCCTTCCTTCTCTTTCTCCCTTGATAATGGACACATTATCAAAGATCCTAAATGCTCATACATTCTAGGTCTGAAGCTCTTACAAAAACAAAACACAACAACCACCAAAAACTTAAATACTGCAGTTTAGCTATAATTAGCTTTCAGATCCAGATACATGAGAAACATCACATGAGAGTGCAATGTGAGTGGAGCGAAATTAAAGTTCTGCATCAACAGAGCTGAGCTACCAATGGCTTACAGAACGAGGCCATTCCAGACACAGAGACTGGGAGGGGAAGCAAGAGCACACACAGCATAGCTGAGAAATATGCCACATTTGGCTGCATGGGATATCATACGGTCTTCCATGGAGCTTTTTTAGCAAACATGGGTTGGGGAATGTTGTTGCTCATATCACTGTGGTTTCGGTTTGCAGGAAGGAGTGGGCCCGGGAATTCCGATGGAAATGTAAGATGCTTTCAGAGCCATTGCGAGACATTGAAGAGCTGTGGAGCCTGTAATCCCGGCTCATGGACTGGTTCAGGCACAAGCTCCGCCATTTTCTCTTTAGTTCACATTGCACCTATAGGGAAAGAGTAGAAAAGGGATGGACAAGTCAAAAATGACCTTGTGTTTATTCTGTATAGGTTTATACAGATATGTGTTGTCTCTCCCTCCAGAATGTAAGTTGCTTGAGGGCAGAGACTGCCTCATTTATTTTTGTCTTCATGTCTTCTGCACATACCACAGTCCCTGGGACATAATAGGGGCTATAAGTGCTTGTTGATGGATTGATAAAGGAAAGAATGAGTATGGGGGAAAGAGCCCTGACTAGAATTAGAGAACCTGGCTTGAAATCCTATTTCTGTTGTGTGTTACCTTGGGCAAATGATTTAACCTCCCTGGGCCACAATTTCCTTATCTGGAAAATAAATGGACTAGGTGGCTTCTCCTATAAATAAAACTTCTTATCTGTTGCATATATGCCCCTGAAAAATGGGAGCCCAAGGTAACCATTAAAAAAAAAAAGACTATGTTCCTTGGTTTAGTTCCATGGGGCAAAGACTCAGTGTAGTCCCATGGTCCACAATCAGGTCAGAAGAAGCCTGGTAGAAGTAAATGAGTGAAGATTCAAGGGTGAGACATAATAGCTGTCTTGAAAGCTTGTTAAGGGCTGTCATGGAAGAGGGGAAAGGAAGAGAATAAGTCTTTGTACAGCAGCTCCTCATGTGGTAGATACTGTGCTAAGTGCTTTTCAAATATGATCTCTCTCTCTTTTTTTTTTTTTGGTTGTTGTTGTTGTTGTTTTTTTGTTTGTTTTTTGTCAGGCAATGAGGGTTATGTGACTTGCCCAGGGTCACACAGCTAGTAAGTGTTAAATGTCTGAGACTGGATTTGAACTCAGGTTCTCCTGAATCCAGGGTTAGTACTTTATCCACTGCAAGACCAAGCTGCCCCCAAATATAATCTTAACTGAACCTCACAACAACCTGGAGAGTTAGGTGCTGTTACTATCTCCATTTTATAGTTGAACAAACTAAGGCAAATAGAGGCTAAGTGATTTTTGTCTAGTTTTACACAGTTAGTAGTAAATGTCTGAAGTTTATTTAAACTCAGGTCTTCTAAGCCCAGCACTCTATCTACTATGCCATCTGTTCTTATTTTGAGTTGTTTCAGTCATGAAACAACTGTCTGACTCTCTGTGACCCCATGTGAGGTTTTCTTGGCAGAGATACTGGAGTGCTTTGTCATTTCCTTCTCCAGCTCATTTTACAAATGAGAAACTGAGACAAACAGGATTAAGTGACTTGCCCAAGGTCACACAGCTAATAAATGTCTCAGGCCAGATTTGAACTTAAGTCCTCCTGACTCTAGGCCTGGCACTTTATCCATTGCACCATCTAGCTCCCCCACTATGCCACTTAGTTTCCTGCATATGGAAGAGAGATTAGAGCCCTGGGGTGTGCTGGAGCTAGGTCAAAACAGGCTGATTATTAAATTTTCAGTGTGAGCACTTATATTTTGGATATCAGCAAGCATTACACCTTAGTGCTTGATCTATTGTTTTGTTGATCATGTAGACTTAAGAAAGTAATAGGCAAATTTTAGTAATGCAGATTAAACTTGAGTACATTGTATGTGGTTGTATCATTTTTAGGAGAGCTGGTTGTTAAATATTTATTATCACACTGCTGGATTAGACTTTATTATTATTATTATTATTAACACTAGACTAGAACAATGGATAGAAGTTCCAGAGAGGCAGATTTTGGCTAGACAGAAAGAAAAATCTGCTAACAATACCAGGCTATGCAAAAGGTTGCTCTAGGAAGGTTTCCCTCAGAAGAGGTATTCAGAGGCTATGACTACTCTTGGTGTGTTGTGGAGAAGATTCTTGTTCAGATAATTTGTTCTGGGTGACCTCTGAGGTCCCTTTCAACTCTTAGATTCTGAACCATGTGAATAAAGTGATGGAAAAGAAAATCCAAATAGAAGGGAATGGGCAAAGACTCTTCTCTGGCAAGAGAGTGCCACAATTATTTGAGACCTGAAGCTTCTAGTCCCTAGAATTTAGGGTGCTGATAGAATGTACTGGGTGGCACAGTGGATAGAGTCCTCATCTAGAGTCAGGAAGACTCTTCTTGATGAGTTCAAGTTTAGCCTCAGATACTCACAAGCTATGTAAACTCAGGCATGTCGCTTAAACCTGTTTGCCTCAGTTTCCTCATCTGTAAAATGAGCTGGAGAAGGGAATGGCAAACCACTCCAGTATCTTTGCAAAGAAAACCCAAATGGGTTCATGAAGGGTCAGACACAACTGAAATGACTGAACAACAACAACAACAAGAATGTACTAGGTTATAGGGCATTTATACAAAGGATGATTAGATGAGATGTTTAAAATCTTTAAGTCAATATCTTAGAAAGCAAACCTTATGTTTATCATTTGTATTTTCAGGTAGATCAGGCCAAATTCCCTAGATCAGGAATGATAGTTGGAGTAGTGTGAATTGAGTTAATTATTAATAGTTTGAATTAAAAATTATTATTAATAATAATACACAAATTAATAATAGTGTGTATTAAGCCAAAGTGGAACTGAGGGATTGTTTTTTGCATATAAGGTCCTTAATTAGGCCCATTTCATTGGAAGGGACCCCCAAAGTCCAGTCCTCTCATTTTAGAGATGAGGGTATTGTGATTTGTCCAAAGTTACACTAACACCATCATAGTTTATATTTACAAGAGAGCTTCCTATGTGCCAGACTCTGTGCTTTACAATTATCTTTTCATTTTAACCTCACAGTAACCCTGTAGAGCAGGGGCTATTATCCTCATTTTGCAGATGAGGAAACTGAGGCAAACAGAGGTTAAATGACTTGCCCTGAGTCACACAGCTAGTAAGTGTCTGGTGCCAAATTTGAATTCAGGTCTCTCTGACTCCAGACCCAGCTCTTTATCCATTACATCACCTAGCTGCCCCATAGGTAGAAGAATTTGAATCTGGGTTCTCTGACTCTGCCTTTTTCAACCACATCATGTTATTGAAAAAAGTATTGATTTTAGGGTAAGAGGACTTAGGTTCAAATGCAAATTATGTTGTCAGAGAGGCTGATAGAAAACACACTGAACCTTCATCAGAGATACAATGAGAAATGGCTAGTGATGCTGATAGGGTATGCCAGTGGAAAGAAATGAAGAGCCAGAGAAAATTTTTAGATGGGGCAGTAAAGTGGTCAAAGCAAAGGCTAGAAGTGCAATGGGTGGGTAATCATTGGCACTTCACGAACTTGGGTCCAGGTATAGCCGGTGTGTATATGCTGGAGATAAATAGGGCGTCCACATTGAATCCCACCATCTCTAACACCTTTGCTTGTTAAGAATACTGAACTCTTGCTTCTTTGTGTTCCCTCTTGCATGTTAAACAGCTACAGGCTGATTTCCACTCTTTCATCTGATTAAAGGATAGAGCAAGGTGACAGCAGCTGCAGTGAACTGAGGATAGATGCTTATTAAAAAGCACACAGGCTCTAATTCATTTTCAGCTTGAAATTTCCTGTTGTTGTCATGGGACTGACAACCTGGCATTTTGGACTCTGCTGAAAGTAGTAGGGGAGACTATTTTGGTAACAGCATTTTTACAGTGACTTAAGGGGCGGAGGATGCAATTTTTGGGAGTCGAGGTGGAGGAAGAGGAAAATGTGGGTTTCATGAATGTGGCTTTGAAGAAGATGACCAAGACTCAGATGAAGGGAGTTATATGGACTACCAAGATGGTGGCTTTAAAGTAAGGAACGTCTAACTAGAAGTGGAATCTATTTTGAAATTTTCCCTCCTTCCCTCCCCACACAGTCCATTCTTTGTGTGTAGAAGCCAGGGTGGTATTTTTTTTTTTTGCATCTTTTTGTTAATCAGACATTTTATTTTCTACCAATTACATGTAAAAACAATTTTCAGTGTGGTGCTCTTAACAAAAAAGCCAGATCCTTTTAATATTGATGGGCATTTAGAGATGGTGCATGATTGAGCAAACATTTTAGGAACCTAACTGAGAAAGCTAAAATTTTACCCATAAGCCTGAGAGAAAGGCAAATGACTTACTTCACTGTTCAAAAAACAGTACAGAACTGCAACAACCAGGCCCTGCAAATAGGAAAAGGGCATGAGAGGTTATGAGGTTAAACATGGAAAACTTTGACAAAATGAAGCAGCTCTGTGGATAACAGTACCTGAAATGATCCAATACATAATTCAAACAGTATTTGATATTTGTGGGAAATGCCAATAGGAAATACAGCAAAAACAATATAGTGAACTCCAAATAAAGGGATGAGCAGCAGCGTTGACTTGGTGAGTCTCCTAAATCAGAAGAAAAGAGAAGATATTTAGCTAGATGTCTTTGTAGATATCTTTTTGGGGGGTCTTTTTTCTTTTCAATGCATTCTGAATATAGATTCCAAATTTGATATTCCCAAACCATGAGCTTTGGGAATAAAAATCAAACTCCTTTGTTTGGTATTTACAATCAGGCTCCAACCTACATTTTCAGGCTGATTTCCATAAGATTCCCCCTCAAATTCTATGCCAGGTTGTTGTTTGTTTTTTCTTCCTGAAGAAGACCATGATATTGGGTGATGCCATGACTTAACAGTGAATTGGGTTAAAGTGAAGAAGGGCTGTGTAAGGTCACCAGTCTCACTTTCTCTTCCAGAGCCATCTGGGTCCAGTGGCAGGGCCACACAACTAGTAAGTGTCTGAATTGAGATTTGAACCCAGATCCTCCCAACTTCAGGGTCAGTGCTCTATCCATTGTGCCACTTACCTGCCCTTAAACTTATGCCACAGCCAAACTGGCCTACAAGTCTTCCCTTGAGAGCCATGCTCAAACAGTTCACTGGGATGGTAACAAGGTTTTCTTACCTCCTTTCCTTGAAATCTCTAACTCCTTTCCATGCTCAGATCAGTTTCCACTTCCTACAAGAAGCTTTGCCATGATCTATGTAGTAGTTACTGCCCCATCTTCATGTTAATTTTTATTTGTATACATATTAGAGTTCCTTATAATATCAAGAATTTAAATAGTCCTTTAAGATTTGTAAATATTTCATTTTATACTCACAATATCCCTGGGACACGAGTGACATTATTTTATCCATTTTTATGGATGAGGAAACTGAGGCAAACAGAGATTTTGTGACTCGCTAAGTGTTACACGGCTAAAAGAGTTTGGGGCTAGATTTGAACTCAAGATCTTCCTGATTCCAAGTCCAGCATTCTGTTCACTATGCCACCTTATCTGGGTACATCTTATACCCTTTCCTCCTTCTTTCCCTCCCCTTATGGAATGTAAGCTTCCTAAGGGCAGAGACTGTTTCATTTTTGTCTTTCTATCTCCAGTGCTTAGCATAGGAATGGGATATAATAAATGCCTTTTTGGATTAAACAGAATGGAATAAATTATGGCTTTTAGGGAGGTGGCAGAGTTCAGTGGATACATAGTGACCGAGGTTTTCATATTGACTTGGTTTCTGTGTGATTGGTGGTGAGGTGTTTAGAACTCTCTGGTCTCCTGCATCTCATCTCTACAATGGTAATACCTACCCTCTGCCCAATATTATTGCATTCCCTGGCAATGCTTATGTGTGGGTGAATATTAGAACCTCATGGAAAAGCATTAAAGGTCTTAGAAGAAAAGAAGCTACTTAAGTTTAAGGACTTATTAATAAAGGACCATACCACTGACTTCAACAGCATAATTCTCCATTCTTTTATGTTTATGGTTTATAGAATCAGAGTTGGAAGGGACCTCAGAGACCTATACTATGAGTAATATACTCATCATGAACTATGAGTAATATACTCATAGTTCTGGAGGTGGAAGGGGTTTCAGAGGCTATACAGTCATAGGGTCATAGATCAGAAGCTAGAGGGGACCTGTGAAACCACTGAGTCCAGCTCCTTCACTCCATATGAGAAGGAAGCGAAGCCCAGGGAGACTGCAGGACATGCCCAGTGTCACATAGGTACCAAGCCTTATTCTTTCCACTCTACCCTGGTGATTTCCTATGCTTTGCTATGGCACCTAGAACTCCACATAAATTGTAGCTTCCTATAGAAGCAATGCTATGTGGTGGAAAGAATGCTAGAGGTGGAGATGAATGATGAAAGTCAAGTCTGACTGCTGAACAATTCCAGATCTCAGATCTTCCTGTAGAAAATGAGGGGGTTGGGCTAGATGACCCATAAGGTCCTCTTCAGCTCTAAATCTATGATCTTCTGATATAAAAGGCAGAAGTGTAATACAAGCGGAATCCCATTAGGGTTCTTTGTACCAAAGCTATTTCCACATTCCACTGAAGGCTCTGTAAATATTAAAGCACTATGTAAATGTGAGCTATCATTATCACTATCATCATTATTATTCCTGGCAGCCAGTCTATACAAAAAAAGGCTTTATTGATCTAGTTTAATGGAATTTTATATGGCAACAAAAAATCCTGTATAACAAATGCCTTCTCTGGTCTTTGCCTATGAAAAAGTCACTTCTGCCAGTAAAGAAAAAACCCTTTCGCTTCTTTTGCTTTGTGTTATTTTGTGTTATTTTGTATTGCAGGGTTTTGTTTTGTTTTGTGGGGGAAGGGCGAGATGGGAAGTATGGGACTAAGCTTGGGCTGAGATGTGCCCACTAAGTTTCATGTTTTTTTTTGTTAAATTGCATTCACAGAATGACTGTGACTTGCCTAGTTTCACATAAGGACTACCAGGGCAGAACTGGGATTTGAATCCAAATCTAGCAACAGGTCCCGCATTTACTAATTGTGTGATTGTTATGCAAACCAGTTAATCCGGTTAAGCCTCAATTTCCTTAGGTACAAAATGCAAATAATGATAAGGACACTATCTACTTTACATAGTTATTGTGAGGAAAGCACTCCACTGATTTTAAATACCACAGAAATGTGAGTTGCTATTATTAGCATCACAGTTTTGTTCTAAAATAAAAGGCATCATTCTCCTAAGATAACTACTGCTCTAGCTCATAGGATGGACCAAAAGAAAAGGTCAGTGTTGAAGATGTGTAAGAGTTACAAACATTCAAGTTGTTTAAAATTTAATTTTGTTTAAATTTTAAGTTTATTAAAAGGGCAAGCAGGATGTCAACATTTATGTCTTCCCCAAAGCCATGTCTAGCAGTCCTGAGAATTCTATACTGGCTTGTGTCTTTCTAACTTGATCAACCTGACCGTAAACTAATTTAAACTTAGCACTTCATGGTTGCCATATTCCATCTTTAGGTTTTACCTATCCACTATTCCTTCCTCAGCTGTGAACATGAACATGTCTTCAAACATGTCTGCTCTGATGGTAGGATAAGGTAGGGTAGAGTACAGTGACTTTTTTTTCCTCTGTGCTTAACTCATTGAAGTAGGCTCAGCATAGCCCATTCAAAACCATGTCCTATGCTTTTAAGGAGAAAGTTGGAAGGTCAGGAGTTTGAGTGTACATAAGTAATTTTTTTATCCTGAGACTGTCAGCATTGTGGCAAACTGTAAAACTAAAATAAATAAATTGATTTTTCATGGTGCATGTGTGTGTGTGTATGTGTGTGTGTGTAGGGAGGGGGTCACTTGTGTAGAATAAATTGAAATTCTGTTCCAATGCTAAGGGACAGCATCTCTTAAGTGCTCTAAATATTAGAGGATGATCATTCTTCTTGGGTGAAGGGACCATACATCCCACAGAACCCTCAACTTCCATTGGTCCAATTCATTCAGCACATCCTGACTGACTTACAGTGAGGGGAACATTTAATTCACTCAAGCCCTTTTTAGTAGATGGTATAATTTACTGTGGCTTATTCTTTTTGCCCCAGAGGGTAATGGATCATCTTCACAAAAAGATTCAGTGATTTTGTAAATTGTGCTCAGTCTCTTGGCAATCACAATTTTTCTGCATCCCCAGTCTGTTACTTCCACTCTCTGAGTACCAGGAAGAAGCCAGGATTCACACGTGGGCATAAAATGTGCACCTTTTGTGTCCCTAAGCTCTACTATATTGAGCTGAACTAATGACAGTGAAATGTGTCTAATGTCCAGTGTGCTATGTCTTTTTTTTTTCCCCATTCTCCAAGGCTGAGAGAATAAGCCACTGACTGATCATAGACTTTAGTAGGCTGTCTGGTAGTAGCATGAACAGCAGGGTTTTCTTAGTGGATTGCTGTCCTAGAAGACTCTACTCTTTGTCAATGAAGACAGGGTTGGGAGTGTTCATTGCCCCAAGTCATCACTCAAGGAAGAGGGCATTTGGGGTTTTCAATAACTTTAGATGATAATGAAAGGTTGGAAAATACAGGACCAATAGGGTACCTTTTCTATTGAGAAGTCTCCACAAAATCTTTCCCCAATTCCTTCCAGTGAATGTCATCTCTCCCTCTTCTGAATGCTCATTGAAGTGGTGTAGTACATGGGGGGGCAGCTAGATGGCACAGTGGATAAAACATGGGCCCTGGATTCAGGAGGACCTGAGTTCACATCCAGCCTCAGACACTTGACATTTACTAGCTGTGTGACCCTGGGCAAGTCACTTAACCCTCATTGTCCTGTCTGCCCCCCCCCCCAAAAGGAAGGGGCATAGTACAGGGAGAAATTGCTGGATTTCAGGTCAGAAGATGCTTCTACCATTTATTGCCCATGTGATCACATTATGCTTTGCATTGTAATTATTGTCTTATATTCCCTACCAGACTATATTTCTTACTAGTTCTTGGAAATAAGAGAGCATGATTTCTTCTTTTCACACCCAGAGTTTTCAGCATAATGACTTTCCTTGCTCAAAAAAAGTAAGCAATTTTATTCTGAAGCCCAGTTACTCATTAAGTACTCATTTTGGTGATGAATTTTTTATTTGTATATTAATTAGTATGATCTGCTAAAGTTGTTCTGTGTACATTTTTTTGTTTTCCTAAGTAGAATCTAAGTTCTTTGAGAATCAGGTTGTGTGTCTGCTACCTCTTAGCCTAATTCAACAGAACTGTCAGGAAAAATCTATGTAGTAGAGTTTACTTTGGGGACTGACATCACAGAAGCCCAGGAATATTGCCCAACTTTTGCCACTGAATGGGTGTATAATCTTGACAAAATTACTTTATTTCTTTCTGCCTTAGTTTCTTCATTCAGTTGCCCCATTTGTAATATGAAGATGGGATGGCAATGGGTCTATAATGTCATTGGTATCCATTAGTACCTGGCTTTGCGACTTGACACCTGCCCCTGCCTTAGAGTTTCTCAGGGCAGTGAAAGTGACAGATGGTATGTTTTAGAGGTAGAATTTGAGCCTGGAACCAGGCCCTACTGATTCCAAGGCCAGGTTTTTCTTCACTTTGCTATGTTATCTCTCAACATGAAGGTGACGTTTACTTATATTGGAGGACTATGAGAATCCTTGGAGAAATATATTTCTCTTTTTAGCAGAATAGTCTTTGTTCTGAGCCAGGCAGTCATATCTACAAGCATCAGCCCATGTGCCCAAGACTCAGGAGAAATGGATCTCTTTTCTCCTTTCTATTCCTATTTCATTAGGCATTTATCCATCCATCCTACAAATATGTATTAAATATTCACTATATAGAAAACAAACACATTGTGCTAAGCGTTGATAAAGAAAGGAAGATACATAATGCTATCTAAGTTTCCATGTGAGTTAAGCAGGGCAGGTTTTATTGGCATTTGACAGAGGATAAAACTAGAGTTTAGATAGGTTGGACAACTTGCTTGAGGCTATCCAGTCAGCAAGTGGCAGAGCTGTGACTCAGACACAGCAATGAACGATTCCAAGGCATTATTCTTTCTATGATATTATGCTGTCTCTTCTGGGTGAGATGCACAAAAGTTCCAGACCTAACAGGATTTCTTCAGTGGAATGATTTTGGATAATTCTTTGCAAATCTGGCTATATGTCATTATTTTAGAGATTATGACAGCCTTCAGTATTTGGGGTTATGCTTTCCAAATAAGATTTAGACAAAGAGAAAAAAAATCCATAAATATCTCACCACCTTATTTTTTAAAAAATCATCACACCAGCTTGAGGAAATGGGAAAAAATCCAAGTTCAGTCTCTAAGAAAACTTTATCTGTTTTCTTCCTTGGAGCCAATTTCACCCCCATGGTTTGTTACTCTGAGTCATCCTCATTAGAAGCTATCTCTTTTTCATTATCAACACCAAACAGTGACTATGGAAGCAGGAGACTTCTACTCCCTTGAATTTCCAGATGGTGACCTCCGGTGGAAATTTGGGTAGGGGCTGGAAATGAGGGGTTGAATGTGGTATTATAAATCCAAAGAGATTAGGTATTGCTTGATATTAATCCCAGTGTTAATTCTTTAGAATGACTTCAAAATCTTACGTCTTACTTTGCCTTTCTGATTCCCTCATGGGAGGGGCTCAGAAACATTGAACTCCATCCCCTTTATGGATTATCTATAGCACCAACTTCCCCCCTCACCTGCCAAGCTTTTGAACTGTTTTCCCCAGCCTTCCTGCTAGTGATTCTCAAAGGTAAACATTTTAATTGAACTCAAATCAGAGGATTTACTTATAAAGCTGGAGTCCAAGGAGCTTATTAATCACTTGTTACATAGATGATTAGTGACAGAGCTGGTAGTAGAATATAACTCCCATTACACCACATGACTGTCTCAATATTTGAGGAAGTAGTTCTTCTGTCACAAATTATATTTCATTTTTCAAAGTCAGATAGAGATGATCTGTCTACTCTCTCTTCTTCATATATGACCCCTGGACTTTCCTTTTTTAATCCATGTGCTGAAAAGTAGATGAGGGGTTGCTGGGGTCAATTCAGATCACATGTAAATCATCAATGAGTACAATCATGTATATATGTGTGCATATTTACATATATAGATATACTTACATATACATACATGTACATAGTCTCCACCATGAGTATATAATGTGTATGTGTATATATGTATATGTGTGTAAAAATCTGGTGGGTTCCCAGTTATTGTGATCAGGTATTGCTTGCTCACTCCTTTCTTCTGAGACCTGGTAGAGGAATGCTTACTTCAAACCTCAGTTTTCTCATCAGTAAAATGTGGGGATTGATGCTTTCTATTGGTAGGATTATGATCAGGCTGAATATGTCTCTGACTTTGTGAAATAAGCTTTGATCCTTGCTTCGAGTGAGATAGTCCCAATTTTTATGTCATAGAAGCTTGGTGTGAAAGGAACACCCAGGGATCAATTTTCTTTCTTTCTTTTTCTTTTTCTTTTTTTTTGGTGAGGCAATTGGGGTTAAGTGACTTGCCCAGGATCACACAGCTAGTAAGTGTTAAGTGTCTGAGGCTGGATTTGAACTCAGGTCCTCCTGAATCCAGGGCTGGTGCTCTATCCACTGCACCACCTAGCTGCCCCCCAAAGATGAATATTTATACTTGCATTTGTTCATATTGTTTCAAAACACACACATGTGTATGTATGCATGCATTTATGTATGCATTTATACTCACTTGTACTGTGACTGATCATTGCCGCCAACATCTGGAGATCTTAACTTCTGCAGTAAGATTCTTATAATACTAATAAAAAGGATAAAATTCACCTGCCCCCAAAAGAAAGATTTGTAAGTAATTTTGATTCCTTGCGTCTCTTGACCAAACACTAAGAATCCTTTCCAAAGGTGGACCATATTGTTTGTTGGTGAAGTTTCTATATCCAGTACCCCAAAGAAATGTTTCTACTGAATCATAAGTTTGGCTTCCTTCCTCCTTTGTTTGTTTCTCTGGTCTTAACCCACACAAGATTCCAAGAACTCTTTCTTCAGGGATGAGAGAATCATCTTTAGAGAAATGATCTTATCTGATGAAGAAATACACATTAAATACTGGTCCAAAGCATAGGGAGAATGGGCAAAGCTCTTGAGGTGGGAAGACTGAAGATGTGGAAAAGCCATCTTTCTCAAAATCATCTTCCTCATTTGCCTGCCACAGAGCATGACACTTCTACAATATCTGGTGATTGTTCTCCGCTGATTCCAGTTGAAAGGTAAAATATGTTTTGTGGGGAGTGAAAGCAAAAGTTGCCTTTAGACTTTGGTAGGGATGAATTAATACAGTATGTTTGTCATTCACCTAACAGGGCCATAAGGGGATAGGACATAGGCAGGTAGTTTTAGAGGTATAAAGATGTCAGGAAAGATCTGCAGGTCATAGGATGATGCACTGGGAAAGGCAAGCCAAATGAAGTAGGGTAGCATAGGAGGGACTAAGCATCTGGGGCCTTGTAAGGTTCCTGGGTACTGAATAGAGTGAAGCTTGGGAATAACATTTTTAAAAAGTGAGTGTTGGGGGGAGGGTCTCTGAAAGTGGAAATTGGGGGAAGTTTCTTATTCAAGAATTTTACCACAATCCCCTCTTCTAAAGCCTTCATTATACCAATCTTCAAAGGTGAAAGATCAATGTTCTCAAAAGAGGACCTTGGCTGGCCAGTAGGAAAAAATCCATTTATAGGTGAACCCCTACCACTTGGGATTGGTTTGCTCTTTAGTAAAGTGAAGGGAAGTGTGATATAACTATTGTACCATATCATCTTCCATCCCTTCTCCTCATACCTCCAGACTTTACTTCTCTTTTCTGTAAGGGAAAAGTGGGAAACTGCTGACCTTGACTTCTAGCTGGGCATGGCAGCAGTTTGTGGGAGGTGTCAAGGAGAAGGGGAGAGCATATATCTCAAAACTGGTAAATGGGCAAAGGGGGAAAGGGACCTACAGTTTTATTCTTAAAAAATTTTTATTTTATTTCATTTATTTATTTTTAGGAAACTTCCAGCAAACACCTTTATTTTTCACCAATCATAGATCACTAAACAAAATTGGAGATGAATGCACTTAATTCACACTCAGGTCAAACACAGACCCAAGAAGGAAGGGCAAGGAATCTGAGAGCAGAGGGATGCTCTGCCCCCTTCCACCTCCAACTGTAACAATTTTTCCATTCATGCCTCTTTTGTATGAAATAATTTATTCCATTTTCACCTCTCCCTACACAATTTTATTTTTTTAGGATCATCCCATAATACTCAATGCAACCCTAAGCTTTCTATAGACATATTAGAGTTTTATTTTCAAGACTTGATTTGCTTTTTAAACTACCCATCCAGGCTCTGAAGATGGTAGAATGGGTGGGTGGTGGTGACAGAAAATGGATACTGCAGTAGCGATAGATATAATGAAAGAGGAAGTTGGTGGGGGGCAGGCAAAATATATTTAGGGGAGAGGGAGAGGAAAAGGATTTGTAGGGAATTCAGAAATTTTGATTCTATCTGTTTTGTGGTAGGTTTTTTGAATGGCCATTCCAAGAAAAGGGAAAGAACAAGGGCTGAACAAGTAGGAATCATCAATATTTTCCCAGTCCATAGATGGAGTCATGCCACAAGATGAAGTTCATCATTCAGCATGATGGACATTTGTAGCAATGCTGGTAAACTGATTTTTGAAGGTGAAACACACACCAATGGACATGCAATCAATACCTAAAATTAAGCACATTGATTCGACTTGACTCTAGTTCCCCTGGAGGCTTCTCCCCTGTGCTAAGAGAACACACTTTCTTTCATCCTCTTCTTTGCTCACAGATGAAGAATTTCCTCAGGCCTTCCCTAAACCACCCACTCTGACAAACCATCGCTTAACTAAGTCTAACTAGATTTTTACAAGGAATGAGTTCAGATTGCCTGGGCAACAGTGAAACTTAGGTGAGGTGGCATCCTCAGCAAGCTCTGGGATTGGGGTAATTTATATTTAATAAAAGAATAATGGGTTTGCTATCATCTTAAGGTTCTAAATCAATGGAGAGTTTGTGCTTCAGTCCTGAGTTTACTTACAATGATAGAAATTAAAATTGGTATTCGTATCACCCACCAGGGAACATTATGGACATTTGTATCCCAGCAGCTATGAGAGATTGAAAGTGATGTTGAGAGAGAGGGGGGGGGGAGGGAGAGGGAGAAGAGAGGGAAAGGAGAGGGAGGGGGAGGGGGAGGGGGGAGAGAGGAAGAGAGAGGAGAAAGAATATTATGTCAGTATTAATTTAATCTGGCAAAGCATATAAACATCAGTGTGCTACACTTGGATCAATTATGGTATTCTCCAAAACAATAGCTACTTTCAATGGCTACTACTATATGTACCACTTTATTTCTATAATTGTGGTTTTGCCCCACAATCCTTTTTTTTTTAAATTTTTAAAAAATTTTTTAGTGAGGCAATTGGGGTTAAGTGACTTGCCCAGGTTCACACAGCTAGTAAGTGTTAAGCATCTGAGGCCAGATTTGAACTCAGGTACTCCTGACTCCAGGGCCGGTGCTCTATCCACTGCACCACCTAGCTGCCCCCTCCTCACAATCCTTTTTGAAATACCTATTTTAGTCTGTTTTACATAACACAATTATCTCTTTACCTGGAGACCATGCAGCAAATAACTTATAAAGAATCATATTATTTAGTTTCATTCTTCTGGGTGTAAAACTCTTGTGATGGGGGTTTTGGAGACAAGTGTATACCCACAGAATTCACAGGGAAGGAGTAGCTTCATAAAGGATCTTGCCATGGTTTGGGAATGGAACTAACCTACTGTTGAGCCCAGACTAAAGTCCTAGTATCTTACCTAGAATGGTCTTCATTTATATCTGGCTCTCCATTGATTATATCCTGATCAGTAATGTCCAAGTGCCTATTAGCTCCCTTTTCTTTTTAAGAACTAATTTATTTTTTTAAACATTTTTATCTTTTTAAAATTTGAGTTCCAGTTTCTGTTCCTCCCTTCCAGTCTTCTCCCATTCACTAAGAAGGCAAACAATATGATACCAATTATACATGTGAAATCATGCAAAATATATATCTATATTAGACATATCATAAAAAAGCAAAAAAAATATTAAAGAGAGCAAGCGTTTATAATTTGTTTCTCTGGAGGTAGACCTGTTATTTCATTTTTGACATAGTTCTATCTTGTCCCCTTCCCCAATTCCCCCCCCCCAAATTTTAAGTTTCCTGAGGGAAGGGACTGAACCTTATATTTCTTCAAATTACTCAGTGCCTATTCCAGAGCCAGATATAGATTAGCTAGATGCTCAATGCATATTGATTGGTCTAATTTAATGATGAAATGAATGGAATGGTGCTTACCCAATATCTTCTAAGAAGATTCTTGTCACAGTCCATACAACAACAAAGATTATAGGAATTCCTGCAGAAAGACATTTCATTATCATAACTCCCTGAAGAATTCAGAACGCTATTGAAGTCTTAGAATTTTTGAGTGTAAATGATAAATCAAACTTTTGCATGTTCAGAGAGTGTGCTACATAAAAACCTCAATTAACCAGAATATTGGAAAAAAAGAGCTTGTTTCTCAGTTATCAAAGTTTAAACGGAGACTCTGAAAATCTTTCTTAAAAGTACCATTCCATATTCCTGCCTTATTAAAGTAATACCAAAGGCAAAAGACATATGCAGAGTGGGTGTTAGAAGACTGCTGTGGGTCACTAGTGATAAATTGTCCATCAAGAAGTGACATAAATGACATCATCCAGGAAATATATGACTGGAAAAGGGGGTGGCTCAGTTGGGAAGCAAGCTGAAGGGATGACAGATGGGTGCTACAGCCTGAGTGCTACCCAGATACACAAGGACTATCAATATCTAGGTGAGTGCCTCCAGTAGGTTGGGTGCATCTTTGGTGTAAGATTTGTGGGAGGAGATGGAGAAAAATCATCAGATGAGACTTCAGGGATAAGTTATGATCTCTACCATTGGAAGGATTATCTATACCAGAGGTGTCAAACTCAGGTCTCAGGGGACAGCAAGCAGCCAGCAAAACTCCATTGCTGTCTGAACCAGATTGTAATGTAATCGGGAAATGTTTAACAAAATAAAAAATATATAGTACAATATAGGTAATGTTCATTTGTGATTTTCTAAGTCAATAAGGAAGGGATCTATTTCTAATTTAGTTAGATATCACTGATCTACACTGTCAAGATTAAATACCCACCAGAGTACTAAAGAGGTAAATGGAGTTCAGTGGAGATAATTACATCTTGGCAGAAAATCTTGTAGAACCAGAGGGATATCATTCTGAAAATCAACCATCATTAATGAGGACTATATATGCAAGAGGTACAAGTTTGGGGAAGACTATAAACTGAATTAGGGCATCTTCTGTTCTGAAACAAAACAAAACAAAACAAAGCCCCAAAGTAACCAAATTCAAGATAAAAGCTGATTTTGTTGTGATTTTCCTTTTTTTTTTTTCCTTTTTCTTTTTTTATCACAACCAGAAATGGAGTCAATCAACCTCTGGGGCAGGAAGGCAACAGCTGATGCTAGTTGGCTTAAGTAGGGCATCCGTCCCTGCCTGCAAGGCTGCAGATAGCAGCAGGGTGAGCTGGGCGTTTGGGCTTGGTGTGGGGTTAGCCTTTTAGACTGTGGTCACTGAGCTGTGTGTGTGTTTTGGAAGGAGGAGAATAAGAGGGAGATGGGCCCTCTTAATAAGAGAGAGTCTGCTTACCTGTGTGACTTTGCCTTTATGTCTCTACCTGAATTCTTGTTACCTAAAGAAATGTTCTTATTCTTTCAAAAGAAACCATTTCCTAACAAGAATCTCCTAATTGGTGGGCTCATCCTACATTTTCTTTCTGTCTGACGAAATTGTTATGTTTAACTGTATTGTTGGTACGTCTCTTCTTCAAAAATGAAGATGAAGAATACATCTCTTCGAATGGCATTATTGCTAAAGGTCAGAATAATACAATAGCAGTGACTCCTCTTGCCACCTTCCCCTACCTCAACACAAACACACACCTTGGGGAAACGTTTTATACTGTGAGCTATTCCACAGACTGTATGAAGTCTCAGACCTAGGATATATGGAAGGGCTAAGCAGTGATGACTCTGTCATTAGATTAGTGACAGCTTCATCTTTAATACCTTTTGATCCATTTTCTGCTGTCTCAAATGCTTTTGTAAAGATGGGACGCTGGCAGTCACTGGTTGTGGGAACTTTACATTAAAAATGCAGTGTCTTACTCTTTATAGATCATTCTTTCCTGAATTCCAGTTTATTAATGGTTTCTGTTAGATGGGCTCCTAGTTCATTAAGACTTCACTCTGCAAGGCCTCAGCCGGTTTATACATCCATAAGAAAGTAATCAGAGGCAGAAAGAATGAGGTGAAATCAGATGGTTTTGCACTTTACTAGAAGTTTAGATAAAAGGTTTGAATGGCAAGTCTTCATTTTATGCTTGGCTGATGTCCTGGATTTCATGATCTTCAGAAACTCATCATTCTGCAAGATGAAATCATCCCTGAAACTCATATCTATCTCCTCATGTGATTTTCCATCTTGACTTCAGGATTTTACCATGTCCCATTTCAGGTACCCCTCTCCACCTCCCTTTTTCATTTTCTTTGATGTGTTGTCTTCTCCCATTAGATTTTCAGCTTCTTGAGGGCAGAGCCTGCCATACGCTTTTCTTTGTACCACTATCACTTAGCACAGTGCCTGACACACAGTAGGTGCATAATATTTATTGACTCCTACTCTGACTCTAACTCTGACAAGGATGAAGAAAATAACTAGAAAAGAGAGAGTTTAAAATTATTTATGAGAATGTTGTTGAGAAATCACATTTTAAACAATCTGTCAGTTTCCATTATTGGTGTCATTTTGGTCCATAGTTATCACAGATATCTGAATATATGTTAAAAGAAATTTCCAAGAACCTCCAGAAAGATGCAACTTTGAGATCCTGAAAAGCAAGCTTTCATGGGCTTGGAAAACGCTTTACCATCAGGTTAAATCTGTCTGCTTTTGTTGGGTCAGATGAGGTGTGAATTGTGAGCTGAGATGGTAAAGGAATGTGTGGGAGAACATCCATAAATGAGTAGTAGCTCAAGTGACATGAAAATTAACTTGTATAATCATTGAAGGGGGTTAAGCAGAGATTGGGTATGAGAAAGGATCAAATTGTTATGAAATTCTTACCCCATCCAATCAGGAGATATATCAGGAAATGTCGGTTTGAAGAAAATATAACCATAAGGAGTGTGTGGAGGTAAAGCCCTTCCACTAGGAGCCAATAGAAATTTGCCATGATACAGTACTGGAAAAACACCAAGCTCAACTTGCAGCTGACCTGAAATAATACAAACAAAAAGGCCTGTTGAAAAGAAGAGGGAAAATGTGGTAACACTTGGCTAAAAATAGCTTATGGCAGACAGAGATACCCTAGTACACATTATGTCCCTCTGTTTGAGGAGGGAACAAGGGACAAATTGGTGTGCTGTCTAGGGAAGGGAAGTGATTAATATAAAGTATTCCGGGTGTTTATGTAAATGTGAAAAAGAATGTATGTTATGTTAAAGTAAGCCCCCATGTGTGTATCTGACACCCTGTGAGACTATTTATTTGGGCTTATTAAACTCACTGTTAAGATAAACATGTTTTAAAAGATAAATGTAAATAACTATCTCTAAGAATAGTAAACTCATAACTTTAAAGTCAACTGCTGGAAGGTTTAACTAAACAGTTAGGGTTTTTTTTTTTCCAGCACATCCCTCTAACTTCTCTTTGTCTTGGGATCTCTTGTTCCTTGATCCATGACTTCTTTTTTCTTTTTGGAGGGCTTCCTTATTCTTTGCTCTTTCCTGACCTATACTATCCATATAACTCCTCTAGTATCAGATAAGAGCACTGTGGAATAAAAAGGGGTTATTCTTTCCCATATGGGGAAAGACAGATTTCATTTATCTAGGTGAATGGGTCCTTAAAGAGGTCTGTAAAGAAACCACAGGCAATGATATGCACAGAGGAAATTGTTGAATGGGAATTCTCTTAGTATGTGCAGAATCAGAGAGGTGTGGAAACTTTCTGGGACATTTATAAATATTAATTGATGTTTGGGCCGGTCTAATGAAAAATTAGAACTCAATGATGTTAATAATTCTGTAGTTCTGGCCAATTGTTCCTTTTCATTGGATACGGGATGTGTATATGGAAAAGAAAAGGGGTTCATATCCAATGAGCTAACTTTGCTTCATTTCATCTCTGATGAAAGGCTTTGGGGTGCTGAGGCTGAAACTCCTAGCAAAAAAGAGATTTCTGACTTACTACCTGGTGGTGTCCATTGTCAAATATGGCCAATGTTTTGTTTTATCTATTTTAACTACATTTCTTTGTTAAGTGAGGAATCACTGGCAAGTGACAATCATTAATAAAATATTTATTTGTTAAATGTAGTTTCTGGCTTTTCCATGGATTTTAATTATCATTGTTAATTGTAAACTCTTGGATAATAAGGATTATAGTTTTAATGTTAGGAACTTCTGACAGGAGATAAGAAGACTTTAAAAACCTAGAAAAATTAGGGAGGAAAATTTTATTGCTTCCAAGATATTTTCTAATTTTGTGAAAAAGATGCTTTTGAATCTTTTTATTCCTTTTACTTTATTCTAAATATGCCAAATGAGATACTTTGAATTGAACTTATGAACATGCTACCTGCAGTGCATGATTGATACATTCTTCTCAAATTCAACAAAATGCCTTTAGAGCTGTAAAAGGTACTTTAAAGTATTAAGTACATTTCAATTCTCCCCCAAATGTCCATGTATTGGCCCCCAAGGAATTCCCTCCACACTATAATCACCCACAATCTACTTCCACGTTTCTAGGAAATTTTACATTTTTGTTTAGATCAGAAAAAAAAAACAACAAACAAAAACTTGCCATGAAGCAGGGAGTCAAAGCCCAGCAGCACAGACACAATAGTGGAAGAGATCTAAAGTCGTGGCTTGCCAACAAGAGTCTAATCCCTGGTTTCATCCTGTTTTCCCAAGATTCTTCTCTGACTACTCTATTGTTTTTTACTGTGCTGTTGAGTATGCCTCTCACAACACTGCATTGGTGTACTTGCTAAGCATCAGAACCACAGAGTGGTAGTAACCTTAGCCACAGACCCTAATCCACAAAATGGAAAAAAAATTCTCTCCATTTCTATCTCCCAACTTTGGCTGGGAGATCCTTTCAAGAACTGGCCTTGGCTAGGTATTTTACCATTTAAATGCCCTGGTCTTATTCAAGACCCTACAGTATATTTCATTCCATGTAGAAGAAGGTCTAGAATCTCCCTTGGTTGGTTCGAATGTATGTGACAGGTTTGGAACTTGAGAAAGTTCTCATAAATGACATACTTTATAGCCTTCTGGCCCATGATGAAGATAAACTATTCATTGGTCTGTCACGGAAGCCTATTCTTCTCATGGATTTCTATCCTGAACATTCCTTCTTAGTCAAACTTACCCTATAGTGGCTGACATGATTGGTCCAACTCCAGGATACTGCAGGACATGGTGGCTCCTTTTTTTGGGGGGGGGGGCAATGAGGGTTAAGTGACTTGCCTAGGGTCACACAGCTAGTAAGTGTCAAGTGTCTGAGGCCACATTTGAACTCAGGTCCTCCTGAATCCAGGGCCATTGCTTTATGTGCTGCGCCACCTAGCTTCCCCTCAATGGCTCTTTTCTTAAGCCTTCAATGGATCATTTCTAGCATTAACCAAGGAATTTATGGATTGTCTAAAAGATACTACCAATTCAGCTCCTCTCAGGGTCATCCTGAGAGGCTACTAGTGTGACTGTTCACACCTCTTGTTCAGTCAGAACCACTAGCTGAAGGTAACATACTTAGCACTGAAGAGTATCTTAGGTTTCTGCTGTTTGGAAACTCAGGCCAACAACTAAATTTAGTTGTGTTGCCTTTGTCAGTTCATCTGTCAGCTAGTAAATGTTTAACAGGAGTCTGGAAGTTTTCAATGTTAAAAGAGGAACATTTTCATACTCTTGGCTACCTACTTTGCCCTGTCAACATCTTGAGAATAAGTCCTACACCACCTATTTTGAGAGACCTGCCTCATAAATTCTGTTCTACAGAATCATATTGATGAAACCTGGTTGGAAACATAAACCCTTAAGTGATTTTTCCTTTTTTCTTTCTTTCTCAGAATGTACCTTTTGGCCCAAATTTCTGATTTTCCACTTTCTGAGGAAAACCCGACAGCAACAACAAAAACCTGAAAAGAGACCCAACTATATCTTTCTTTCTCCTTTTTTTAAAAAAAATGTTCTCCCCCTCTCATTTTTGTGACTCTTCTTTTTATCCCTTCATTCCATCTTTGTTTTTATCTTTTGGTGAATAGAAGGGATAGGAACAGTGGCAAAGACATGGTCAGAGAGGAGGCATAACTTAAGGATTCTGGTTACTCACCTACTTCTTTCCACTTTACTCTAATTAAGTTGCAATTGAAGGAATGGATTGTCAAAGTGAAAGAACATGGTCATCTACCATGCTCATCTCCTCTCCCCACCTCCTCTCTAAGGATTCCTTTTAGCCATTAGATTCTCCCATGTCTATCATCCATGAATATTTACCAAGGTTGCCCCATAGACTGGCTACTTATAAATATACTCAAGTGATTCCAATATATGAGTTCTACTCTTTGGTCCCATTCACAGAATGACCTCTTAGGTTTTTATTGATTGACCTGGCACTTCCTCAGAAAACTGCCCACCATGGTTTAAGGGAGCATGGAGGAAATGAGGAGGATAAAGCAAAATCCTGCATCTCATACCATGAAATTGTTATGAATGGAGATTTTCAGTGTTAAGAGAATGGTCTTATCATTTCCCCCACCCTTTCTGTCAATTCTCAGATCTTATTTAGTGTAAGGTGGAGGAGTCAACTAACCAGAAAATAAGAGCAATATTTATCTCCACCTTAAAATATTACTTTTTCCTGGAGACAGTGGCCAAATAAAGTGTCCCGTTTTCCATTGTTGGATCACAGGACGGTATCATTCTTTAAATCAATTTGCATACACCTTAAGACAAATCATTCTTGACAACATACCTCCCTGAGGGAAAAGCATGAAGAAATATAGTAGCTTTTTTCATAGTGCTAGATGGATATTTGTCCCATCCACTGCTATCAAGGGCTGCTATTATATTAGAAAAATAAAATGTAATAAGGCAAATTCCAGGCTAAGGCAGTCTTTCAAACCATTCATCTGGGAGCAGTTGTGCCAGCTGCCCAGTCCACTCCAGTGGAATGTGGATTGGAGATTCTGCCATTCCCTGTTGCTTATGAACCAAACAGAAGCTCCAAGGTTCACAATATCCCAGCAGCAGCAAACCTAAACAGACAAACCTCCCATTTTCAGAAGAATCAACTGTGATCCAGAGGTCTTGACCATACTGTAAAATGCTTATCAAACAAATCACCCCACAATGATACCTCAAGCTCTATTCGAGCCAAGGGGAAAACAGCACTGAGAATGGAAAATACATCCATTTTGGAGAAAGCATTTTTCCCCTTTCACTGTGGTTATCAGGATCAAAGGATTTAGTGCAGGGATCACCTAAGAAGTAGATTCCTGCATTTTAGCTTAATAAAACCACTTGAATGCTTCATATGCCATTATAGCTGGAGCTTGCTTTTTTCTTTATTTAAAATTTAATTTAATTTTTTGTAATTAATAAACATTTTTTTTAAATCTCCAATTGCCTCTCCCATGGGAGCTTGCATTATGGTGTGAGCTATTCTTATTTGCTAAATGATACTAATTCTGGTTTCTAGCAAGAGATCATCCCTCCACCCCCTCCCACGGAGACAAGATTCAGGAAAATGGAAATTGTTTTCTTTGTTACAGGATTCCTCATTGGAATCTGTTACTGATCCCTTTCCCAATATGTCATACCTCCATCAGGTGCTGCCCACTGATTATTAATAATAATGAAAATGTCTACCATTCATATAGAACTTTAAGGTCTGACAGCATGCTTTATATAATCTCACTAGATCCTCCTTATGATATGGAATTAGGTCTTATTACCACCCCCATTTTACTAATGAGAAAACTGAGGCTGAGAGAGGTTCAATAACTCACCCAGGGTCACAGCTAATGAATATCTAGGGCAGGACTTGCGCTCAGGTTTTCCTGACTTCAAATCTAGCACCCCTTCTACTATGCCACCTTGTATCAGGGGCCAGTTTCACTGGGATTGGCCCTGGCCACACCTGAATCATAGAAAAGTCTAGAAATAAGGGCAGGAAATTGATGTTACTGCCATTTGGTCATATTCCTTCTCATAGCCAAGTCCTTAGACTCCCCAGCCCCCAAACACTTGCCTTGACCATTGGACACCCTTAGTTGTGATCTTGTCCTGTGTCTTTTTTGTCTGCTATTTTTTGTCTACTGTGGTAATGACCCCTGATATGGCCTATCTTTCCAAATTTCCAAGCTTGCCTTGCTGACTGCTCGTCCTCTCGGTCATTGGCTTATGGAAAATTCTTTGGCTCCTTATGCTGGCCAGTGGTGCTCAACCTACTGTATCCTGGCACCATGATATTCTGCAATGATGAGAAGTCAAAACGGAGAGTAAGGACCTATTTTCATAACGGTGCTGGTAATGTAAAAGAAAACAGTGCTGAAAGACACAGCAGCTCTCATCAGTGCAGTGACGGAATCTTGAGTTCAGAGCGTTGGCTATAGAACATGCCTTCCTCTTCTCATCAGAGGGGTGGTGGACAATTGGTACAGAATGAGACATACTTCTTCAGTCTTGGCCAATGATTTGAGTTACTTAACCATAATTCTTTCTTATAAGGGAGTGTTCTAGGGTGGGGAGAGTCGTTGTCATTGGAAAGTGACAGTGATGTAAAGGGAAGCTTTCAGAAAAAACTGTATTTTTTTTTTTAAGGGAAAGAAAGAAATCAGTTTGGTACATGATTTGTTCTGCCCCCTTTTGGTGAACGCTGTGGTTTATCAGTTCTAATGTCCATAGAATTTAGGTATCAGTTGTGTGATTGCTAAGACCAGTCACAGAGGGGAAATCCTTACCCATGAAGATGTCTGATCCTGACATTGGACGGTGCTAGAGTTAGAATAAAGAATGTCATCCTTGACTAAAACGGAGATAGCTCTCAAGATGAAAGAGAAGAAAAGGTTCAAATGGATGTAATTCCTCGTACAGTGCAGTTTCCTAGAAGAGAGAAAAATTTAAATACCATGGTTTAAGCATCCTCAAGGACCAGGCATTTTAATAATTTGTCTATATGGTTTAATTTTGTCTCTTAAGTTAAACCAATTGGAAGCCAACACCTCTTAGTTTCTCCATGTGCCTGGCATCAGTTCCACAAAGCCAATTAGGGAGTTGGACTTTTAATTCATCTTTTTTTTTTTTTAAAGGATTTGAAATCCTCAGTTCTGTGGTGCAGTGTCTAGAGTGCTGAATCTGGAGTGAGAAAGACTTAAATTCATATCTGGCCTCAGACACTTATTAGCTGTGTCTCTCAACAACAACAACAACAACACTGATGAAGGTAATAGCTGCTGCTGCTAATAATAATAATAATAACAACTAACCTTTATGTAGCACTTACTATTTGCTAGGCACTGTGCCTAGTGGTTTACAATTATCTCATTTGATGTGTACAACAACACGTGGAGGTAAATGCTATTATTATTTCCATTTTACAGGTGAGAAAAGTGAGATAAACAAAAGTTGTCACTTACCCAGAGTTATACAGTTTGTAAGTGTCTAAAGTTCTTCCTGCTTCCAGGTCTAGTGTTCTAATCACTGCATCACCTAGCTGCCTCATAAGTCTTTTAATCTCTGTTTCCTTCAGTATCCTTATTTATAAAATGGGGATAATAGCATCTTCCTCCCAGGGCTGTTGTTATGATTCAAGTATGGCAGTATTTGTAAAGTGCTTTGCAATCTTAAAATGTGATTTAAATACTGGTTATTGTTATTACTGTTATCTACCATGCCCCCCCTTTCCTTTTCTCTCTCTCTCCTTCTCTCTCTCTCTCTCTCTCTCTCTCTCTCTCTCTCTCTCTCTCTCTCTCCCCGTGGGGCAATGAAGATTAAGTTACTTGCCCAAGATCACACAGCTAGTGTCAAGTGTCTAAGGTCGGATTTGAACTCAGGTTCTCCATAATCCAGGGCCAGTACTTTATCCACTGTGCTACCTACCTGCCCCCAACCTCACCTGTCTCTTAGCAAATTTTACACCAGTTGACTGGAATTGAGTGCCTAGACTTGTATTTTTTGTTCTTGTCCTTTTTGGAGGCAGAAGACATTTTGGGGGGCCCATGCATTTCTCCTTGAGATTGTTTCATTCTCTTTATTTCTCCTGACATGAAAACATTTTCCAATGGCAGGCAAACTTTTCCCTGGCTAATTAATGTCTGGCTTCCAAGGCATGGCTTAGATTTTTTTAATGGCTTAAACTTTTATTATATAACAGTAGTTTTCAGTTAGTTATATTTTCCTTCATCATCACACACACTAACCTAAAAATCTCTGAAATCCAAACCACTGGCAAACATTTTTTTATTATCAACAAAAGAAATAGTGCTCTTGGTCATAATAGTGTCCCTGGGGCTTAGGCAAAATAACTCACCCTGGAAATGAGCCCTGGAACTACAACTGAATTGATAGGCGAAAGAACTTTTCCATCCAGTTGATATGAAATATATTTAGTATAATCTTGCCCCAGTTTCATTCTGACTCTGGTTATAATATTATACTACTTAATCGTCTCATGTAAATCTCATGGTTTGGCTTTCTTCCCCCTAGTACTTACGGGTGGAGGATTTGGGCCTTTCTTGTGCTCATTGTTCCTACCTCTTAGCTTTGGAGAGAGTGCTGAGCACCACAGTAGAAAATACAATAGAATGGTTGGAAGAGACCTTAGAGATCAGCTTAGAGATCCCTTCCTTTTAGAAGCTAAGTAACCAAAGTTCAGAAATATTCATTCATTTCTCAAAGTCATAGAGCAGACACAAGCCTCAACCAGCATGAGGTAGTGTAGCAGTTCTCAAAGAGGGTTCCGCAGACCTCTGGGACTCCCTGATTTCTTTTACGGGGGTCTATAGGCTCAAGACTATTTTCATAATAATAATAATAAGACATTATTTGCCTATTAAAATATTCCCTGTTCCAATGACATATCCATGTAAGGTTAATTTTTTTTCCATATATTTCCAACAAAACAACATAATGCAACAGATTGCAGTATTCTCATATCTGCTTCTGCATTCAGTCTCCAGGTCCAACTTGCCTTATCTTTAAAATGGGGGATTTGGACTTCTAAGGTCTCTTAGAACTTCCAGACAGTGAAGAGATTTGTAAAAATATATAAAATAATACCATTCTTCTCATGAATGCTTTTCATTATGGAAAATATTGTTTTGGGGGGTAAAATATGTTATTTATATTAACCCATAATGAGTTTGTTAGAATGAATTAATAAAGAAATATTTAAAATTTTTATTTCTAGTAAGGTAAATATTGGTACCTATAACACACATAAACTAAAGCTTTTTTTTGGGGGGGGTCCTCAAAAAATTTTAAGAGTATAAAGGGTACTGAGACCAAAACGTTAGATAACCATTGATTTAGCAGAAAGAATACCATATGGGGTATTGGAAAAATCCAGCCCTAGCTCTTACTTCTTGTGTGCATCTGGCAAGGCATTTAATCTCCCCAGGTCTAATTTACTGTATCTTTAAAATGAGAGGGTTGGAGCAAATGGCTTCTAAGGTTCCTTATAACCCTATTACTACACAACCCCGGTCTCTCAATTCTCAGACTAATTCTCTATCCAGCACACCAAGTAGTTTCCAACCAATCTTTTTTTTTTTTTTCATGGATTGCTATACTTCATTGATCTTCACTGAATGCAGCAAGAACTCATTTATCTGACATTATTGGTGAATGAATTGCCTCACTGAGGTGGGTTTTTCAGATCACTGAATCTTAACCATTGAATTGCTGGATTTTTTAATACTGATTTTTACGTTGATATTTTTTAAATGGTTCAAGAAGTGTTCATGCCTACCAGTTTCCACACAGGCTTAGTAAATAGCATACTGACCATATGCTTGGAGTTATTATTCTGCATATCAATGACATTAACTCAGAGGTTCTAAGGTCTGTTTGTTCCTACACTCCAGGGTGATCCTAGTTGTCTATGCCCTTAGAGAGCACTTCTCTCTCTCTCTCTCTCTCTCTGATGCTATTAGAGTGTAGTAGTACTCATTAGTCCTATTGCCAATTCTGCTCTTCATCTTTTCTGCCTGTTGTCCTTTTCTTCCATCATATTTTCTTTTTTCACCATTTCCCCCAATATTTCTTGACTTTTCCTGCACTGGAGTACACATCCTTGTCTGGAAAGTCAATGGTAGAATCCCTTTCCTTCTGGATAGCAACATATGCAATCACAACTCAACATGGCTAATCATTCAGTTTGGAGAATATTATTTCTGTTATTTGTTACTCAGAGCTCTTTTTTTTTTCTTCTGAGTCTGATACTAACTTGGGTAGGACAAGTTGACCTCAAGGCTGAACTCTGGATAAATGAGTCTTTATTGTACAATGTTAGAATAAAAGGAAGGCAATGTAATTCAGCCTTGTGGAGGAAATAGAACAACTGCAGACATGGTGCCACAAAAGGCCACTGGTATTCCCACCTGGGTTCAGATGATGACTGATGGGCTGACATATTGATGGTGAAAGTAGCAACTGAATGACTGTTGACCTCATGAGATTGCAGTGTGATTAAGGATGAAGAGAGGAAAGGGAGGGGTCAGGTAGGACTCATTGCAATGAGTTTCCATGGCTATAGTGGCTTATAGGTCCCTGGAGATTTTTCTTCCTGTGAGTGTCTTAGGTATGCTGAGTCTGATTATTGATGGTGAGGCATACATACATCAAGAGGCAGCTAGGTGGTTTGGTGGCTAGACCTCTGGGCTGCGAGTCAAGACCTGAGTTCAAGTCCAGCCTCAGACAACTACTAGCTGTGTGACCTTGGGCAAGTCACTTAACCTGTTTGCCTCAGTTTTCTCACCTGTAAAACAGGGATATTAATAGTACCTACCTCACTGGGTTATTGTGAGGATCAATTGAGATAATAATTGTAAAGAGCTTAGCACAACATCCAGCACATTTTTGCTATATAAATGCTTATTTCCTTCCCTCCCATTGTCACAGACAGAATCTAGTACAAAACCCAAATAGAAGATTGCCCTTTAGAATCTAGATGGTAAGGTCTGCAGCTGTTCCTATCTGTGCTTTTCGAATAGAGTCCTTGAACATGATACATCCTCCTGAATGAGACTTACAACCAATCAAAGGAATTCAGCTTAAGTAAAAGCTAGATGACATTTATATAACACTTTAAGGTTTGCAAAGTGCTTTAAAAATACTATTTCAGGGGGCAGCTAGGTGGTGCAGTGGGTAAAGTACCGGCCCTAAATTCAGGAGGACCTGAGTTCAAATTCGGCCTCAGATACTTGACACTATCTGTATGACCTTGGGCGAGTCACTTAACCCTCATTGCCCTACCCCCCCCCAATACTATTTCATTCTCACAACAATCCTGGGAGATAGGTGCTATCTTTATCCCCATTTTAGAGATGAGGAAATGGAGGCAGATAGAGGTTAAGCGTGTGACTCAGGGCCACACGACTAGTAAGTGTCTGAGGTTGGATTTTAACTCAGGTCTTTCCACTGCACCAGGCTGATGTAAAATGAGTGGGTAAGTCTAGATAGACTCTGAAGTGACTTCTACCTCTAAATCTGTTATGCCAAGAGCCCAAGACTATACATCTGTAATTCATTCTGCCATGTGGTACAGCCATTTCAAACTTCACATTCTCAGTCTATGAAATGGAGACGATGAGATTTGTCCCTTCCTCAGTGCACAGGGATATTGGGCACATTAACTGGCTGATGCCTGCAAATGTTGCTCCTTGAACAGAAATGGCGAGTAAATGAAGCATGTTATAGGTATGATCTAGACTTCCATGATTTCCCTGATCCTCATGTCACTCTTGGAAGTTTGGACAGAGTAGTTTACATGTGACTGATGGGGGAAAAAAGAGGAGAAGTAAAGTGGATCTATGGCTTGAGATTCAGGGAGCCAGTGGGAGAGTCCAGAATGCTACTCGTTCTGTTAATCATCAGTAATGCAAGTTACTGTACTGTTGGTTAAACTTCAACAAGCACAGAATTTTCCTTTTATAAACTGAATGCTTCAGGCGGGTGACTATGACCTGCATTTGGAGAGAGTCGTGTCTGATATCAAGTGAAGCAATTTTGTATTCACTTAGTGCATCAATGAACAAGCTTGCAGAAACTCCTAAATTGCTGTCAGGTCAGCTAGTTAAGTAGGTCACTGAGCTCAAACTTGAGGGAAGTCGATTAATGCCAGGAATTTGGATTCTCTGATGATTCATTCTCATTCTCTCTCTCTCTCTCTCTCTCTCTCTCTCTCTCTCTCTCTCGCTATTTTAGATCCTCTTATTCACCTCTACTTCTCCAAATTTTCCAGTATATATCTTTGGTCCCAACTCAGAGACACAGTCACAAGAAGGGAAGTAGCTTGAGAATATTTCTCAAAAGGTGTCTGAGGTCAACTACTTGATAAAGCTGGAATCCCTGAAATATCAAAAATTGTATTGAATTGTACTTTAATCCCTCTGCTTCTATTGTGGGAAGATAGTCCACTGGTCATATGGCTGGTTTTATTTGATTTGTTTGTCAGTGCTGGAAAAATATTCTACTAAAAGCCAAATTATTAGTATACTTCATTGGAATTCATTGCTAATGCGACCTAGATTTGGATTCAGTATACAGATGGACCAGTTAACTTGTAGAACTTCTGTTTCATGATAGTAGAATATGTCACTGATCTTGATTAGGAACAGGAAAGTACCATTGAAAGAGCAATTAATTTGGATTCAGAGAATACAGATTTGAATTGGGAGATTCATTTCATGTCCCTGAGACTCAACTTTAAAATGAATTTCTTCAGTTTCTTCATCTGTAAAATGAGATTTCACTGGAAGACCTCTGAAGTCCTTTCTAACATTAAATTTAAGAATTTAGGATCTTGAAAATCTGTGCTACTTGCCACAAGGATGGCCTATTAAGAAAACATGGATGGCTTAGCCCAAATCATTTTCTACTCCTGGAAAAACAGATCAAGGCATATGCCCAAAGAGATTGGAAGCTTGTTAATAGTAAGGTCCATATCACCCTTTTGGTGTTCCTCAATGGGCAGCTCTGTCTGTCTGTCTGTCTGTCTCCTCCCTTCATTTGCCCCCATCCTTTCTCTTTCTATATCTCTACTCTCTTTCTCCCTCTCATCTTCTTTCTCTGTCTCTTCCTTTCTCTCTCTCCCTCTTTCTCCCTTTCTCCCTCCCTCTACCTCTCTTTTCCCCTCCCTCTTCTCTCTTTCTCCCCTTGTATTCATCTTTTTCCTCCTCTCTCCTTTCTCTGTCTCTATCCCCCTCCTTTCTCTCCTTTCCTACCTTTCTCATTCCCTCCCTCCTTCTTTCCACTTTTCATCCCCCATTTTATGATTTCATCAATGCAGAAAACGCTACCTAATGAAGATAGGCAACTCATCTTTAACACATAGCATTAGACCATTTCTTGATATTAGATTCTCAACAGATAGTTCTTGAATGTCCTATCGAAGGTGGGGGAGTAGCATCATCATTGATAATGACACTAATTCACAATCATATTGCACTTCAAGGTTTGCAAAGTGCTTTTCTTACAACAACTTCTGAAGTAAGCAGTATAAATATAATTAACTTCATTTTACAGATGAGGGAACTAAGGCTTAGAGGTGCTTGTCTAAGGTTACAAGCCTAGTAAGTGTCTGAGCTGAGATTAAGATGCAGATTTCTGACACTCCAAATCATTGTTCTTTCTGTTTTCTTTGAAAAAAGACAGCATGTTAAAATGAGAGGGGAAAGTTAGCAATGTATTTCAGTCAGCACTGAGGTATACGAAGAACCATCTGCTCGGAATTTTATGGGGATGCTTTGCAGTCTTAGATGACGTGCACTATTCTCCCCAGGGAAAGAGGCATTGGACATGGGAATGGTTGTTTCTTAGTCTCTTTTTATATTCACAGATAAAACCGAGGAAGTTTTAAAACCGAGAAGTCACCACCCCTGGCTTCCCCCACCTGTTTGCATCCTTTTCTTACCTGAATACACAAAGGATTATACTTCCAGCTGTTAGAGCAATCAGAGAGACACTGTATCCCAGGGTATAAATTGCCTTCACCAGGACATAGAAAGTGAGCTAAGAAGAGAAAATTAAAAAAAATAAGTTCTTAGTAATACACATTGAAAAATAAGAATCATGGTGTGGATCTTTTTCTGAGCTGGCAAACATGGATCTAGGACCACAGAACTATCAACACTGCTGCAGCAGAGTGAGGGGGTTGTTTTTCAGTCATTCAGTCATGTCCCCATACGGGGTTTCCTTGGTGAAGATGCTGGAGTAGCTTGCCATTTCCTTTTCTAGTGGATTAAGACAAACAGAGGCTAAGTGATTTGCCCAGGGTCACACACTAGTGACTGTCTGAGACCATATTTGAACTCACGTCTTCCTGACTCCAGGCCCAGTACTCTATTCTCTGTGCCACCTAATTTCCTCCAGAGTGAGGAGGGGGTTATGTTTAATTAGCACATGGCTGCCTTGAAAGAATTGGCATGGTACAGTAGAAAGAAGATTGGATTTGGCATCAGAGCACCAACATGAGTCTTGGGGGCTTGCTGTTTACCTGTCGATAAATACAAAGTATATGCAAAATAATTTCAAGAGACTACGGACTATAACAACTATGAAGAACCAGAATAGTTTCATACGCTGTTTGAATTAGGAAACTCGTTTCACCTCCCCCGAGACTCATCTGTGAAATGAATTCCCTTAGTTTCTTCATCTGCAAAATGAGATTGCACTAGATGATCCCTGAGGTTCTTTTCAGATTTAAATCATGAGTTTTAGATCTTGAAAAGGTGTGCTTCTTGTTACAAAGATGGCCTATTGAGAAAACGAGGATGCTTTAACCACAGGTTCAAATCCCAGCTCTTCAACTTACTAGCTGTGTGACCTTGGGCAAGTCACTTTGACACTAACTTGTCCCCTCTCTTTCAAATGAGTGTGGATTCTGGAGACCATTTAGGCCAGCCTCCCTCATGTCAGAAATGAGGAAACAGAGACCCAGAGAAGTTAGATGATTTGTCCATAAGTCAAAGGTCTCACAGGAAGAGTCAGAACTAGGATTTAAACCCCCAAAAGTTCGTTGACTCCAGACCTGGTTCTGTTTCCCACCAATTCACAAATGCCTTTTTTTTTTTTTTTGGCGGGGCAATGGGGGTTAAGTGACTTGCCCAGGGTCACACAGCTAGTAAGTATCAAGTGTCTGAGGCCGGATTTGAACTCAGGTACTCCTGAATCCAGGGCCGGTGCTTTATCCACTGCGCCACCTAGCCGCCCCACAAATGCCTTTCTTTAGCCCTAGAGACTTGTTTCTATTATCTAATTGTGTACCCCGTAGCTCTTATCTGTGTCACACTGTGAGGCAGCTAAGTGGTGTTGTGGACAGAGTTCTGGGCATGGAGACAGGAAGACCTGAGCAAAAACCTTAGATACTTACTAGCTGTGTGACCCTGGGCAAGTCATTTAACCTTGTTTGCCTCAGTTTCTTTATCTGTAAAATGAGATGGAGAAGGAAATGGCAAACCATTCCAGTATCTTTGCCAGAAAACCCCCCAAAATGGGTCAGGAAGCATCAGACATGACTGAAAAAGGACTGAACAGCAACAGCAGTGTCACACTGTAGGGTATCCTGTCATTGCTATTATTCTTATTTCCCATATTTCTTTTTTATCTAAGCTGACCAAGCTTGTCATCCTTTGTTTCCCTATCTTTGCAGGTGCCATTTCTTCCATTTGGGATACTTACTGCTATTACAGCTAACCTTAAAATTCACCTCTTTTACTAAATCTTCAATCACTGATTCCACTTAATTGTATTAATTTTTGTGACTTTGTTCCTCCCTCATTACATTAATGCTTGATATAAAGTAACTATATTATTATTATTAATTATTACTTGTTGAGATGTGGCTCTGTTTCCCATATGTATTCAGCACTTTGGTGTTGGTTTTCTGTTTTCCCTGCTAGATAGATAGTATTTACAGGGTAGAGAACACACCTTCTGTTTCCCCTTTTATTACTAGAGCCAGGTGCATACACAGTTGCGCAGTACACACAGTAGGTGCTAAGAATACTTGTGTTCATAAGTTGATTTGACACCATTGCCTACTCAGAATGAATGTGAAGGAAGCAGTTCTATCTCAATAAATTTCAAAACCAAAGTGAGAAAGGGACTGACTCAAGAAAATTTTGAACATGCTGCTATTGAGAACTCAGAGTGGTATTTTTAAAACACATGAGCAACAGCAAAATCCCTAACTGTATCATAGCAAAGAAGACAAACCTGAAGGGGAAGCTGTTCACAGGTGTGTGTGTGTGTGTGTGTGTGTATCTTAAGTTATGTGGTTTGCACTTAGGAAAGAGAATGGAATAACTGCTGAGTCTAATAGGCTGGATGGGTTGGGAATCTCAGCTGGGTTTTCTTTGATCTTATTATTTTAAACATCACTTGGCTTGTATAGAAAACTAAACTTTGTACATAGTTGGTATCATATAATAATAAAGAAGATACAAGGAAAAGCAAGCGATGGATGTCTACATTATATCAAACACCCAACTAAAGACTTTAAAATTCATATATCTGTATGCATTAACACAAAATTCTCAGATTTTTGGCTGAAATGTTTACCTTCTATTGGGATGTCTGTCATCATTTATCCATTCAACAATAAACATTCATTTATGAAGCTATTACTTTGTACCAATTGTCATACTAGGTGACAAGGATACAAATATAAAAATGATACATTCTCTTCCCTTCAGGAACTAACATTCTAAAGGCGGAGATACAACATGTGCATATCTAATGGGGATGGGGGGGCAACAGACCCTTCTGGCCCCCTTGGGATGAAACATAATTCATGAAAATGTTGACCCTATACCCTGGCTACTTCTGAGGGAACACAGCTTAGTACTGAAAGGACATGGCACTTTGGCTGATGTTATAGAGCTGGGAGACAACCATGGAACCTTCTGGAGTTTGGAACTTGCCAGTGTGCTGTCCTTTTATCACTGAGTCATATTTTCCTGGAATTATCAAGGATGCAGGATCAGCATAACAGGGGGTATACTCTGTCTAGTCAAAGTAGACCAGGGGGCTTGCTGTTTACCTGATAAACATTAATGCTCATTAATGCTCAGATAGATAAATACAAAGTTTATGCAAAATCATGCAAAATAATTTCAAGAGACTAAGGACCCTAACAACTATGAAGAACCAGAATAGTTTCATTTGCTGTAAGTGATGCTATCTGGCCTATATATCAAAGGCAATGAAAATTTAAAGAGGTAGAGGTGAAGGAGTGTATTCCAGATATACAAGGATGCGGGAGGAGGAATTAACACTTGTGTAAGGACAAAATGTGGGAGATGGAATGTCATATGTATGGAAGAGTTAACAAGGAAGTCTGATGGAAATGGAGAATGCACAAATTCTCCACAGACATAGGCTTGAGCACTGTAAGTTCCAAAGAAGACAAGGACAGGGGACATCTAGAGCAAAATGAAATGGCTTGATCAGCTGGGCTCAGGGCTCAGTTTCATTTTGTAGCTGGGATTTTGGCAAGATGAAAATGAATGCTAAATGAAACAAAATGTCCTGCAAATGCAGTGTAATAGGTACACTCAAGTTAAAATTCTAAGGAAAATAAGTTGCCATATGTTAGCAGTCAGATCTTAAGTGGACTTGATACAAATGGCATAGGGCCCAGTTTGCAGCAGGATGAGGGACCACATAGGTCTGGAGTATTCCAAGTTCTGACACTGAGAACTACACACTGGCATAGATGTCCAGACACATCTCTTCTTACCCTTCCCCTGCCTTAGGCTGGTATGGCATCGAGCTTTAGTCCAAGAATACTCAAGAATGTCCTAGGGCAAGGCTAGATCTGTGTTTTGGTCCAGTATAGCCTTGTCCAGGTTTATCTCCAACTCAGTTAAATTCTAGTTGCCCAGTGAGGTTTCATCTATTGAAATGATCAGTTTTTATGGAATTTTCATTATTCCCTAACAAGAGAGTTTAGGGAAGCACATTTGTTCATCTAATTCAATTCATTCACTCATTTATTTATTTGTTCATTGATTCATTGATTCATTTATTCATTTATAGCATGGCTGGAGTGCTCCATAAAAATCACTGGACATGGGAAGGGACATAGAATGTGATCTTAATGGGTATGCAGTAAAATCTTCTGAGATCAACCAATCATACAAGCAACAAGCATTTATTAAGCCCTTAATTTGTGCCAGGCACATAGTAAGCACAGAAACAATGAATGAATTGTACTTCAACACTGGGAGATTAAAGAGGAGACTATTTAGCCCCTATTATTCCTTTCTTGTGAAAGCTATGAGTCTACTGGGTCTACTTAATGGAGGGAAGAGAATAGGGAAGTCCCTAAAGAGGGGCTTCCTAATTGAGGGAATGAGAAACGGATGAGTATTAGACCACAATGGTAAGAGAATACGTATAGAAACTTTTGGGAAGAGGCTAATGCATAAGGAGGGGCAGGTAGGTGACCCAGTGGATAGAGCACTGGGCCCTGGAGTTGGGAAGACTCATTCATCCTCTTAAATTCAAACCAGCCTCAGAAACTTACCAAATGTATGACACTGGGAAAGTCACTTAACCCTGTTTGCCTCAGTTTCTCATCTGGAAAATTATCTGGAAAAGGAAATGGTGAACCACTCAAGTATCTTTGCCAAGAAAACTCCAAATGGGGTACAAAGAATCAGGTGTGACTGAAATGACACAATGGAACTCATAAAGAAAGAAGCAAGAAAGATACCTAGGAAGGACATTCTGTAAACATGATTCCAGCTCTTTGAACATTTCTGTGAATTAGAGTTGAAGAATATAAGAACTAGATTGAACCTCAGAAATGATCTAGTCCAACCCTACTCTTTTTCAGGTAAGCAAACCAAGTCTCAGAGAGGTGAGATGATTTTTGTAGATCAGGACCACAGGGGACTGTTCTGAGCAGACGAAGTTGTAGTTCAGGAAACTCATTTCACCTCCCTGAGACTCATCTGTGAAACGAATTCCCTTAGTTTCCTCATTTATAAATTAGATTGCACTAGATGATCTCTGAGGTTCTTTTCAGATTTTAATTATGAGTTTTCAATTTTAAAAATGTGTGCTAGTAGGGGTAGCTAGGTGGCACAGTGGATAGAGCACTGGACCCTGGATTCAGGAGGATCTGAGTTCAAAGCTGGCCTCAGACACTTAACAATTACTAGCTGTGTGACCCTGGGCAAGTCACTTAACCCCAATTGCCTCACCAAAAAAAAAATGTGTGCTACTTGTCATGAGGATGGCCTGTTGAGAAAATAGGGATGGCTTGACAACAGGTTCAAATCCCAGCTCTTCAATTTACTAGCTATGTGACCTTGGGTAAATCACTTTGACACTAACTTGTCCCCTCTCTTTCAAATGAGTATGGAGATCATTTAGGCCAAGAGGGGTGGAACTAGATAATTTCTGATGTCCATCTCACCTCTCTGAGACTTGGTTTGCTTACCTGGAAAATAGTAGGGTTGGACTAGATCATTTCTGAGGGGTAGTTTGGAGTTAATTTTGTCCTTAGGGAGATCAAGCTGGGACTCATATGGGGACCCTTCAGGCAAGAAAGCAGAATGGTGGTTTTTAGGACTTTAGCTGAATGTTTATCCCTATTGAATTTCATATTATTAGATTCACCCCAATGCTCTAGCCCAGGGGTCAGCAAACAAGCAATGGCCTATGGGCCATTAACACTATCCAGTCATTATGAAAATGAAATGTTTTGATTATAAAGGAAAAAGTTGAAGATTGAAGGCTCACGTTATGTTATTTATTAGCACAAATCCATCTTTACTAGGATCCTCTTCCACATATGAGTGACAGCAAATTCATAGCAACATCAGCTTTGGTGTCACATATTAAGGATAATCTTTCTGGCTCTCTCTTAGTGCTGTCTCCCACCTCAAATTGTCTTGTATTAGGTGATCTTTTTTTTTTTGGTGGGGCAATGAGGGTTAAGTGACTTGTCCAGGATCACACAGCTATTAAGTGTCAAGTATCTGAGGCAGGATTTGAACTCAGGTCCACCTGAATCCAGGACCAGTGCTTTATCCACTGCACTACGTAGCTGCCCCCCTGATCTGTTTTGTTGGGTTTTGTTGTTGTTTGTTTGTTTGTTTTTTTGTGGGGCAATGAGGGTTAAGTGATTTGCCCAGGGTCACACAGCTAGTGTCAAGTGTCTGGATTTGAACTCAGGTCCTCCTGAATCCAAGGCCAGTGCTTTATCCACTGCGCCACCTAGCTGCTCCCTCCCTGATCTGTTTTTATAGACAGAATACAGTCCCTTGGAAGCAGTGCTCAGCACAGTACCTCACACATGCAAAAATATGGAAAGGAACTGGGATTTTGGATTTCCCTAGCATGGGGAATTCCTTGTATGAAAACTCAACCCACCTATGACAACCCATCTTTGACTAAGGAAATAAGTCCTACATAGATCTTGAGTTGGTAGAGGTTAATGCACATAAGGTCACATAACTACTGTTAGTGCTGAATTTGAATAGAGATCAAATCCAGCATTGAATCCATTGTGCCCTTTTAATATGCACCTTGTATATGCTTTAATGGGGCAACTAGATGGTGCAGAGATAGAGTACCAGACTCATCTTCCTGAGTTTTGATCTGTCCTCAGACTCTTTCAAGCTGTGTGACCCTGGACAAGTCACTTAACCCTGTTTGCCTTAGTTTCCTCAATCTGTAAAAACAAGTTGGAGAAGGAAATGGCAAAACACTCCATTATCTTTGCCAAGAAAATCCAAATGGGGTCACAAAGAGCTGTACATGACTGAAACAACAAATGTGCTTTAATAGTTAACATTGAATCTCTCTCTTTCTGTCTCTCTCTGTCTCTGTCTCTCTCTTTCCATCCCTCCCTCCCTTCCTCCCCCACTCCCTTGTTCCTCATCCCCACTCCCTGCCTCCAGAGCATAGAGATTTACTTGACTCTTAGACAGATATTCAAAGGGCAGTCATCGGGAATAATATTCATCTGCTGATTTACTTCAGTGCTTTGCTGATTTCTTCCAGCAGGAAGGGAAAAGGCAGAAGTCATTATAGTTATTGTTGATCTTAAGTATTCATAACAGCTCTGATCATTACCATAGTATTATGAAGAGAGTAATTTTGGACTTCAAAGGAGAAGCAAGCGTGCTGTGGGATTGTCTGCATTTGGTCAAAGCAACCAAGCAGCTGCAACCTTAAAGGAAGTCTGAGTTACTCCAGAAGTGAATTCTGGCATTGAGTTTTGAAAAGAAAAGTTCATGACTTTAGTTCTTTAATTGAAGGGATATTATCTCCATAATGATGATGGTGATGGTGATAATAATAATAATAACAATAACTGGCATTTAACACTTGCAGAGTATTTTATATTTTAATACATTATGTGATTTAAGCCTCATTAAAACCTTGTGAGATGGGTACTTTATACATTTTGCTGTTGTTCAGCTGTTTAGTCATGTCTGACTTCATGATTCCATGACCATTCTGTTAATGGGGTTTTCTTGGCAAAGATATTGAAGTGGTTTGCCATTTCCTTCTCCAGTGCATGAAGACAAACAGAAATTAAATGACTTGCCCAAGGTCACACAGAGTTAGTCAGTGTCTGAGGCTGGATGTGAACTTGGGTCTCCCTAACTCCATACCCAACATTCTCTTCACTGAGACATTTAGCTGTGTACTTTGGGTATTACCATCCCCATTTTGCAGATTAGAAAACTGAACTCCAGAAAAGTTAAATGGCATTAAATGATGCAGCTAGTGAGGATTTGAACTCACAGCTGTCTTGACTCTGAAACCAATACCTTTTCCTTTGCTACTAAAATTAATTTTATTAATGATGCCTTTTGTCTTACATCTTAGTTATTTCTAGAAATACCACCTCCTCAGAGCAGACTGGTATGTACCTATAAGCCCTACTCTCAGGAGGCTGAGGCAGATAGCTTGCTTGAATTTGGGAATTCTGAAGTACAGTGTGCTCAGGACATTAAGTCTACCACCAATCTTGTAAAATTTTGGGAAAAGAGGCTATTAGGGTGTGTAATAAGGGGTAAACCTGCTCATATCCATAACGGAGCAGGTCAGAACTTCCATGCCCATTAGCAGCAACAGGATTAGGCTGTGAGGGGCTGCTGCACTTTCAGCCTGGGTACGATAGGGAGGCCCAGTCAAAAGAAAGAAAGAAAGAGAAGAAAGAGGAGGGAAGAAAGAAGGGAAAAGAGAAAAAGAAAGGAAAGAGGGAGAAAGAGAGAAAGAAGGAAAAAAGTAAAGAAATAGCATCTTTCCCCATGCCCCTTCCTTCCTTCCCAAGTCAAACCCTGATTTGTAACCAAAAAACCACAGTTTAGCAAAAACAACTGATATAGTGAGTAGTCTTATAAGACTGGTCCTATAATACACACCATTCTGCCTTAGTAGTCTCCTATTTCTCTGTCAAGAGGAGGAAAGTTATTTCCTGATCTTTTCTCAGGCATTATTACTGCTTTTTCAATTACACAGAGTTTAGCTTCCTTTTCTTTTTTCTTTTTTTTGGGGGGGGGCAATGAGGGTTAAGTGACTTGCCCAGGGTCACACAGCTAGTGTCAAGTGTCTGAACCCAGATTTGAACTCAGGTCCTCCTGAATCCAGGGCCAGTGCTTTATCCACTGCACCATCTAACTGCCCGTTAGCTTCCTTTTAATAACCTTTTCTTTAATGCTGCTGTGGTAAATATATGTGTGTGTGTGTATATATATATGTATATATATATATATATTTCTTAGTAACGATTCATATTAATCTTCCCCTGTTTTTCTGAATTCCTCATATTTCTTCCTGAACAATAAGAACAAACATAACAATATTCCATTACATCCACAAATAATAATTGATTCAGTCATTTCCTTTGTTGAGCTCTTGGCAATGTTGAATATAGACTGGCTGGATATGTTATACCTCACCTTACAGATATGTTCTTATGGAGTGAAAGCAAAATACCTCCAAATCCAGGGCCATCTAATGACCAACAACAGAGCTGTACATGACTGAAACAACAAATGAGCAATGAGCTCAAGACAGGAAGAAATGGCAGGATCCTGGATCATGTCCAGGACCCAAGCCTTAGAGGCGCCAATTGGCCCCAATGTATCAGAGAAGCTCAATCATCTTGTTCAAAGATTCTCTTCTCTGCGTTTTGATGGTTACTTCTGTAAGGTTGAAATGGGTCTGGAGCTCAAATATTCCCTTTCAAACAAATGATGTAGTTATTTTGAAAAGAACCAGGTTTGTCACTTCCAAGATCAAGTTATGCTACAGTTTGACTGCAAGCAGGAAGTGGATGAAATGTTACAGTTCCAAAAATTCCCCAATGAGTCCTTTATTCTCAGTCCTCCCATTTATTTTCAGAGCTGATGATTCTCTTGTTGGCTGAAGCACTGTTAAACATCTTTTGCTGTTCTCTGCACTACGATGACTCCATCAATTACTGTTCCTTGTACATCTTAGTTTTATGTGCACTTCAGTGGAGTAGGACCCAGGTGCAAGCTATTGAGGGTGATGGTGTAGACAGCAACTTTCCATCACGTAGGAGGAGGAACTGAGACACGTATTTTAGTGGACAGGAGACATTTTGCTAGCTAGGAGACAGTCCATTAATAAAACAGCGCATAAGCTCTATTTAAAGCCAAACACCCTCTTCCTGTCCTAGGCTAGTCTTCCTGCTGTTTCTTAGATGTATCTATCCTCAAAGGCCATGATTTTTTGCCCTCAGTAAAATGACATTCTAGTCTTCCTTATCCCTTTCATCTTTTGGAATCTGTCTCTGCAAAACTTGAAACATCCCTTCCATAGTGTGATCACCTCAAGTGAATGTCTTCTACTCCTCCTCCAATTTCCTAGAAAACTCAGTCTTGCAGATATCATAGGATCATGGGTTAAGAGCTATTAGAGGGGGCAGCTAGGTGGCACAGTGGATAAAGCACCGGCCCTGGATTCAGGAGGACCCGAGTTCAAATCCAGCCTCAGACACTTGATCCTTACTAGCTGTGTGACCTTGGGCAAGTCACTTAACCCTCATTGCCCTGCCCCACCCCAAGTTTTTTTTTTTTTTTAAAGAGCTATCAGAATGGACCTCAGAGGCCATCTAGTTTAAAGGCCTTATTTTATGGATGTGGAAAGTGAGGTCTAGCGAAGTGAAGTGATTTGTCCAAGATTGAAAAGGTAATATCAGAGGGGATATATGAACCCAGGTTCTTGGACTTCAGAGCCAGTAATTTTTCTACTGTACCATGATACCGCCTGTATCTCTTTTTTGCGTCTATCATGTTCTAGCTTGTATTATAAGTAATTTGTGGACATGATTTATCTCCCCTAGGGTACCATAAGCTCCTTGAGGTCAGGGACAAACATGGTTCCGCTCCACTTACTGTCTTTAGCAGTGACAGTAACCCCTCCCAACCCCTCCATTCTATTCAGTTCAAATCAGTGAATGTTTGTTAAGCATTTACTTTTTGCAAAGCACTATGTTAGGACCTAGGGGTATAGAGAAAAAAGCAAAACAAGCTCTGTCCAGGGCAGTTAGGTGGTGCAGGGAATAGAGCACTGGCCCTGGAATCAGGAGGACCTGAGTTCAAATTCGACCTCAAAAACTTAACACTTACTAGCTGTGTGACCCTGGGCAAGTCATTTAACCTCAGTTGCTTCACCAAAAAACAACAACAACAAAAACCAAGCTCTGTCCTCAGGGAACTTATACTCTATTAGGGCATATAAGTGGCTGCTTTTCATATTGTCCTTCTGACTTCTAGTCCCAGTAAATATTGCAATATGATATAACACTACATATATATATATATATACATATATATATGTGTATATATACACACATACACATGCATATATATTCTGAATTTAGTCAATATACTGAATAAAGTATAAAACAGTTCAATAATAAAGTAAAACACATATAAGTAAACTATTTGTTAACATATTAAATTCATGAAAATTATATTGATTAAAAAGAAAATAAACATAAATAAATCAAAACAGTTCAAATATTGAATAAGGATAGTATTTCTCTCTATATAATAGAACAGGAGAGGATTGAACACAAACTGTACATCTCAGTTATGTAGCACTTGCTTTTCTTTTAAAGTACATAATAAATGCAATCAAGATAGAAACTCTGCTCCCATACTGTGCTCACAATTGCAATAACCTCGTTCCTGGGGCTCTTAACTCTGAGGGATCATATGCTTATAGACTTAGAGCCAAATTTATCCAATTCCCTCATTTCATATATGAGGAAACTGAGACCATGAAAGGTAGAATAATTTGCTCAAGGTCATACATGTAACTAGAAACAGAGCTGGGATTTGAACCAATTCCTCTGACTCCAACTCCAAGGCTTATTTGCTATACCATTCAACCTAGTTTCTCCCATTAATGTCAGTTCCTTGAAAGACGCTATCAAATCTATCTTTATGTTGCCATTTCCTAACTCAGTTCCTTACACAAAATAGGAATTGAAAAATATTTATTGAATAGAATTGAATTTTTAGAACTTGCTTCTCAGCATTGAATAATCCTTTGGCACTTCCTTTATTGATTATGTATCATGGCCTCTCTCACCCCATATGTTAACTTCAAATGGCTGCTGCTAATGCTGCCACCACCATCACCACCACCACCAGTACTCCTATTCCTGGTCCTACTTTTTTTTTACCGGGGTAATGAGGGTTAAGTGACTTGCTTAGGGTCACACAGCTAGTAAGTATCAAGTGTCTGAGACTGAACAAAGGACAAAACAACAACAATGATTTAGTGAGTACTATGTAGAAGTTGCTTTCAGCAATTTGGCAAGGCCCATTCCTTCATTAGACTTCCTTTATTTAATGCAACCCTTTAGTTAGGTCTTGGTTTCCTTCTTTGTCTCAACATATATAAATATATCTACTTGTGTCTATACATGCATATATACATGTATTTGTGTATACACATATACTTCATATATGTACATGTATCAATGTGAATACATGCAAGTATATTTTCTGTGTTCAGATGTTACTTTCTTTATGCAACAAATATGTTCTTAAAAGGTGTTGAAATAAATTTTTATTTAAAAAATCCATTTCCAATGCCCTAGCCCTGCAGTGTATACTTCTGTAAAATTTAGGATCCTTTGTAATGACCCCCTAACTCATCTCTTTTGTTAAGTTCAGACTCTTGGAAAGTAGAATAGAGTTTTCTTGAAGAGAGAATGCACATAAGATACATACTTTGTCTTTGCCCTGAAAACCAAAATGGATTTCCACTAATAGAAAACAGCTCTTTCTATTAAACTTAAATTGATTTGAGTTTTATACACAATCTTCCCCCTTCCTTCTTATTTTCTTGAAAAAGCTTAAAAATGGACATAGTTTCTGATCGTTCTATCTATGGGCTCCATTACCAAGCTGATTTTGGATAGAACTAAAAAAATGAAACAAAATGAGAACAGATTGGATAAAAGAAAACAATTACATCTTTTTTTTTTTTTACACAAAGGCACTTGTAAGATCTGCTATAATTTGGCATTTTCTTCTCTATCTCCTCTTTCCTGCTTGCTCCAACCCCCAACCCCACCCCACAGGAGATGGAGTCTTTCTGGGTTGGTTTTAAATATGTCCCCACAATTTTCAAGATCATCTATTCTGGAATCTAAATGTAATTGATTAGGTTCTGTGTCAATTATATGGTGTGTTGTTCTGAGGTTCCCACACTACAAGCAGATTGTTTATGTACAAATATGTGCATTTGACATGGAACCTTTATAGAAATTTCTTCTTTACAGATATTTCCACTGTAGGGTTCCTTTAAATAGTCAGCTTTCTTAGGCCATTTATAGTTGATTTATTTTTCACAAGCTTTTTAGGAACACTCATGGAACATCTATCTGAATGTATGCAAATATCACCAATTACAAATATGTATGTATATATATATGTATGTATATAGATAGAACATACATTAAATATATATGAAAAGGGAGAGGGGGAGAGGAAGGAGAGGGAGAGAAAAATGGAGAGAGGAGAATAAAGAGTGGGTTATTTTAAACATATATACATACATACACACACATACATACATACATGTCCTGATGACATGATTTTCACATTCATTTCAACTAGGGTAGGTGTAAAGAAGGAAATGGAAGGTCAAAAGCTCTTGGCTTCCCCATATAAAAGTGAAATATAACTATCCATTGATGTGTCCCTTTTCCTCTGTACAACTTATCTTTCCCTCACAAGGCTGTCCTATGACATCCTTTAGCTGTGACTTAGACTGAAACAGGGATTGCAATCCTGTGTCAAGAGAATTCTTGTCCAGGAGAAGTTTACTAAGTGATCCTTAGAAAAGAGTTTTGAGGAGTCAAATGTAGAGTGGAAAAACAGACAAGCCTTGTTGGGAAATGAAACTAGAACAATACTAAATGCCTGAAAAAGTGTGTAGGAATTCATAAATGTTTTAATTGGACAAAAAAAAATCCTGTAACTCCATGCTTAGATAAAGAATGGCTAACCAATCAGGTTGTCAAAGGGTATACCAGGAGGATGTAATTTCTCAGTGACCACCAGGCTAGAAGTCCAGGTATAGTCCAGATGCTACACTGTCTTCTACTAAAGAATTAACCTAGCCGCATGGCCCATAGCCAGAAGATTGTCCCCAAGGTGATCAATTCTTTGGCCATGTCAGCCGATGGAACAAAGTAAAATACAAAATAGCCCTTGGTTTCATGTGACCTGTTTTTGCTTTTGCAGTGATGGTGGCAAAATGGCAGAAAAGAAGGAAAAGGGTATAAAGAATCACATTTTTAGATCATCTGTAAACATTTAATTGTTGATTGAAGAATGAAAAAGCATTTAGGACTGTACCACGCAGCTGCCTAAATAAAAGCTAAATAAATGCTTTGTTGTTACTTCATTCAACAATTAAATGTAATGAAGAACTAAATTCAAACCCTGTCTTAGATACTTACTAGCATAGCAGTATGACCCTGAGCAAGTCACTTAACTTCTATCTTTCTCAATTTCCTTACCAATGCAATGGGAATAATAATAGCACCTATCTCATAGGGTTGTTGTGAGGATTAAATAAGACAATATTCGTAAAGCACTTTTGCAAAACAAAGTCATGTAAACGTTAATAATGATGATGTGGTGGAGGATAAGAGAGCACCAAGCACTATGCTAAGTTCTGGGGATATAAAAAGAAGCAAACAAGACCATTTCTAACCTCAAGAAGCTTACATTTTAATACAAGAAGATGATACACATAAGAAAACCATAGTCATGGAGGAGTGTTTTAGATAGGGAAGTTAGAAGAAACGAGATGGGAGTCTCAGGGTAATGGATTCATGCATCCATTCCTAAATATGGTAGTGTTGATTGGGTTAAATGTTCTGAAAGCTAGGTCTGGAAATATGTGGGGGTGAGTTGGGGGTAAGAGGGGAAGATGGGATGTAAGAGTTGGAGAAAGATCTTTGTTCAAAGAACACAGAGTTGAGATGCTACTGGAGGGTAAAACGCATCACATCTATACTGACTTTGTTACAATTAAAATCAGAAGACATAAAGAAGTGATAGTGAAATGGAAAGGCAGTGAATGAGTTCTTTTTGGAGAAACAGAAAAAGGAGTGGGAGAAATTGGTTTTATTGTGCACCTAAAGGAAAAAAGAAATGTAATTCAAAAAAAAAGAAAAAAGAAATGTAATTCCAGGGGCTACCTGGTCGTCTCCCTTGCAAGTCCTCATGATGAATGTGAGTTAAAAAGAACACCATGATAAATGTGGTTCATGAGCCAACATGTGTTGTAGGGGATTAGAAAAATAGACAGTTTGAAGAGCTGTATAACCTTCTCAAATCAGGACAGACTTGAAACTCAATAACATTGCTCAAAGATGGGTCCAGGGGGTGTGTGTTTAAAAAAATGTTGGAAACAGAGCCCTAACTAGGAATTCCAGTGTCTCAGGCAAATTAACTTGGAGGAAGGTGGGTGTGATGTCTGTACAATGCTTGGCACACAGTAAGTGATTAACAAATGTTTATTGACTTGATTTGTCTTGGGACACAAGGTCCCCATGGGGAGAAAGACCTTAGGACAAGGTTTTTTTGATGGGGAGGAAGGGAAGCAATGATACAGGCTTTATCTTATTGCAGGCATGGTAGAGGTCCCCCGCTTGATGCAACTGTACTGGGAAAAGGAACAGCCCATCCCCACTCTGAACCCCTAAAGAATCTGCCCTTAGCTCCCAAGACATGGTTGATTTCTCATTTGTGCAACTGCTGCCTTGCTTGAGGTCATTTCACCTTCACCCAGACAATTATAATAAATGACTACTTGATCTAGAAGAGATTTTGTGAAGGCAAAAAGGACAAGATTTGCCAATGGGTTGGATATGTTGTGGGAGTGTGAGTAAAGAGCTGAAGATGCAATTGAAGTAGTGAGCCTATGTAATTGATAGGATAGTGGGGCCTTGGACAGTAACAAGGAAGTTCAGAAGAGGAGAGGATTTCAGAGAAAAGATAATGAGTTCTGTTTTGGAAATTGTGAGTTTGAGATACCTACAGGCCATCTCACATTTTCAACAAAAATACTCTGATGATGCTATATGGTTGCTAAATATGGAACACCATCATGTTCAAAGAGTAAAAAAAATTCTGTATGACTCACAAGACAACGAAGAGATGCTTGGAGGATTCAAATAAGCTATATCATATTACCTCATGGTAATTTGTATGCAAGCATTGGCATCAGAAATGCCATCAAGGACACAATCAGAAAAGGAAATGCGCTGGTTTTATAGTTATGTAGTTAGACTAAGGGATAATTTCTAGAAGACATGGAAAAGAATTGCAAAAGAGAAGGTTTAGTGTCTACAGATTGGTGGCAGTAGTTACAGCAATAAGATCAGAGTCCCATCACAGTATTTATTATTTACTAGAATTCTTTTCAACTTGGAATCATATGAACATTTTTCACATATTATCTACTTAAAATGAAGAAAGCCATGATAGAGTGAAATGGACACTAGACAAGGAGTTCAGAGATTTTCATTGATGTCTAAGAGTGGTCAGTAAATAGCTCTTTGACTCCAGACATATTATGCCACCTTTCTAGGCTTCAGTTTCTGCTTCTTTAAAATGAGGAATATGGACCAGACGATCTTTAAGGTCTACAAAATCAGGTCAATAAGAGTTTCAGAAAATCCTGGGGAGATCCATATGAATTGATGCAGAGTGAACTAAGCAGAATCTGAGGAGCAGTTTATACAATAATAACTTTGAAAAATTTTTGAGTTCTGACCAATGGATTGATAAACCATAGCTCCAAATGACCAAAGATAAAGCACAATACCCACCTCCTGGCAGATAATTTTTGTACTCAAAATGCAGAATGTAAAATAAACTGTTGGACACAGCCAATGAGGGAATTTGTTTCACTTGGCCATGTATATCTGGTCTAAATATTTTCTTTCTCTCTTTTTTATTCAATTGAGAGTAGTGGGAAGCGAATTATGAGAGAGGGATAAATGCTTATTACTTAAAAAAATATTAAAAACAGGTTAACACTTTTCAGATCTGGTCTCTGAAAACATGTTCTTAATTTGAAAAATTGGCATTAAATAGATTTACATTGAATTATATGGAGAAGTTGTCTTATGTCCAAGAAAGTAACCCAGAAACTACTAAGGCTTTCAACAACAGAACAGTGAACTTAAAAGAAAAAAGATAAAACAACAAAAAACAGTTACTTTCTTCATATTGGGCTAAAAATGATTTGATTGATTCCCACCCATTTGTTCCATGATTTGGTACTATATAAACATCATCAAAGCTGTGCCTAATGAATACAAACATAGTCCTGGTTAGAGAACTGATAGTAAAGTGATTTGGGCTTCGATGGATTTATGGGTATACAGGAAGAAAGAAAATTGGGCTGAAATAAAAAGCCACTGACATTTTAGAATTTGCCATCAAAATGTTTTCAGGTTGAGCTGATAATTAAATGCCAAATGATTGATCTCTTTTATTGAAGGTGCTATAAATAATTCACTTGGCACTTAAACACTGATATGCTTCCACCAAAAGGCTGTTTATAAGCCTCTCCCCTTGAGTCTCCTGGTCACAGGGAAGATCTTAATAATGCTGAGATTATGACTTGCTCCCAGGCCATGGACGTTTCCAAGAAAACAAGTCTGTCAAGAGGGCTCCTGACATAGCCAATAAGATTGATCGACTTTTATGGTTATGAAGTGGTCATGGCTTCTGCAAACATGAAGAACAAGAACTACATAGTTCTTTACTCTTCTGCAAAACCCTGTCAAGGGAATATTGGTGTCCAGTAATGATGCTGCCTTGAGAAAAAAATCTGATTTTATTACTTTAAAAAGTTTCAGAGCTGTCTCAGTTATGACTTATCCCATCTGGTCCCCTTCACTCAGATAGAAAGCCTGATATGCATTCAAAACTGACAGGCTATAGGGTGTGATTTCACTACCTGGGGAAAGAAGCATCTGTTGACAGTGGCAGAGACAGAGACATAGCTGTTAGGATCATTCATACCTTGTAGGATCATCTAGTGCAAACTCATTCTACAGATAAGGAAACAGAATCCCAGAAAATCAAGTAAATTGCCCAAGACTATACATCTTGGAAGCAGTGGAACTGTGTTTCAAATCCATGTTTGACTTCAAATACAGGGCATCAAGCTGGGACTTGTCATACACAGACCCAGGGTTGACATCAGCCAGGTTTATAAGCATTTTACACCCATGTGATTTTCACAACTTTGTGAGGCAGGTTCTAAGGGTATTATTGTTCCTATTTTACACATGAAGAATCTAAGGCTCAGAAAAACTAAGTGAAGTGGACGGAGTCACACAGCTTGTAAGTGTTGGAGACAGAATTCAAACCTGGGACTCTCCTGCTTCCAGATTCAGGGCTCCCTCCTCCATACCACTGAAAGTTTACATACTATGTAGTAAACTTTTGCATACTAGGTAGTATGCAAAATAATATCAGACTTTTCGGGACTACATTTTCTTATCTACAAAACAAGGAGGTTGAACTAGGTGATCCTGTATGGCTCTTTTCTGCCACTCCAAATCTTATGATCCTATGATTCTTGACTCTGGTTATAGTTCTTGTCAACAAACTCTTTTCTTCTCTCCCCCATATGCTGAGATGGGTAGATAACACAAGAGGTGTAAGTTATGAACCCTCTCCTTGAGCTAGGTTAGATGCTATCATATCTGAAGGAGAACATACTTAAGTTTTTAATTGTTGGTACTGATTGTAAGTGCTCAGGAAGGTAGAGATCAGTGTAAGCTTCGTGGTCAGGAAAGGCTTAGTGGAGGAGGTGGGACTGAAACTTCTTAAAGGATAAGTAGAGTTCAAAGAAGCTTTACATATGAGAGGAGCAGCATTAACAAATATCAATCAACTGATTAATAGACATGTATTACATGCCTCCTATGTGCCAAGCACTGTGCTAAGCACTGTTAATACAATGAGTCAAAAGACAGTCCCTGCTGTCAAGGGTCTTACAATCTATGGGTGCAGGAATCCACATGGAAGGGAAATAAAGGTGATGAACTAGCTTGTGTACAGTAGAATGGAGTGGGATGAAATTTTAAGTTGGCTGGGACCAATTATGGAGGACATTGAAAGCCAAGCAGAAGCAATTGAACTAGATGGAGAAAACAAGTCATTTCATGTTGATTGATACCAATCCTCTTATTTTTAAGGAGGATTCATAGTAGTTCAGATATTCCCTCTACCAATTCTATAGAGTTTGACAGTGAAAGAGACCAGTTTAAGCAGCTAGGGATTTTTTCCTTAAGTTTTGTCGATGGAAACCCAGTAGATTAAGAAGATAGCTACTGCTTTGTCCAGGTCCCTACGGTAATGGCTTCATTCTCTATGACACTTTTTTTTTTTTGGTGAGGCAATTGGAATTAAGTGACTTGCCTAGGGTCACACAGCTAGTAAGTGTCAAAGATCTGAGGCTGGATTTGAACTCAGGTCCTCCTGAATCCAGGGCCGGTGCTCTATCCACTGCACCACCTAGCTGCCCCTTCTATGACACTTTTTGGGGTTTTTTTGGCAAGGCAATGAGGGTTAAGTGACTTGCCCAAGGTCACACAGTTAGTATGTGTCAAGTATCTGAGGCCGGACCTGAACTCAGATCCCCCTGAATCCAGAGCTGGTGCTTTATCCACTTCCCCTCTATGACCCTTTTTAATTCATTCAAAAAGCACTTTCACCTAAAGACATTGGATCTTTTTGGCAATTCCCTTTGGGAACACGGCTGAAGGAATGGATTTTCCATCCTCAGCATCTGGCAGACCTCAGTGTAGGACAGCCAGCAGGAGGGAAAAGAGAAGACAGGCACCTTCTGTGCTTAGGGGCAAGGGTGCGTCTGTATTTTCCTGGAAAAAACAAAACAAAACAAAACCAAATAACCCTGAAGGTTCAGGGCTTTGATTCTTTTTGTTTTGTTTTGTTTTGTTTTTGCTGGGCAATGAGGGTCAAGTGACTTGCCCAGGGTCACACAGCTAGTAAGTGTCAAGTGTTTGAAGCTGGATTTGAACTCAGGTCCTCCTGAATCCAGGGCTGGTACTTTATCCACTGCACCACCTAGCTGCCCCCTTTGATTCTTTTTTTAATGCTTTCCAAGACGTCTTATAGCTCTGCCTTTTTTTAGCGAATGAAGCCATTACCCGGAAAAAGCACAGTAGCTATCTTTTCAACCTAATGGGTTTCCATGGACAAAACTTAAGGAAAAATCCCTATCTGCTTAGCCTGGTCCCCTTCACAGTCAGACTCTACAGAATTGGCAGAGGGAATATCTGAACTATTATGAGTTCTATTTTTCCTAATAAATGTTGTTGCTGGGCAATTAGGTAGCTCAGTGGATAGAGTGCCAGGCCTGCAGTCAGGAATTTGACCTTGAGACTCGAAGAGTAGATACACTGAGTTTGAATACTGCCATTTAAAAGAAATAAACAACCCTGAATCTTCCTGGCTCTGAAGCATTATATTCACTGTACTATACTACACTCTCTAAATGCATTACACGGCTTTAGGAAAAAAAGCACTATGAGACCATTCATGACAAGATCAGTCTTTGCTTCATCACAGGAGAACATCTGAAATGGTTCTTTAAACTCTGCATGGGAATTTCGCCTGCCAGTGTGTAATGGAGGACTGTGTTGGGCACTTAAAGCCCTTCATAATCTTGTTCCAATCTCTATTTCTTAGTGGATTACACATAACTTGCCCTCAAGCAGTGCATTTTCCAGACCCACTTGTTCTTCTTTTGAACATCTTTGTGCGTTTGTCCCTCACGTTTTGAAGGTTCTCTCTTTTCTCTTGGAAATCTGTAGCTATTCTAATAGCACTGTTAAAGGGCTACTTTCCTAGAAGAAACCATTCCTGGTTCCCTTGGTTACTTTTGTGTTCCATTCCCCCTCCTAAAAAACCCAAACATATTGCATTATCCATGCTGATGTCTATGTCTGTATCTCTATCTATAGTGATCTCCTCTCTCTTTTCCTCTTTCCCTCCTCCCACCCCCTCTCTCTTGTCTCCTAGTACGCTCTCAGTTTCTTCATGCCAGGGAATGTTTTCCTTAATGTCTCTGTATTCCTTGTGCCTGGTATTGTGCTTAGTACTTGTTGAGTCAAAATGGTTGATTTGAGGACATTCTAGGCATAGAAGCAGGCGAGCCTAAGGCTGCCTGTTGGGTAGGGTTGAGAGAACAGAGTAGTTTGGTTTGACTAGAGAACAGAACAAGTAGAGCAGAAGGTTGGTGTGTGCCAAAGCAGACCAAGAGGGAATCAATCTTTTTTGAGGAAAGGCTTCAGGGTAGGCTCACAGTCTGAGAGGTCAAGCTTGAGGCTTACAGGGAAAATCATTGTGCAGTACCCTAAAGGCCACACTTGAAGTACCTTTTTATTTCTTAGAGAAAGCCCCAATGACATTCAGCACAGCTTCAGAATTCTGTATTATATTGTCATTATTTGCCATATCTCTGGGATAACTGTGTAAGATTAGAGCAAAAAACAAAATAAAACAAAACCCCATATTCAATTGTAATTTTTATAGATGTAGTCTATGTGCCATATCATGTGATTTAATAATCCAATGAGATGATTAATAAGTTTCCTTAGAACTAAAGAGAGGCAGAGGGCAGCTAAGTGGTGCACCGGTCCTGGATTCAGGAAGACCTGAGTTAAAACCTGGCCTCAGACACTTGACACTTATTAGCAGTGTGACCCTGGGCAAGTTACTTAGCCCTCATTGCCCCACCCCACCCCCCACAAAAAACCCAACAAAACAAAACAGAATTAAAGAAAGGCAGCTTGAGGTAATGACTAGAGAGACATCCTCAAAGCCAGAAAAACTTTGGTTTAAGTCCTATGTATGAACCAGTCTGTCTATGGAACTTTGGGCAAGTTGCTTAACTTGTCCATGTTCTAGGAAGCCTTGAAGACTGCAAAGTGCAAGGAAGATGTCAATCTGCATTGGTAGACAGAGTTTCCTCACACTGGAGTTCCCTATGCCAATGAAATTATAGGTCTAGTTCCTATTGCTTAATTCTATCCAGTTAATGGAAGAATGAAAAAAAAAAGCCCCATATATATTGAAATATTGCTAACTGTGCTTTTTGAGATAACAAAAAAGTTGGAAACAAACTGTGAACCTATCAACTGTGCAATTATTAAACAACTTGTGGTATGTGAATGTAATGAATTCATTGCTTTATACAAAATGGAGACTATGAAGCATTCAGAGAAACATTGGAAAACCCGTATGAACTTGATATAGAGTGAAAAAAAGCAGTCATATAAACACAATCATTATAATAATGTAAATAGAAACACAAAAAGTTACTCAGCACAGCATAAATGCAATATAAAATGCAGAAATATTATAATTATACAATTATTAAAATAACATAAAATATTATGGATGCTAAATCCAGCAGTAATAGAAAGGTACAGTTGGTTGCTTTTGCCTATTTTTTTTCTTGTTACAAGAGAGAGTTTCTTTTGTGTGTGTGAGAGAGAAAGCATGAGAAAGACAAAGACAGAGAGACAGAGAGAAAAGGTATTTAGAGAAATAATCTAGATGTTAAAAATATCAAGACATTAAAATATTTTTAAAATTTCTAGAAAGGGCAAAGAATTAATTGATGACTTTCCTAATGAAGAAGTGGTTGTTACTTCCTTGATTTTCAGGTAAACAATTTGGCAGGGTCATAGCCCAAGTTTGCCACTTTATGGCAGATAGCTGGAATTGGAATTAATAAAATCAGCTCTAGTTTCTGCAGGGAATATTAGGGAATAATCATTGTAAAAGCATGGAACTTAAATATCACTTGAATCACCACCCTGGTCCCAGTTACTGTTTTACCGGGAGGGGAATGTGTGTGTGTGTGTGTGTGTGTGTGTGTGTGTGTATGTGTGAAGCTTATATGTCCCAAAGGAGAGCTAAGTGCTGGTTTTCTAGATCAAATGTTGTGATTAAAGGAAGGAATCAGAGACTAAAGGAGATAGGAATAAAAGGGTTAGCAACAGCATGACATAGTAGAGTCTGTTTCTAGTCCCAGTTCTTCTCCTAACCAGCTAAGGGACTGAAGTAAAATCATTTAACCACTTGGGGTTTCACTTTCCCCAATTACAAAACTGAGATGATAATCTCTAGCTCATAGCATTTCTGTATCTAATTAATTTTGAATATTTATTACATGCCTACTATATAACAATGCACATACAGGTTGTAATATTTCTGTCTTTGTATAGATCAGATTAAGTCGTGTTACTCCAGCTCAAAATCTTTAGTAACTCAATTATTGCCTACTGAGTAAAACTGAAACCTCCTTGCCTTGCATTCAAGACTTTCCACAGTCTGGTCTATCCTACCTTTCTAGTATAATTTCACATTGACACCCTCCACTTAATTTATGCTCTAACCAAACTGTTCCCAACTCTGTTCCTGTCCCTCACTCCTAACCTACCACAATTTGAAAACCTTTGTTTGTACTCTTTCTATGACTGGAATGGCTTCTCTACCCTTTGTCTCTTAAATTCCTATCTGTCCTTTAAAACTCTGCTTAAATGACTTCTCCATAATTTATATGATTTCCTATCCTCCATCCTCTACCCATTGGTAACATCCTGCAAAATGATGCCTTGGAAAGAGGACTGGATTTTGTTTCCGAGGACCCAGGGTCAAATTTGGCTTTTGCCACTTATGGCCTGTGTGATTTTGTGAAAGGCCACTCACCTTTGTGGGTTTCAGTTTCCTCATTGGGAACATAAGGGTGTTGAACTAGATAACCTCTAAGGTCCCTTTCAGATTAAATTTAGTGATCCTGAGACAGAGAAAAAATGGTGGCGGATAAAGCATTGGGTTTATAGTCAGAAAGACCTTGGTTTGAATCCTATTTCAAACACTTACCAAAAGTATAGCCTGTCCGTTAACCTCTCTGACATTCAGCCTCCTTATCTGTAAAGGGAGACATTTAGATCACAGGCTCATTGTGAGGATAGGCCTAGAAACTGAATGAAACTCAGAGGCTACCTATTCCACCTCCTCTCATTTTACAAATGAGGAAACTGAGACCTAGGATGGTTAGGTGACTTGCCTAAAGTCACAGAGGGAATAATCATCAGAAGCAATTAAAAAACCCCAGCTCTTCTGGCTCTGTATGCTTTCCATGGTACTGAATCAAATGAGTTGTAGTATAAATGTGAATTGTTTTGCACTTCGCTTCTACCCTTACATAAAATAGTTATTTGTGCACGTGTCTTACACATTTCCAGTGGAAAGAGTGCCAAGGCTGAAGTCAGGAAGACTCATCTTCCTGAGTTCAAATCTGGTCTCAGAAACTTCCTAGATGTGTGACCCTGGGTAAGTAACTTAACCCTGTTTGCCTCCGTTCTTAACCTGTAAAATGAGCTAGAGAAGGAAATGACAAACCACCCCAGTATCACTGCCAGGAAAATCCCCAGTGGTATCATGAAGAGTCAGACACGACTTAACAACAATACAAGTTCCATGAGGGCAGAAATATTTTATCTTCATTTTGTATTTTCCTTGGCACAAGGCTCTCCACAAAACAGGTGTTGTTGAAATATTTGTTGAGCTGAATTGAATCTCAAGTGAGAGAATGTGTGAGAAAGTTCTTCAAAAAGGTCCAAGTGCTCACCCAATGTAAATTATGGTTTTATTAATAAGCACCAGAGGAGAAATACTGAGAAGGAAACAAGAACACATTAGCGATTACTTTTTTTTTTTGGTGGAGAGGAAGACAATAAAAAAGAGTTTTATATGCTAGGGCAGAAAGGAATGGGGTACTGAAATCGGACTAGATGCAAGGAGATAGGTAAATAACCAAAAGAGAGAAAAAAAACCTCAAACCCTGAATATTGCCCCTCAAAGCCAAATATCTTGCAAGGAGTTAAAAGATAGTTTCCATTTAATAGCCCATCAAGGGGCAAAGCTTGGCTTCTTCATTGTCAGTTCCAATGACAAATAAATGTTCACATGAGAGCTGAGCTAAAGGTCACACTGAAAGGTTGTGACATATTTCCCTGGCTGCTTCTCTCTGATAAGATGTCAACAAAAAGCCAACCTTTTCTCTTGGAAGCTTGGCCACTGAATTGAGTAACAGACACTGGTAGTCACTTAGAGACTGTACTTTTGTCATCCCAGATCCTTCTTCTCCAGCCCCACAGTACATAAACATTTGTATATTCAGACTCTCTGTTTCACATCTTCTTTTCCCGATGTCTTCCTAAATTTTGAGGGTTAGAGTTGGAGGGGACCTTTAAAAGCAAGTATTCCAGCCACCTCATTTTGTACAGATGATAAGACAGAGGCATAAGGAAGTGAACTTTTAGATGCTAGGGAAGTGATTGGTTCACTCTCTTCATGAACTGAATCCCAGATTAGGTCACGAATGACAAATTAGTTGCAGAATTGGAACTAGAACCCAAGTCTCTCTTTACTCTACCTTCTTCCCCTCTCCACTCAATCTTTGGTCAAGACCTCTTTCCTTTACAGAACACTGCATCCTAATTAAACAATCTTGCCTCCTTGTGGGGCTTAACTGCATCTGCTGAATAGCGACAAACTTGTTATTCCCTTGTTGCTAACCCATAGCTTCTATTTGATTTTGGATTTCAGTAAGAGTTCATGAGGGTTAGAGCTGAAGAGATGAGAGAATAAAGAAATAAGGTAATTATAGTGGTCACAGGGCAGTCATGCATTCATTCACTCAGATTTTGTTTCAGGCAAATGTCTGTTCTATGGGCAAAATAAACCAGCCACTTCTCATCCATCCCTCTCCCACCATGTTTTAGTTACTAATTAAATGAATGAGCTAAGGAGCCAGGGAGAAGAATATGCCTGATGTCACACTGGAGGAATCTTGTACCTCCTACAAAATTCCAAGTGGAATGACAACAATACTGGTTTCCACTCCACCTGTTCTTTCCTCTTCCCCCTAATTGCTTTTCATAAGCTGCCTCCGGGCTCTGGAAGTTCTAATCTACAGAAACAAGTCTCCAGGGGTTCCTCAGTGCCCAGCAGCCATGTACCTAAATCTAGGTGAGGCATGTGGGTAGCATGGGATAACTGGACCCAGGAGGTACACCCTGTAATTACAAATCAGCTAGGCATGTCCCAACTGAATGAATAAGAGGCAGTTACACTGAATTCTTGGAGAATGAGGCATCATTGAAGGGGTGATTTGGATGCCCTTCCCAAACCACCTTTGACCTTGAATTTACCACTGCCCATAGGACCAGATTTAAAGACCTACTTCTCTTTTGTGTCCATGGGCTTCTACCTTTGCTTGCTGAGGAAGTGTTTTTGCATAGTAGATAACAACAGAGAGTCCTGAGCCCTGTCTCTAATTCAGGGCATGAATTTGGGTAAGTTATTTCTCTCTTGGTTTTCTCATCTATAAAGTGAAAATGGTTGGACTCCATGATCTCAGAGTACCTTGTAGCTCTGGCATTTGCTCATTTTCTTTCATGACTGTGAGGCTCAGGTGTTTGGGAGAAGATTCCAGCAGCTAAGGGCCCCTGAGCTAGAGCTCAGAAGGGCTTTTTATTATGTATCCTGTGAATTATGGTGAATGGCAGAAGTCATTACATAAGCAGCTTTCTTGGTTACCAGGTGAAGCATATGTGATTTCATTGCCTGAAAATAATGATCCCTAAGAAATACCTACAGGTAGAGTTGCCATTTCTTTATTTAGTTTCTGAGTCAACCAAGGAAAAGGATTTGGAGAAATTTTTTTCTACTTCTTTGGGGATTTATTTAGCTTTCTAACTTTATTAGGGGTCATATGACTAAATTCTTATTCAAGCATTCAATGAAATCTGCAAACAGAAGCCTTGAGTGAAGAATGTGTACATGAGCCAAAGTATTGCTCAGAAATTAAAAATCCTTCTCTGTTTCCTTTGAATGAGGTGATGCCTTATAATGGATTACAGAGGACTTTTTTCTTTTGTTCAACCAACATTATAATACAGTACAATCAATAGACTCCTAGACAGGTCAGAAAGTTCCAGAAGCTTCCATTTACATTTTAGATTTCTTTTCTTGGAGTAGCTGTAACCAGGCACCCAAAATAATAAAACTTGGTTCCCTGGGTAATCATATTTCCCTTCATGAGCTCATACTAGATTTGTTCTGCCTTGGATCTTAAAGTTGGAAAGAATGTCCAATTACATTTGACAAATATTTAATAAACATCTACTATGTGCAAGTCATGGAAGGATAAAAAGATGAATAATAACAGCTAGTATTTATATAGTGCTTTAAAGTTTACAAAGTAATTTGTACAAGTTATAGCATTCAATCCTCACAACAATTCTGTGAGGTAGGTGCTATTATTATCCTCATTTTACAAATGAAGAGACTGTGACCAAAAGGTTAAGTGATTGGCCAAGGGTCACACAGCTAGTAAATTTCTGAGGCAGGATTCAAATTCTGATCTTCTTGATTCCACATCTGAACTCTGTTATACCATCTAGCTACCTCATGGTCCTTTGCCCTCAGAAACTACAGAAGAGGTAATCTAGTACCACTTCCCACTCAATGCAGAAAGCCCCTCTTCAAAATTCCCAATTAATGGTCATACAGGCTCTGCTTGTATCTCTCTGAAAAAGAGCTCACCAGGCCTAACAGATAGCTCTTGTTAGAAATGCATCTTTAGATCAAGCTGAAATATTTCTCCCTGTAACTTCCATACATGAGATCTAATTCTTTGCCACGAGGAATACTCTTTATACTCAATCTTCCACATGCTGGTCTCCATATTAATTTACTACCTTTTGCTTTATAGGGAAGCTGCTGCCTGCTCAAAAGATAGAGCTGCTGCCTACTTTTCAGGATAGAGCGAAGGAAGTAAATAAATAATTTACTTCTAAATAATTCGAGTCTAAGTAAGTCTTTAGTTTCAATTACCTAGGTAACTTTTCCCCCTTTCTCCTAACCCCCCACTATCCTTTGCTTTGTTTGCAATGGCAAAACCAATGACAATGCCAATGAAATTGTTGGGAGATATTTAGTGCTATCTTGTGATCAACTTGACACTTAATGCCTCTCTAACTAACAAGGCTTACTTCCTTATCATCTACAGTATTTGCAGTTGTACCCATGTTTCACAACTGGCAGTCCGTTATTTATCCAGTCTCTGAGATCAACTTCATAAGTTTACTTGGTTGGGGATTTTGGAGCAGGTACTTGAAGAGAGATAGGTCTCTTTTTTAAAAAAAATTAATTAATTTAAGTTTTCAACATTTGTTTAGATAAGATTTCCAATTTCCAATTTTTCTCCCTCCCTCCCCTCCCTCCCCCCCAGACAGCAGGTAATCTGATATATATATATATATATATATATATATATATATAATAACATTAAACATATTTCTGCATCAGTCATGTTATATGAGAAGAATCAGAGCAAAAAGGAAAAACTATGGTCCAATCAGCGTGAGATAGGTCTCTTTTTAAAAGAAATCAATGGATTTCTTTTAAATCAAAAGAAGACAGGTCCCCTTCCATCATGACAAGAAGAGGGAGGATAATGGGGTTTTGTTTGTTTCTTTTTTTTGCATTTGGTCCTGGATGCCAAGGCAGAGCTTGAAATTGCATGGACCAATTTAGCAGTTGCTTCTCTGGGGCAGGATGGGACAAGAGGAGTTTTTCAGTAGAACCTAGGCTGGACAAAACTCTTGGTAGAACTCATGGCCAAATGGTTGGAGATGGGGCTGGTGGAGCTCCTTTGAGAGAAAGCAGGTACATTCAGAGCAATTAATTTTTTTTTATACCTCCTTGTCTTTTGCCAGCTCTTGGCTCCTATTCACTGAGTAAACCACGTGGTGCCAACAGGCACTACATTTAACTCTGCAGGTGGCCTGTGCCACAATACTTGTCTTCTCTCATTCTGAATGAAGGCCAATTTTCAAAGGGAAGGTTTACATTGTTATTACTCAAAGTAAGAACACTCTGGGGCTGGGCCTACCAGGATAATTGGCAGGTTACTCGCACAATTTCTTTGTAGCACAGCTATCCTACAGTGACATTTTAGAGGAAAGGTAAGCTCTCCAGAAGAGCTCAAGTAATCAGGTGGTATTACAGAGTGTGAATGTGCAACTAGAATTAGTTAATAGCTTATTTGTGTAGGACCATGCTATTTATAATGGCTAGCATTCATATAGGGCTTTCAGGTTGGCAAAGTGCTTTACAGATATCTCGTTTTCTCCTTATGACAACCCTGTGAGAGTGCTATTATTATCCCCATTTTACAGAGAAAAGAAACTGAGGCTGAGTAAGGGTAACATGACATGTCATGTTAGGTGTTCCTTTTTGGCAATGGAGAGAAGATAGATTTCACTTTAAATCAAAATACAGGGTAAAATTATTTTTGTTTTCATGGATTTATCTCAAGAAAGTCACTTTTAGAAGATGAGGGTAGTGTAAAGAAAGGTTGGGGTCAGTAAACCTCTGTTTTAGTTCTGGCTCTAAGAAGAGCTGTGCGACTATGGGCAAATCATGAAACATTTCTGGGCTTTAAATTCTTCATCTGGAAAATGGTTATAATCATTATATTCACATTATCTATCTCATAGGGCTGGTGAGGAAAGTACTTTGCAAACTGTCAAGTTTTCCATATAAATATTATCCCACATTCCATAAATGTTATTCTAAAGTAAAGTAGGCAGCTAGGTGGTACAGAGGACAGCACTGGGAACTGTCAGGAAG